>NC_092806.1:92570260-93170260 GCF_040954645.1 Diabrotica undecimpunctata | reverse complement strand
TTCACCAAAACAAACAATACCGAAATTTGGATGTTTGTGAAATTGAGAAGGCAATACGTATTTATTTGATTGGGCTTATATGTCATTAACTGTCAAATTAACAGTGCTCTTTTATTAAAACCGTCGTGAAAATGATTCTCACAACTGAGGACAAAGTGTTCATAGTAGGGCATTATTTCCGTCCATATGAGAACTGACGAAAACCCAAGTTTGAAACAAGTGTCAGAAAAATATCGAAAAGTATTTAACAAGGCGGTCTCCCAGTAAAAGTGTAATGTTAGCAATCGTTAAAAAAATTCGGGACATTGCTAGTGTGTTGTGTCAGTGCAAAGGCTCTTCCGGTCGTCTAAAAACAGTTCTTACCAACAATAATCAAGGACGCGGTCTAGATCAGATCTTACAGTCTCCTAAACGAAGCCTTCGACGTACTGCGTATAAATTAAAATCAGTGAAACATCCACACATTGACTGCTCAAATCTCTTAGTGGTTATCCTTAATCGTTGCAAACAAACGTGTAAAATTTACTGTGGACGAGTGTTGTATAGTGTACGAAGATCCCGATTTCTTAAGAAATGTTTGGTTTTCGAACAAAAATCATATTCACTTTACTACAGCAAACACTTTTATAACTATGTCGGATAATCTGGAAAAACGTTATGAAGCTTGTTTGCGCCTCAATGGTGCATATTTTGAAATTGGACTAAGAGTAAACGTTGCAAACGAACGTGCAGAGGTTTATTGTGGAAGAGTGTTGAGTATAGTGTACGAAGATCCCGATTTCTTAAGAAATGTTTGGTTTTCGAACGAAAATCATATTCTCCTTAAGTCAAAGTTCACAATTAGTCAAAACTAACTAGTATATCTGAGGGTGAAATAGAAATATTTTTCAGAAGATCAATAAAATGAAAAGAGTTTTTGACAAAAAACGAAGCTTTTTCGGCTAATGGTTGTAAGGATAAAGCGAGATGTTTTGCCAATTTCTGAGTGGGGCAGTTGTATGCACTGACGATGGGTCTTAGGGGAACATTGGGCTTATGGATTTTTGGAAGGCCGTATATCTTTGGAATTCGGGATGATTTTTCTCTTGGTATAAGAGATTTTTTGATGTGTGAAGGTAGAGTAGACTTATTTATGATGGATTTGGTCGTTTTTTCTAGATAGGTGGTGGGATCGTTTGGGACGCGTTTGTATTCTGTGGAATTGAGAAGTTCGAATATTTTGTCGAAATAATTATAAGAGTTAAAAATGACTGTGGCATTACCTTTGTCGGCCGGAAGGATGACAATGTCAGGGTTGTTATAAAGTTCTTTGAGGGCGCGTCTTTCTGAAAGACCATTGTTTAAATAGGACTAGTTAGCCAACGCAATGTATAAATTTGTTTGATTCTAATTGAGACAGTCACTAGATGTCACCACTCTTTCTTTCTCAATAGATTTTAATATACCATTGTTTGTTTGATATACATTATACTAGATGGTGCTATGTGAAAAAGTTAAAGACTAAACTAAACGTCCATTTTTGATCCCCTGAATTAAATTCACCAGCGTTGCAATATTTCACTGACATAGTAGCAACAGGTTTACTTACAAATAAAAATGTAACAAAAAACAGACCTTGAATCACTTAACATATTCATTTAAAATAGAGTTATTACTATCAACTAGTAAATATTGTGTCAACTAAAATTGTACATAAACGTACTGTGGCTTCTAAATCTTCCTATATCTAAATAAGTTTAAAGAATTTAAATATTTTATTTTATTTGGAAGTGTATTACAAAAATTTGGTCCGAGGTAAGTAAAACATTTTAATTATATGTGTTTAAAACATAAAAAAACATTGTATGAGAAATGAACAAATTAGGTATTTAGAAATAAATTTTACCGGATAATACATACATTCGATAATATTTGAAAAAAGTGATTTTAAATTAAAATAATGTTACTTCCATAATAAATAAATGGTTTTTTACAGATGATCGGAAATATTTGTTGTTATTACAAATGTGGTTTATCACCATACAATATTCATGGATTAAGAATGTTCAGATTTCCGACAAAAATCCTTCGGCTTGTCAAAGATGGATATTACACTCTGGTAAGTAAATAGAAACTTTTTTTATATTATTTTATTTTACACCTTTTCCGTTTTTATTTTACTGTTTCCGTAATGAACTTGAAAAAATGTTTATTTTTTTTTCATTCATCATTTTTTATTATCGCCAGGGTGCACTCGTCATATTCGAGATGCATTAATTTGAATTTTACGTTTTCGTTGGTATTATAATTATGATATAATAAACTTCGGAAAAACAAATTAGTGAGTAAATATGTATTTATTTAGCTATCTTTAGTTATTGTATTGAAAAGTAGAAATAAGTTCATCTTTATCGGAGAACTAATTTATACAAAGGTCCATCTGGGAAAAAATGATTGGTTTCACGTAAAAATTTTATACAGATATTTGAAGGTTCTAAAAGATATATGAGGGTTAGTTAATAATAAATCTGTGAAGACATACAGGTGATTTTGGCTATAAACGTTTTTTATCCAGTTTAGAGAAAAATAGTTAAAATAAAAATTGTAGATTCAAAAAGTTCTTCCATTTGTGAGTTTCTAAATTAAAATATATAAAGAATTCACCAAAATAATTGCAAAAAACCCTTGATTTTGCAGAAATTTATAAATTTTAATAACTTTGTTTTTGCATAATGGTATGTAATGTAACTAATAAAAATAGTGACGATTTGTTTATCGTAGAAAGCGATTATGTAAACAACTTTTTGTTGGCCTATCCCAGTTTAAAAAAAAAAAATTATGTTTTACGTGCCACAGAAGCCAAGATATTGCAAATTTTGCAATCGCGCTTCATTTTGAAAAAGTTCAAATCTAAAAAAAAAACCGAGCTCAATTGGTTCTCTATTCTACTTTTCCGAAGCGGTATTTTACGAATACCATCATTTTAACGGGTTATAAATTTTTACTTCTTTACCGCATACGCCATATGTAAGTTGGATCGCACAATTCAGATCTTCATTTATGGTCCCTTCAATTTTCAGCTCTTACTGTTAATAGACAATGGAAGTATGATTTTAAGAATAAAATGCTTTGGTTTTAAATATAAAATGCTCTCTTACCTAGTAATGGTCATAGAAGATTCTGTTTTTTTAGAAAGTGTGTTTTTCACCAGTTTTTCATAAGCCTCTAAATAAGTTTGTGGCATAAACGATATCAACGTTATTATAAATGTTTATAAACAGAATAAATAACCTATAAACTATTTGCTCTGATTGATATTTAGCGCACTTTATTAGTTATTATAATTTATAAATAACTGCAAAAATAAGGTTTTTTTTTGCAACTATTTCGGTTAATAGTTTCATGTATTTTAATTTGGATACCCTTAAAAATTACATAACTTTTTATGATCTACAACTCTAAAAAAGCTGAAAAAATCTTAAACAGGTATTTAAAGTCTCTAAAAGGTATATGAGGGGTAGCTGATGACAATTATGTAAAGACTTCAGCTAATTTTGCTTTGCTTTTTTATTAAACAATCGTAAAAAGTGAAAAAAGTTTATGCGCATAAAACGTTTCTTATTCATGTTAAAATATGGTTAAAATAAAAGTTATAGATCATAAAATGTTCTCTAATATTGAGATTTTTATAATTAAAATACATAAAGAATTGACCGAGATAATTTAAAAACCCTCATTTTTTAAGTAAAATTTATAAATGTTAATATAAATATAAATAACTTTATTTTTTGCATAACGATATGTAATACAACTATTTAAAATTATGGCAGTTAATGAGTTTTTAAAGTGTGCTAAATATCATACAGAACGACCATACAGTTTATGAGTTATTCAATTTGTTTATCCAGGAGACCGATTATTTAAACAACTGTACTTGTCCAAACAGTCACTCTAGGGTTATTTTGTAAATAGATATCGATTTTTATGGCTTCGTTTTAAATTATTAAAAAAAAAACATCAAGATTATATTAAATTTGTTTTTAAAAATCAGTTTGAAGAATAACAAATTTTTAGCATATAAAAATTTCTAATAACTTTGACTTTTTTATGTCATACACTTGTATGTAGGCTCAATATAAAGCAAATAAAAAAAACATTTAAAAAAATCCAAAACCTTCTATGGCCCAGAGGAAATCAAATAGCATTTTTTTTCTTGTTTAAGAAATTGCAAATAAAATGTTGAAGTTTATAAATAAAGCTTCAAATAATCGATTCAAAAAACGTCAAATAACTGTCAAAGGTTAAACACCCTTTTTAAAGTTCCTCACGGATTTTAAAGATTTAAACAGTGTTAAACAGATAAAGTAATTCATCGACGAGTTAACAATACGAAGCGAAGTTCTTTAATCACAATGTGATCAGAAAACGAGTATCAAATTTGGTTTTATATTTCAATAGTCGAATTTAATTGCGGCTATATTGGTGTAATTAAAGAAAACCAGTGAAAATCCCAAGAAATAGGTGAGATCCTTTTTTTCTTTCTTTCCAGTTTGGAAGAGGGTCCATTAGGTACTCACATTTAGGTATTGTGTTACGGTCTGGGTAACCAGGACTACACATCATGAACAGCAATTAAATATTTACATTTACACAAAACAACTTCAATTCCAACCCAAAATCATATGTCGTTGACGCAGTCTCTAGACCTCCTTCCCGTTCGTTTTCTAAAAGGGAACAAGTTATTGTCATACACTCCATTTTGAATACTGTTTTATTTAAATATATTAAAGAAATTGGTGAAATAGTTTATCCAAACAATATTACTTTTACATCTCGCATTTCGAATAATCGAATCTGCATTTTCCTCACTTCTACCGACATCG
Source organism: Diabrotica undecimpunctata (assembly GCF_040954645.1). Taxonomy (NCBI): domain Eukaryota; kingdom Metazoa; phylum Arthropoda; class Insecta; order Coleoptera; family Chrysomelidae; genus Diabrotica; species Diabrotica undecimpunctata. The sequence continues at coordinate 93,165,398 of NC_092806.1, read as the reverse complement.
TTGATCAACTAATACACCGAACGTCATAATTAATTCCACCGTCATCTTTATCTGCAGGCTTCTTTCTGCGACCAAAAGAATCCTTATTTCAAATGTATCTCCTTCCATCCCGCATTCACTAATCGAGCAGTCCCTAAAAAATACGGAACATCAGATGATCAATAGGCATATATCATGAGTTTTCCTAGGGTAACATTTGTAATAGCTGACAAGGTGAACTTAGAAATGCAATCTTCTCTGTTAATTAACCATGAAAATACATCCTTTAAAATATTTTTATTCTCTGACAGACTATAGTGTTTTCTTTGTAAGCTTACAGGTCGTACCGTGGAGTCTGATTGCAAAGTCTCCAGTTGACCAGATCACACACTCATTGCAGCTAATGCTCCTCCCTCTTCTTCATTTTCAGCTGACTCTAAGGAATCCTTAATCCTGAATCCTTACCTTCATCAAAAGAATTTCTATCTTCGGAAATTGAGTCCATCTCCGTTAACTACATATCCATCCTGGCTGCCATTATGGATTTATCCATCTCTCGTCGTACTAATTCAAAGCGCATGTTGGCAGTAGGACAAAAAAGGGAACACTTCAATGACAGTCCTCCTGATACTCCTACCATTCTATCTTCATCCGGTATTCTTGCTCTATTAAGTTCTTTTCCTCCTTCGACATTTTCGATGCCACCCAAACCAGCCAAAAAATGTCCAAATCTAATCTTTGATTGGATTACTCGATGAAACCTTATTATATTTCCGCTATAGAAATGATTTACAAAGATAATCCGACTAATTTTACACTCAAATCCACGCAACTTATTACATTTCTTGAAAACTCTTTTGTATGTATCACCCCACTACAAGAAGCTTAAAAATCCTCCAACATAGATGGTATTCAAAAGGACTTATTGCAGCTCTACATAGGTACAAGGAAAAGATCATTAAAAAACCGTATCACTAGAATCTTAAAAAAGTTAAAAGAACAGCCTACCTCCGACTTACAAGAGTATATATAAGTGCATCCTCTGATAAATCTTCCGATGTCAAATCTAATCACAGCATATATGATAAATAGAATTTCTCTCTTTCTCTCGCATTTATTCATTTTTTCTGCTCTCTGTATATTTTTACTTCATCTTTTGCCAAATTTAGACACGATTTTATTTAATTAAGTAAGAAAACTTTATGTACTTCAAATACTAGCCCAAGTCCAGTTTGGAAAAAAAATGTTAATAAAAAATAACCTTAAAATATCCAATCTCTTTTTTAATCAAAAGGTTATCCTTGACAATTAAGAGACAGCCAAGATTCTGGCAGAAAATTTAAAATAAAAGTTTTGCAACAAATCTGGACCTAACCATATATACTCTTTTCTTCCGTAAAATAGTTTCGAAACACAATTCAGATAACTGCCTTAATCTGGAGCCTTCTAAAAATTGCAAGACATAGCCAGACGTTGATAAAGATGTTTTAATTTTAATTTTACTCTTTTCTTCCTTATATATATCTTCCTTCCTTCTCGTATAAACTATTTCGAACTAAAAGCTGCACTCAAATCCTATAAAAACACAAAAATTAGGGTTTTCTAGAATTATCTTTTCGAGAAAATTTCTCGAAAATTCCTTAGTCACCAACGACCCTCTAAATGAAGCCAGTAAATTTACCACTGACATACCGCTGACAATCGTTAATGAAAGATCTTGCCCTAATCTATACTAAGATAAAAGAAAGATCATTACAAAAAAAAATTGTTAAAATCCTTTATAAAAGGTACATAAATTAAAAAACCCAAACGGGCTATGTCATGAAGACAAATCGTTTTCGGAATCCATATTCCATCATCAGTGTCTAGGTGTACATTTTTTGAGCCACTAAATATCTGGGTAAAAACCAGTTAAAAGTTATATGTTACAATTTAGTTTACATTATTTAGTCTTATATATTAGGATGTTAAAGTTACCAGTGGATATGATAACTCCACTCTCATTTATAAAAAAAACTGTTTCACAAATCCAAGGCAATAAAACTAACCTTCATCCTATGAATTTAGTCATCCTTCATTCCTATATCTTAACTATTTCTCCTATCATCTTCAACAACACAGTTATCTCTGACAGTCAATTCATTTCCGACACACTCGCTAATAGGGTTGAAGACAGATTCAATAAAAGTAATATGGCTTTTACTCCCAGTTCTTTACGCGCTCAATCTTTCTCCACCATCTCGTCAACTCCACACGATGTCAAGTTTATGAACGCCTTGTTTACCCTAAATAAACTAAAATTTACCTCGTTTTCATGTACAAAATCTGCTGATGATCCCGATGATATCCCTTATATATTTTTAAAAAATCTCTCTAATACATCTCTCTCCAAACTTCTCGAAATTTATAACCTTATCTAGAACACACAAAAATTCCCAGATGTTTGGCGCAATTCTATAATCATTCCAATTAAAAAACCTGACCAGCCCTCTATAACTCCAATATCTTTCGTCTGGTTTCTCTTACTTGTATTACCTGCAAACTTCTTGAAACAATGATCAATGAAATACTCACGTGGTTCGTTAAACAGTATAATATTATTCCCGACGCTCAATCCGGCTTCCGACGTAATCGGTCTACTATTGATAACTTTTTTATTTTTCAAACACACATTTCTTAAGCAATCTATAATCAACAAGATGTCGTAGCAACTATATTTAACGTTGAAGGGGCATTTTATTCAATCTCCAGAAAAGAAATCATTGACAAAATCTTCCACTATAATTTAAATGGTAACATTTTCTCATTTGTAAAAAAATATCTAATTGAAAGAATCTTTAAAGTCCTTGCCAAGGGTAAACTTTTTCGATCTCTTCCTCAAAATTAAGGTGTCCCTTTAGAATCTGCATTAAGTTTAATTTTATTCATTCTTGCCATCAACGAAATTTGCCTCCCATCAAATATGTTCAATAAGCTGATGACCTAATCATTTACTGCCATCTTAAATCTGTCCCATCCTCATATAAACTTATACAAAGTGTAGTAAATCTACTTCAAGATAGATCTAACGAACTAGGATTATAACTCTCTGAGAGCAAAACCAAATTAATAAAATTTTCCATAGGGATTTCCACTCCCTTACCCCAAATTTTATTTAACAATTCTCTACTTTCTGGTGTTAATTATTGTAAAATTCTCGGTTTTATGTTTGACTCCAGATTAAATTGAAAAAATCAAATCTCTGAACTTAAAATCAATTGTTTTAAAAGGTTGAACATTTTTAAAACCCTCAGTCATTTTCAATGGGGTGAAAATAAAACTACTTCTAGGTCTGAGCGCTTTTCGCTTTAGTCCTATTGAGAGTGTATACCGTGAATCTAATGAACTTTCTCCTACCCTAAGACGATAATCCCTTCTACTTTCGTATGCTGTATCAACATCTGCAAATCCATTTAATCCCTTTCATTCCCTAATTGCCACAATGCCGTCTTCTTCCACTAACAATAACCAACACCTTATCATAAAACCTATACCTCAATTAATTTGTCCACTACTTAAAAATATTGACCTTTTTCTGGCTAGTTCATTTCCTCTACCTTTACTTCCCCTCTGGGCTAAAGATCTCACTTCAATATATACCTCACTCACTATTTTTAACAAACTTGAATCTTCAAACCTTCTTATAAAGAAAGCATTTTTAGAATTTAATTCTCTATACAGATGCTTCTAAAACTACCACTGGTATTGATTGTGCAGTAACCACTAAACATGAACTTGTAAGATCATCTCGGTTACCCTTAATATGCAACGTTTGCACAGGTGAACTATATAGTATTGTGTTGGCTTTTAAATGCATCTCACATCAAAACAGACATATTGTAATTTGTTCAGATTAACTTTCATATATCCATTTAGTCAATACAATTTTTACTGAGCACCTATTAGTTCAAAACATTCATGACATATACCAAAATCTCTCTGCTTACGATGTAACAGTCTCTCACATATGGCTGCCTTCTCACACCGGAATTACTGGTAATAAAACAGCAGATCATTTTGCCAAAGAAGCTACCAACCATGGGGTGACTGAAGTCACTCCAATTCAACTAGCTAACAAATCTCGAAATTCGTTTTTAAAAAGTCGGTAGAGGATACTTGACAAAACTTAGAGCAAAACAACTTTTCATAAACTTCAATATTTTATTGGTCATCTCTCCCTAGACTTCATAACTAGAAGAGAAGCATCGACTATTACAAGACTACGAATCAACCATACCAAACTTACCAACTGCAAACAATTCACCAACCTGTATAAAGCACTGGACTTGAAACCTACTCTAAGGAACTAGAGAATTGTCTACCTCTTCCTCAATTGTAAATTGTATATGTTGATTATGATACTTGAAAATGTTGACTATTTCAATAATCTTGTGTTTAGGAAGTGCCAAAACTAAATCATCTACATATCTTTAAAAAAAGGAATGAAAAAAGTGCAATTGTTGATACAATCACTGATAACATCATCCATGACATAGCTACTTAGAATAGGTGAAAGACTAAATTCCATAGGACTATCAAAAATTTGTTTTTGGTAGTCCTATGGGATCTTTTTTTTTTCCTATCTAAAAATTTCTTTTTTCTTACTCTTATACATATATATATATATATATATATATATATATATATATATATATATATATATATATATATATATATATATATATATATTGTAAAGCTACGACACTCAACATTAAAAACACACATATAAAATATAACATTTAAAATAATGGACACTATACATTTTAAAATTTAGTTGGAAAGTTAAAATTTTGTTAGTAACATCTTTTCATGGTGTGTTTTGACTGATCCATAAAGAACAGAAAAAAAAAACAAAAATAGTGTGATTAAAAAGTAATTAGGAGTTCTTGCTACTACTTCCATTAATATAATAGCAAGAACTCCTAATTACTTTTTAATCACTCTATTTTTGTTTTTTTTTCTGTTCTCTATGGATCAGTCAAAACACACCATGAAAAGATGTTACTAACAAAATTTTAACTTTCCAACTAAATTTTAAAATGTATATTGTCCATTATTTTAAATGTTATATTTTATATGTGTGTTTTTAATGTTGAGTGTCGTAGCTTTACAAAAATAATCTCAACGACTAGTAAGTTGTAATGACAATTTGAGATTTGTTGTAAATATTTACACTTTCTTCTAATTACAGTGTCTTGAAGAAGGAATAAAAGAATTCCGAAAGCTCGACCAAAAGTCAAAAGAGTGTTTCTATAACATCCCGGCCAAACCTACTGACTGCAGCCCTAATAAACTGTGTTGTTTGTATATATATATATATATATATATATATATATATATATATATATATATATATATATATAAACATATATTGGCATAACTGCCAAGTTATTTATATTTTGAATACAGAACTTAAATTGTTTTTTTACTTTATTGTGCAGAAAGTTGCTTTTTTTTAAGTTGTGTTAATAATAATATTGTTGTAGGTAATGCTGCATTGGAAAGTCTGGAGCTACCCGATTAAAAAAAAAATTCTATGCAGTAAGCATTTTGACCAAAAATATCTAAATGCAAACCAAAAAAATATAGTGTGGTAGAAGAGGAAGGTTTGTTAACGACACCACGCGTTTTTCATACTTATTCGATAGCAAAACAACCATCAACCAGTGCCAATAGTGTTTCGCACTACATACATTGCTTATTTTAGTTCACGAAAACAATGTTACAATCAATTTCTATAACTATTAATGTAAACAATTTTGTTTTGTTTTTTTACCTAGAATTATTATTTCGTTAATATTGTCTATGTGTAGATATTAGAACTTTGATAAGTGGTATATAACTATTAAAATAATGCGAATTTAATTTTTGCAATATCTATCACTTTGTAATTTAAAATTATTTCATTAATAAACAGCTCAGATCGGCGAGTTGATTGAAAAAACATTCTTATTTATGTAAACAGAAATACAAAAATGGTGTTTATATTATAAAATACATAAATAAATAAAATAAAGGATACTATTTATTAAAGTGTTGTTAATTATTATTCCTTTTATCCCAACACATAGATTAATTTGTCCCTAAATATGTGTTGCCTCTTGTTGTGGCATATCGATGTGTTTATTTGTTTCAAAACCATTATCAAAAAACCATACCCATAAATTTACTATATTTTCAAACGTCATTTTAAAGATTAAAAGATTGAAAATTTAATTTTCTCAAAACATACATAAAACCATTGTTTAAAAAGATTTTCTTTTTTAAACAATTATAAAACTTAAGTCTTGACTAAAAAATAAACCTCCGCATGAGTGTTCTAAGACGATAGTAATCGAGTGTATTTCAATTAAATATTTAATCCTTTTCTAGCAAATCATATAACCAAATTAAATATCTGGTAAACTAATAAAAATTAAAAAAAAAAAAAAAGTCAGCATTTACCTACTTCATTTAAATAGATTACTAACCGATTTAGATTTAGCAAAGTCTCAAAGTACAAAAACAATTTGAAATATTCGCTCGAAATAGTCAAGTTATCTTTCACTAGACGCATACAACGATAATAACAATAAGCATTTTATTAAAGTCTTATATTTTCTTCACAATCTGGCATCCGTGTACAGGTTTGCATTAATTATGAGGCAGGTAAAAATATACTCGAATAGAATCCTGCAGAGAATTAAGTTTCTGTTAATAGTTTTTTAAATTTATGACTAGAGGCCGCCACATTACGGCAGAATAAAAGTCAAACGTTTGTTCCATAAGGATTGTCTAACTAGTCCTATTTAAACAATGGAAAGACTGATATTTGACGGTGAGGGTTTGAAAGTACGGAGAATTCTGGCGACATCTTGTCTGGCAACTTCGGCTTGGTCGGAAGTAAGATGAGAAATAGCTTCAGTTTGACAAATGATTTTCTCAGTTGGGATTGAAAGAGGTGTGACAGAAAAATTGAAGCCTTTTGATAGAGCTTTGGTAGCTGAATCGGATATGTGGATATCTGAGAAATTACGGACAACAGTAGAAGGTTATTGATTCGAAATGGGCTTTGGATTTTGTTGAGAGATAAGTTGGCCCAGTTTGCGTTTCTGGGTTTGGGTTTTGCCGTCAGAAATGTGTTGGGCTTTTTGGTGAGAAAGACGATCGAAAGTGTCCCATAATAATGGATGGATATTAAAAGAGTGGATGTCATTGTAAATTTTAAGAAGTTGGGAATTTGTTGTATCTAAGCTGCGTCGAGTGGAATGAATTGAATTTCGAAGAAGCGAAAAACCAGTTGCTCTAAGAATTTTGGAAATTGATGAGGATTTAGTATGATGTTTAACTTGAAGAGATTTTGGAATGACTTGATGGTCACGACACGATTTAAGAAAAGCAAGGTCACAGAGAAGGGTATCTGCGTGTTAGAAGATTAGAAAAAGATTTAGTAAGAATGAAAAATTCCTCCCCGTAGAGGCGAATAAAATGTTCGTATAAATTTCCGCGGTCAGATGAATGAAAATTACTTAGTTCTCGGGAAGAACCGCGTTGAGAATTTATTATCCGACGTTTCGTCGAAGAGTGATACGGTTCCGTTTGAGTTCGGGGTCTCAATCTGCCTACTCCCCGCACTCGAGACGTACTAGTATCGTGTTCTGTATACATACAAGAACTGTCTCTCGGCACTGAGGTCTCAATCTGCCTATCTGCAGTGTCGAGTGACAACTGGTCTTACCCTGTGTGGCTGCTTTTATACTCGCTGTATGCGCGGGAACGGTATGCGCTGACTTGGTCTGAACTGACGTGGTCTGAGCGGTGTGGGCGGAAGGTCGCTTAAGCAGGGGTCGCCATGTTGCCGGCAATCGTTTCGCGTCATCGCGCGTATTTAAGCTGTTAGGCCGTTTTTCGATTTTGATAGCTTCACGAATGATTCTTGATTTTAAGAAGCGGATGGGGGCGATGGTTTTTGCTTTTTCGAAATCTATTTTGTGGCCTATTTGAATATGATGTTGGGCTAGGGCTGAAGTAGTATCGAAATGTTTGACAGATATAGAATGTTCGTAAATACGGTTATGGATTCGTCGGTTTGTCTGTCCGATGTATGTACGTGGGCACGTACGTGTACATCGCTCAAACTGGTAGAACCTTTAACAAACGTCTAGCACAACATAAAAGGGTTTTCAGTAATAGAAAAACATATTCTACGTACGCACTTCGCCTTCTAGACCATAAACATTATGTTAATGTCGACATTTAAATTCTAAACAATCAAAATACAGACGTAATTATGAGTGATCAACTTGAGACAAACAGTTCTCCCCTCCTCAACCTCTTCAGTTAAAGACTATAAAGTGTAAACGCATACCAAAAATAGATCACTTAAGTAAGGCACTCTGCCGAAACAGTTGTAGTGATAAAAAGGTATATGTAATAAATTTTGTGGATATTTTAAAAACAAAAGTTTTCAGTGTGTTATTGTTAGATAAAATGAAATTCCATCAAGTAACTATTCTAGTAAACTTTTAAAAAGCTTCTCTTCTTGGTTGTCGTCAATCTGGGAATTACCGAGCATAAATTCTTGTTGCTAGTAGCACATTTTTGTTATATCCTCCTGACACAAAAGTCATATAAATACGTTCCTTCTAAAAAACTATATGTTAGTAAAAGTAACAAAGCAACAGGGACTATAAAAATAGTCTAATGTTAAACTTTGCGATTTTAGTGTCAAAGTCAGAGCCAACTAGAGATGACTGTCAAAAGGTGCACCTATTCTTTTGAACCGAGTTCGCCGCCGTGACTCGGTGGACCTAGTTCGTCTTTTGTCAATAGGCAGGTGCAGGCGCAGAGCAACCAATTCCTTCGAATCATGTTTTGAAACTTGAAATATTTGGATTCGTTCGGCAACGGCCGATCGGATAGTCAGAATCGGAACGGAATTTGGAACTCGACTGGGATTAATAACTGAATAGTGAATCGATTATAGCCTGGCCCTGCTGCTGAGTTGGTCCGTTGTATGCTCTGATTCGAGATAGTAAAATCCGGTTGGTATTGGGTTACTTATAGCTGTTAGGGAATGGGCAAGGATGCTATTTGAGCAAGTTTGTTTTTTTTTTATGATAATTAATGTGGTGTCAAAAAAATAAATAGCTATTAAAAAATAAATTCTTTAATAAAAATATTTTTATATTACAATATTAAGTATAAAAAACAAATACACAAAATGATATTTATAGGCTAGAATGTCTAAAATTTAAAAAGTCATTGTTTATATGCAAAAATAATAATTTTTCTACTTTTTGAGCACTTAATCGCGTACGTCTTTCATTTAAAATGTCCAGCTTTCGAAAATAGACGTTCACATGGAACAGACGTGGCTAAAGCAAATTTGTTTCTGACTAGTGAACTTAAAGTGGGATAATTATGTCGATTGTTTTTCCACCAAAGAAGGGAATCTTCGTCTTTGTTTAAGATATCATCTTCAATATAACGCTGCACTTCAATGATAGCTTTACTGATACCTGTCCCTATCGGTTGTTTTTTAGATATTTTGTTATCTAAAGAAGACCAAAGCGAATATTTGCTTCTCGTTGATTCACTGCCAGTAGTAGGTTCTTTTTCCATTTCTGGCTGCGGTGGAGCCCTAATTTGTACAACGAGATCTGCAGCCATATTTGTCACTTTTTTCTTTATCTGATCTGCAGCTACAGTGCTTTGAAATGGTAGAAGCTTGAAACGTGGATCTAAAAACGTATTGGCAGTCAGCGTAACATTAAATTCAATATTAGTGAATCGTGTTTGGAGTCCATTTTTTAGTTTAGCAATAACTTGGTTTGATAAATCCGATTTCAGTTCGCCAGAGTTAATCATTTCCTCCATTACATTTAATAGACCTGCAGTAAATACAATTACTAATGACGCCGATATGTATGTTTCTCCAGTAACTGATGAAGTTACAGTTTCAAAAGGACGTAAAATGTCTACCAAATTTTTAATCAGGTCCCATTCTTCTAACGTTATTGTAGGTAACGAAATGTTCAAGAGAGCAATTGTCGATCGTATTGATTCCTCTAATTCCACAAATCGCTGTAACATGACAAAGGTGGAATTCCACCTTGTAGAAACATCTTGCAAAATTTTTTTTGGGCAACTTGTTCCTAAATTTTTTTGATACTGCATTAATTTAGCATTAGCTGCTGAACTTTTTTTGAAGTGGGTCACTATTGATTTTACTTTGGTGATGGTCGGCTCAACTAGTTTTAAAGCATCTTGCACAATTAAATTTAAACTATGTGCAAAACAGCCTAGATGCTTCATACCTAAATCTTCTATTGCTTTTTTAATATTCGCCGCATTGTCAGAAACTATGAGAGATACCTTATTTGTTAGTGACCATTCTTCTATAATAGTTTGCAATGCTCTTGCTAAATTAATGCTAGTATGTCGTTCATTAAGTTGGTGGCATTTTAGTAACATTTGTCGGACGTTAAACAATTTATCTACAAAATGCATTGTTACTGCCAAAAAGCTTTCACCATTTATAGAAGTCCAACAGTCCGTTGTCAAACAAACACTGGATATTCCCTCTTCTTGAACAAATTTTTTGCATTTATTTAAACATTGTTCATACATAGCTGGTATCATAGTTTGTGAAATAGTTTGCCTGGAAGGCAATTCATAACCAGGATTAAGTGCCTGAACAAATGATTTAAAACCTTTGTCTGCAATAACACTAAAAGGCTGAAAATCTAAAGTGAACAACTTTAACAGGTGGTCGTCAATTTTCTTCCTTGTTGCTAAAGTTATTTGCTTTGGTCTACAAAAAGATGATAATGAGCTTTGTTTTTGACAATGGTTGCTTAATTTTCTTTTCTTTTCTTCATTTACCTCTGTTGCAGGCTCATTTTCGGACTGAAAATTTCAAAAATAATGTTTTATTTTAAATTTAACATATTATATAGTTTTCTTACCTCCTTAGAAGTACTTGGTTGTGAATCTGCATCATTGATTTTTGTAATATTTTCAGGCTCGCGGAAGCGACTAAGAGAATCAAGAGATACTGTCGGGTGTTTTCGTGTTACATGTCTTTTCATATTAGACGTTGAAGATTTGTAAAACATTTTTTGACCACATATATTGCACTTTGCATGATCGGAATTATTATCTTCTACAGTAAAAAAGTTCCATAATGCACTTGTTTTCCTATTTAGACTCATTTTACTTTGTATTGCACACAAATACACAAATATATAATACCCTTAAATTAACTTGTTACTACAACCACAGATTAACAGAACACACAGATGTCACAGATGCGAAACAGTCGCGTCAACACTGGGTACCGAGTTTTGGTAGACTCCGCCCACTCTCAGTTACCCAAAAAAGATTTGAGTTAGTACGTAGGCTCAAGCTTCTTATCAGTTCTTGAATAACCACACTGTAATTCAGACAGTACATGCGCTTATATCGGAGTGGTAAATTGATTTGGCTTATTGGAAATTTTTTCTTTTTAAAATAGAAACTTTTAGATAGAAAAATATGTAAAAAACAAAACGTCACAAACAAACAAATTTCTTAATAAATCATTTGCCGAAATTGTAAAAACTCAGGCACTGTTGCAGAAAAAAGTTTCAAAGGCCAGAAGATATTCTCAGACATACAAACAATTCGCTCTCACATTATACTTTTTTGGACCCAAAACTTACCACTTTAAAAAAAAACACCCCCACTATTATCGGGTAGCTTTCGTATCTGTGGTCTGTTAATCTGTGCTCGTACATACAATATCAGAAACAAAATCATCAAATCGTTGAAATGTTAGAAAAATTATTTCCTAGGAATTACCGGTCGTGTGACAGCCCTCGGCCATCTATTAGTGTACATATATGGTATTTATTTAATACCTTAAACAAGCAACTGTAACATTCCGTAGAGAATAAAAATAGTTTGGGTTCATATTTTTAATATACTATTAACATAAAATTAAAGTAATACTAATGGCTACAAACATAATAGTTTTTGTAAGTCCATATTACAACAGTAAACACTGACTGCAAAGTGTATACGTCTTTTTGACCTTTCTTCCGTAAATACTATATATTTAAGAGACATTCTTTACTTTTCTGTATACTTTAAATCGTAGAAAGATATTATATTTTTCATAGCGTAAAGCGCGAAAAATTGAGATTGATCTGAGAAAAGTAGAACGTGATTTCTAGTTACAATTTGTTGTCGAAACCTGTCAAGGTTACCAGGTGCACCTGCACCTGCAAAAATGAACCGAGTCTGCAGTCGGAATCGGAGTCATTGCACCTGATCCCTTGATGGAACTGACTTTGTCATCTCTAGAGCCAACTAGGTAGAATATTGTCTTTTTATTAATAATGTACACACCAACAATCTTAACTACTTGGGTATTTTACTATCTCATCCAATACTAACAACGTAAGGATCAGTCTAGATTATTATGTATTTTTTTTTTTTCAAAAAATTATTTTTTGATAGAATATTTTCACGACTAACCTGATAAATTTTCACCAAATTTTTGTTGTGCAGTTAACGTTTGGCTCAAAAAATCACGAATAACTCACATTCAGTTATTAATTAAGCAGTTAGGTATAGGGAATGATTAATAGATATTAAAGTATCATAAAATATATTACAATATTTTATTACAATACTAAAATTTTTTACAAACAACATTTTATTACAATAGTAAAATACAAGGTGTCACATTTGAGAAAACTCAAAGTACTCATTCCAAGTTTCGACCAACCCTGTATATCAAAATTAAATATTTCGCTGTGTTAATAATTTTAGACAATAGTAGACTATATGAAAAATATTTGGAACATAAATATATTTTTTGAAGTCAAATCTCTACAATTCTACATGGTGTTAATTTTGCTTCGAAACTGTGAAAGTTATGCATATAAGTAAAAAAGGCAGTAAGTGACCAAGTGATAAATTATTTTTCACTTAATTATTCGAAATAACAAATATTTTATTCTGTATACCAGTAACGTAACGTTAACCAAACTTTCAATCGAGGTGTACATTGATAAGAACCAGAGCCGGTTCCCACCAGGGGAACAGTGCCGCACTCACTCTTTCGGGTGATACCTGTTATATATACCTACTTACTGAAGCAAATATAGACATAATGCACAGCAACTTGATCCCGAACAATCTCAACACAAAAGAAATGTACCAAAAAGCTACTCAACGGTCACCAATCAATTTAAATTTCCTTTCAAAGAACAAGCACTAATGTTTAGTGCAATCGAAAATACTCCCCTTCAATACTATTTAAACCCTCCTGGTAATATAATTCAAACAAAAAATATCATTTTCACCTCCCGCCTTTCTAACAACCGAATTTGCTTGTACTTTGCCAACAAAAATATCCTAGTTGAGTTTTTAGATAACCGAGGCCAAATCACTATCCGAGGAGAACTTTTAAAGGCTAGACGGCTTATAACACCTGCTGAAAGAATTGTTATATCAAATATATGCCTGACCATTCCACATAACGCCCTTGAAAAAGAATTACTTAAAATCGGTCTACGTCTTGTATCTCCCATAATTTAACCATCCCAAGCGCCATAACAATAAAATTGGAAAATACAAATTACACAATATTCTCTTCACAAGATGAGAACGTCTGTTTTAGATGTAAAAAAGCAGAAATGACACTTGGCAGCAGCTTGCATAGAACCTACAAATATATCGGCGATACAACTCCACTAAGTTCTACAACTTCTAATACTACAACTATAGCGAATTTGGCTCCACAAACTGCAACAGCAACGTTTCCTATGCAAACCTTTTCCCTTGCCAGTGCGACTAGCCATTCTGTAACGTCGCTATCTAACCAAGCTTATTTTTGCTTTTCTTTCTTTAAAGAAAGAAAAGAAAAAATAAAAAAATAGAACCAGCAATTTTCTGCTTACTACATGATCTCCCTTAGGATACTTAATATTTGACCATAGCTTTGAAGATGGCTTTGTAAGCCGAAAGCGCTCAGCTAGGAATTAAGATTTTTTCCACATTTCAAAAATAGTTCCCTTTTTCATCTTTTGGTTTATTTATTTGTTTGTTTTTTTACTTATCTGACCAATTCTACACAGACTATGTTTGTCAAAAAGAAAATAAAATATGTATTTATGTATTTAATTCGTATATTCTAAAAAAAATATATCTTCTATAGGTTACTGTTGAGGGCTGGTCGATTTCAAATTTCTGGTTACGCTTTCACGCACAAAAAAGCCCAAACAAACTTCAAAAACTTCTTAAACTTATCCTGTACATGTTGAAGGTCGACACCGCGAGCTCTGAATTTTTCATTCGGGACATGATAAGAGAAAAGAGTTCCGTCTGCGTGAACCTGGAAATTTCTAATGCGTAAGCGTTACATCTCCGGATTAGTTCAGGACTTACTCTGCGAATACAGCTAATACTACCTTTTCTTGGAGATAAAAGGAATGTCTGAATTATTTGCATCTGTAACTGTTATAACTAGAAACGTTCCATTTACTTGCACAATATATAATTGAAACATATGCCTCAAAACATTTTGAGGATTCAGTGGAACGTGTTTATACGTCTTACCATGCGAAAAAGGAGGAGTTCAATAGGAGGATCCAAGCCTAGAAGAAAAGACACTGTGTGACAAGCTGGACGAGAACATCTGGGGTGAAAGGTATAAAATCGTAATGAAGCATTTCGACGCCTGTGTTCCGTATGACATGCCATTGGACCAGAAGCTGGAGATAGTCACCGAACTGTTTCCACAAGGACGGTGGCATGGTGTACGGAGAGACGTCGAGGCTGAGCGTGGGATTCCCTTTTCTTTGGATGAACTGGCTGTAGCGGTGAGTTCCCTTAAGTCGGGCAGGGATCCCCGGTCTAGATGGTGTCCCACCTGAATCGGTTGTACGTCTGGGCCGTTTGGAGCACATGAATGCTCTTCTTGTCTCACAGTAGTTTCCGGATTCCTGGAAAATCTCGAGGCTCGTGCTTCTACCTAAATTCAAGGCAGGAAAATATTGTCCTATTTGTCTTCTTCCTTGTATCGGAAAGTTGTATGAGAGAATGCTATAAAAGTACAGTGGATGCGGTGACCAATATGTTTCGGGCGGCACGGGGAATTGGGGCTGATGATCAATGGGTCATCCTGATTCTCTTTGACATCCGAAATATTTTTAATACATTGCAGTGGGATCACGTAATGAGCTCTTTGGAAGCAAGGAACTTTCATAGGTATCTGAGGAATATGGTCGCTGATTATCTTTCCGAGAGGAAGGTTTTGGTGGAAAACGGTGTGATGACGGGGTCTTAAACTGCGAATGTGGGGAGGGTGTTACCCCCTTCGCATTTGCAGACAACCTTGCTATGCTGGTGGCGGCATGGGACAGGGAGGAACTCTTGTTTCGGAGCATTATCTTTCTCTCGCGATGGATAAGACGGAGGCTACAGAAAGAGACAAGGTTGAATTTGAGTGCGCGGGAACGAGAGTGACGTTCAAAAAGTACGTTAAGTATCTGGGAGTTACTCTCCACCAGGGTGGGAGTTCGGGGGAATATTTGAGGGGTGATCTGTAGAGCTATTCAGAGAATAGCTGCGCTGGAGAGGATAATGCCTAATATCGGTGGACCCAAATCCGAAAGGAGAAGGGCGCTTTACGATGTTGTGCAGTGTGGAGTGAGGCGGTAGAAATACCAACTTACAAGAGGCTCATGGTACGCGGACAGAACTAGTCGGCTGCGGATAGTATGTGCCTACAGGACTGTGTCAGCTGCCGCTCTGTGGGTGATCACCGGCATGCCGGTGTTCCTTGACATGTCCTGACAGGTGAAACGATCAGGATTCATAGTTGTAGGGAGCGGAACATTGGAGAGCGAGAGATGACTGAGAGATTAGTGTCAATCGGTCAGTGACGGCAAAAGTAGGAAGCAACAGGTGATGTGGCGGAGTGGACGAAGTCACTAATCCCGAACCTTCGAAGCTGGGTGGACTGTGGGCATAGGCAGCTGGATTATTACCTGACGCAAATGCTTACAGCCCATGACTGCTTCCGCAGATACATGTTCAGGTTTAGGATGGCTCAGTCCGATCAGTGTCTTTACTGTGGTCTCTCGGATACTGTGACACACACGATGTTGGTGTGTGAGCGTTGGGTGAATGAAAGAGGGTGTAACTGCAGAATGTTTGATTCCTTGAGAGAAATGGTGTTGAAAATGATAAGGGATGAGTTATCAGGGCGCTGCTCTCTTCAAAAGAACGAGAGGAGAGGGAATTCACAACAGAACTTTAAAACGAGCGAGTAGCACCTCGGTGGTTTTCGGATTGTCGCAGGCCGAAATAAGAGTGAATGAGAGACAGATGACGCGAGAGAGATGGCAGCGTCGCTAAGGCAGGGGGTTGAAAGTGTTTGGTGATTCGTGTGGGTGTGGTTTCCCCGATGAATGTGTGGGAGAAAGAATGGGAATCGGGTGATAGCAGGGCATCAGGAGAGATGTTTTGCCTTACCAGCCCTTTCATCCTGATGTCTGGAGTGACAGAGGAGAGGTTTTTAGTTGGACGAAGACCGTCTAGGAATGGTGACGAACACTACCTGTGTCAGTCACAGGTGTCTGTATGCAGATTTTCCTTCTTCTCTTTAAAGATGTAAAAAAAAACAATACATTAGATGCTCATTTGTAATACTCCATGTAACGTTTTATATTGATTTTTAATTATGTGTTCTTATTGTATGCCATACATAAATAATATATAAATAAAGGCGTCAAAACAAGACTAGTTGCGTCTTGTTTCGCAAACAAGACGCAACTAATAAAATAAGCAAAATAGTGTAAAAATTGTAAAATATATATTAAAATGCATTTATATATTTGAATATACAAATGCATAAAAACTTCCGATGATTGGTGATGAATACCTATACTTTCTTTTCACTTATTTTTATTGACCTCTTTACATTTGTTACAATATTTACATGTTTGTATAATTAAAAAAAAATTTTTAGGATATTTAATAACAAATCGTGAAATTATATCTGCCGACATAGAGGATTTTGAGTATACCCCGAAACCAGAGTATGAAGGAAAGTTTACCATATTTAACGAACCAAATGAAATGTGTTTGATACAAAAATTTTTTGATCACATATTGGAAGTCCGTCCGCATATTTTCGTTACCTACAACGGAGACTTCTTCGACTGGCCATTTGTAGAAGCTAGGGCAGCTTCGTATAATTTAGACATGAAACAGGAAATTGGATTTTCTAGAAATAAAGAAGACATCTATGCCTGTAGACCAGCAATGCATATGGATTGTTTATGTTGGGTAAAAAGAGATTCTTATCTGCCTGTAGGATCACAAAATTTAAAAGCTGTCGCAAAAGCTAAACTAAGGTATTACAATCAATATTATTTTGTGTTTACATAATGCTAAATTTACTAAAATAAATGATTATATTTATTTGTTAACCCAAAATTTGTGCTTGATGACTAGTAACTGGTTCTCTGCTTATCATCAGAACTGTAGAAAACTATATGTATCTCGAAAAGTCGGATCTTCATAATTTCACTTTACTTCATGCATTTCAGCTTAGTGCATTTCTCGTGTAGATTTCTCTTGCTCCGTTGTCCGCATCAATAAATCATTATCTCATTTAAATTCGGTACGAAAAGCCGAAAATATATTTGTGCCACGTGATTGTAATATATTTTTTTTTTTTTTTAATTAAAATAATTATCTACTAAATAACGCACAAAATAATTATCTAGTACTATTAACTAAATGTCTTTTAATTGAAACAAAGAGCAAAGATATGATATCTGGTCATGTTTTAGATCTTTGAGATCAATACAGGACTTTAATAAGACATCCATTGTATACAGTATTTTTTGCTTAATATAATACAATTACATCGATGTAGCATATGCCGACGGTCTTGCCGACAAGAAGAAGAGAAGTTTAAATAAACGAGGAATAAACGAAGTATTTGGAAATGTGGATTATATAGTGCAAATATGGATTACAATTTGAAATTTTGGGGACTAACCCAAATAAGGACTATAATTTTGAAATTGTTAAATAAAAATTTATTATTTGGGAGTATCACTAACAAATTAATAACGATAGCTCAAGATAAAGATGATACAATACGACGAGTTACACAAATTCAATAAACTGTAACTCTAAATACCCTTTTCATGTTCTTCAAATATTTGTTTACATACTAATATTACACTAAACTAGTTCATATTCCTCCAAAAACGATATATTATCTTTGCCTTTGCATTCCTCATTAGAAAGAGACTTTGTAACGATAAGACTACCAAAGAGAATTGAAGTACTATTGTAAAAATAATACTTCAATCAACCATGGGAGCTTATCGTCTATGCCTTGCCTAGCTCAGTATCTCAAGTGTGAGTTCGTCTTGTCTTAAGCTAGGAATTGAACCCGAACCCTCAGCTGATAGCAAATTTTAACCAATCATATTTATTAAAAAAAAAAAATAAAAAAAACAATAATCAACCCTGCCAATGCTTAACAATGAATTAGTGAGGATTATACTTATGGCATCGATGACTTCAATGGGCTGTTTGTGTGGCCTCCCAATTAGATGTTGTGCCTCCGGAGAGCTGCAGTTGTAACATGCGATGTAACAGCCAATAAACCGTGAATACGGTTTACAAAATCGTCAATAAACTTGAAGGTGGTCAATAAACTAAAAATACAACAACTTGTATTAGAGACACATCAAAAGGGGTTTAACTTCCTTGCCATTTTACAAAATTACAATTAAACAAATAGCAAATGGCAAGGATAAAATGAAATATAATTATTACTACTTAGCGAAATTCTGTTCACAAGTCCAATATGCATATTATCAAGAAACGTGATTTCGAAAGAAGTAAGGTTATGAATATTGGAAATGCTGTCCATTATAGAATTATAGAATAAAGATTACAATGAAGGTACTCACCCCAAGAGAATGTTGTAGACCATAAAATGAAGCTTATAATAATTGTTGCCTTCTTTTATAAATTTAAGTTAATAAAGATGTGACGTTTATAACGTTACAACTTTACAATACCGCCAACGGCGCCAACTACCTCTATCTCGTTCCTTATTATCCTTCTACACTTCTCTCATTTCATAACTCTGCGACTGAGACGAAAACGGGAAATATCACGATTTGGCGATCAAACCGATTTGCGGCGACCGAAATCACAGTCACAATATATTTTTGTTGTTATTCACAGGTCGTGATTGTTATTTTCTAATCACAGGGTAGTGATATTTAGCCCACCTCTACACCTCTCATATCCAAATGTAGTGGTTTTTCATAGATAGACCAGATAAAAATTAGGAATCCATAGTGTCAGCATTGAACAACTAATGAAAGTATATTGGGATTACACTATCCAGTTATGAAGATCTGTAGAAAAAAGTGAAAGGTCGAGTACAAAGAGCCAATAAACTGCAAGAGTACCTTAATATCACGATATGGCATATTAATAGTGAGACATAGCCACAACGCAAAGGAGAGTATCTGAGAGACTCAAGAGGCATAAACAAGTGAATACTAAAGAAAAAGAATGGAATAATCACATAAATTGAATGGAGACCAGAATAGTTAATATAGCATGAGATAAATCACCAATAGATATATTAATCCGCCAATGCGGGTTGCTTGTAGCTTAAAGCAGAATTACTTATTGTGAGGAATCATAAGGCTAACAAACACGATGTGAAAAAAAAAAACAAGAAATCGAAAACAGGATGGTCAAAGATGCTGAGGCCAAAACAAATATTAGCACCACTAAAAATAACATTACCGAAAATTAAAAGATTGATTGAAGTTGCTCCGATATGTAGCTAGAATGCTAAAAGGGAGAATACGTAGAAAATTAACTGAAAGTGCAGCCGGGACAAAAAGAAAATGGATAAAGTGGGTAAAAGAAGACTTAAAATTTGGTGAAGCCAAAGATTGGAAAAGCTTAGTACAAGATAGGGAGAATTGAAAGAAAACTATTAAAGCCAGAAGCCTCTATGACTTGTTGAGATGATATGTCGGGCCTATTTCTTTTGACTCATACCATATATACAATTACAAAGATATAGTTAAAATTTTATGTAAATATTTTATTTTAAATATCAATCTACTATTTTTATATATAACACAAATGGACGCGAATTTTTAGATATGATCCCGTTGAGTTAGATCCAGAAGAAATGTGTCCACTGGCTGCTTCTCAACCTCAAGTATTATCAAATTATTCGGTATCAGATGCTGTAGCTACTTACTATTTATACATGCAGTATGTTCATCCCTTTATTTTTGCTCTGTGCACAATTATTCCATGTGAACCAGATGAGGTTTTAAGAAAAGGATCAGGTTAGTACTTGATATTTTCATTTGAACTTAGATATGTTTGTTGATAAAGTACATTCATTTAGCAAATTCCCATCAGTAAATATGAGCACGTGTTGATATTCGCCGTCTCATTCGTCAAGAGGCTATTAAATATAATTTATTACCTTAAGCCAGCCAGATTCTCATGTTACAGATCCACACTTGCCAGCATTTTAAATTCAAATTGTATCGTGTTGATTTTTAAGTTAATATATTGTGTTATATTTGTTATTAGTTATTGTTAAGTTATTTACTGGTCGTGTTATTTTTTAGAGTTAGTTTAATTGTGATATAATGATTAAATTTCAAGAAATTCTTACACTAACATATTCAAAAGGAAATATTTTTAAAAATCATATGATACATAGGTCGTACATCAGTACGACCCTGTTTGGCTTACACGTGGTTCTATTGACGATTGGGAATTTGTAAAATGAATAGGGTTTAAAATATTATAATTATTTAAAATTGATAAGATCTCTTAATATTTTTTCTATGTTTAATGCGACATTAACTGCTAAAATGCATTTTGGGTCTCAAAAAAGATTGCCACTCCTACCTCCGGCTTCCACCTAAACCGAAAAAGTGCTAATAAACATTTTTATTCAAAATTATTTCAGCTACATTTCTTGTTTGGAACATTTTTACGACCTACAAATTCTTGGTAAATCGATGTTTTCCGTTTTTTCCCCTACGAGGGGGGTTTTAGAGGGAAGCGGGTAGGAGCGGTAAACTTTTTTGCATCTTTTTTGGACTCCCAAAATTAACAGTCTCAGCAAAATTTAGCTTGTTCCAATGATTTTTACAGGTTGTGGCATTTTCGTCTCTGACGGCTACAGTAAAGTAGTTAGTACTATATCATAAATATCACAGTGGCTTTCCACGAGCACACCCACTCACGAGCATTCACATATTATCAAATAGCGAAAAATCTAATTGTGATTTTAAAGATTTTACAATCATTTTGACTTATATAGTTCATATTGTCTATGAATCCTTTAATTTATGTATCACAGTTAGCAACTGTTACAACTGTTCACACATATACGATTTTTTACACACACACACACACACACACGCGCGCGCGCGCACGCACGCACGCACATACTCGTAAACAGATCCAAAATAGTCTAAAGAAGCAATTATTTTTTGTATTTCTACCTATACAATAAGGTAACTGTACTCTTTACCGACCATTTCCTATTACCGACCGCAATGAATTTTTTCAGTATTAGACGCATTATGAAAAGTCCATATAACTACTGAAACTTTTAACAGTTTCTTTTTATAAAACATAGATATGCCAACATTACAAACATAATTCAGCCGCTGACTAATGCCAAATTTGACAAATTTTAACGGATTTTGCAGTGGTGTTGCAAGACTCTATAAGGCAGGTTATAAGAATCATTGTGCATGTGTATTGGCATTATTAAGCGTTTGTTAATATATCAAGATTAGTATTGCACTTTTATAACAAGAAATAGCACAAAACCACGTTTTTTAGAAGATTTAATGTGTTCGTTGGTTAATTATTTTCTCTAATTAAAATTTATTTACAATTAAAGAAAGCTCGGTAAAAGGTGCTTTAAAAGTTAAAATCAACCCTTTAGCGACCGGGCGGTCGGAATGAGGGGAATGTAGTCATTGAAAATTGTGAAATTTAAAAAATATTTTTGCATACAATTATTTATAATATTTTTTTTTTCTTAAAGGCAATAAACAAACGATTCATTTGAGCATTTACCGACCGACTAGATTGTAATTTTCAATTAAAAGAAGTAATGTGAAAGTTGAACAAAATTGTATTTTATTGGAAGAATTACTTCAAATAGAATAATATATTGAGTGTCATATTTCCAAAAGTCTGTTTTTGAACGGGAAACGATAATCATATTTATGGTACTTCATTGTTTTAAACGTGAATGAAATATATGAATTTTAAAATAGTCAAAAGTAGTCTCCTAAAATAATATTTTTTTCACGGTCGGTGACAGAGTACAAAAAATATATATTGTGACCTATTACCGACCGAGAATATTATGAACGTTTTCTTCCAGATTCAAGAAAAACTTTGAGCTATGTCTGAAAAACGAAAAAACTATACCAATAAAATTCTTCAGCAAGCATTGGAATCAATTTGAGATGGAATGTCGTTTGGAAAGGCATTCAGAGAATTTAAAATTCCAAAAAGTACCCTAGTTGATAAAATTTATAACAAATATGAAGAAGTTGCTATTACTGCGGCCCACTGTGTCCTGACTGCAGCTGGAGAACAAACCATAGTAGATTGGATTCTATATTTAGAAACTGTTCGTTTTCCTGTAACAAAAATTCAACTGTTGGGTGTGTGTTGCAGAGAACTAGTTCGCCGTCTAGAACGAGCAAATAAATTTAAAGACGGAATTTCAGGTCGTCATTGGTACGAAAATTTTTTCGCCAGCTCTCTCATCGAGTATGTCACAATCTGACCAAACTTTGGGCAAATATAACAGAAAAAGTGTAAGAGGTTGGTTTGATAGAGTTTCAGACTATTTAAAAACAAATAATTTGGAGGAAGTTCTATCAGACCCAAAAAGAATTTTTACTTTCGAATCAGCTTTTTTTCCTTCACCTAAAGAAAAATGTATAATCGTAAGAAAAGGTTCGAAAAAAGTTTATACCAGAATGACTAGAAAGAATGTCTTACGGTACTTTTGACAGTTTCGGCAGAAGGACAAGGTGTGAAACCTATTGTTTCGTTTTTCCTATAAAAGAGCACCAGCCAGTATTCATTTGAAAATGCCTCTGGGCTGGGTATTGGCCATTCAGACTTCGGGTGGTTGACTGGAGAATATTTTTATGAATTCAATACGAATGTATTCTATAAAAAATGGATTGTTGAAAAGAACGTTCCTTTACCTATTGTGCTTTTTCTAGATGGCCACTCTTCACATTTAACGCTTCATCTGAGTTCTGCAAAAGCAAAGGTATAATACTAATTGCTCTTCTGCCTAACTCCATACATCTATTGCAACCACTAGATGTTGCTATTTTTAGGCCTCTTAAACTTTCCTGGAAAAACAGGATCTATAATTGGCGTATTAAGAATAATAGCAAAAAACTAAAACGGGAAGATTTTGCAGAGGAAGAATATGCTGTGGTTATTTCTGAAGGAGAGTACTTTCCTGGAATAAGTCTTGGCTTTGACTGTACGGGACTCGAAGTGAAGACTATGATAAGAAGTGGTTCACATTGGAAATGGTCTGAGAAAAAGGATATTTTATCATATTCAGAAAATAAAATATTTTCAAAAAATAATCCTCCAAAACCCGTGAATAAATGGGGAATATGTAATTCCATGGATGGATGCAATAAAAAATATAATAATAAAAAAATAAAATGATTTCATACCAAAGTTGAATCTATTATACATGCCCAAAACATTATGTAACTTTTTATTTGTTGTATTATGAATTTATATTTTTAAAAATATTAAAATCTTCAACTGCGTTTGTTTTTTCAATTAAGCCAGTAGGTACGATTATTTTTAAATAAATAAGTTAATATAATGTTGTTAATAACTTAAATAAGTAGTCCCTCAAAAAGGTCGCTGATAGGATTAAAATGTCCGGTAATTAGGTGCTTTTGGTCGGTAATAGCAAAAAAATCGGTCGGTGATAAGTGAGTATTTTTCAAGCCGGTCGGTAAAGGGAGCATTTTAATGAAATTGTACATAATTATTAAAACATTTAAAAAAAGAATTAAACTGTGATAATATTATTTTTTCTATATTACTAGCTGAATCGACTAGATTAAAACTTATCTTTTAAAATGATGCAAAGAAAAATAAAAATGTATTCTTATTATTGAATCTGCTTATAAGGAAAACCTTAAGTGGTCGGTAAAAGGTACAGTTACCTTATATACTACCTAGACTATACTAGCTACCTAGATTTATTGCCATAATATAGGGAACACTAGTTCCCTAATGCTCTACTAAACCGACAATACGGTAACGCTGTTTGAAAATGAAAATGTCAAATTTGATAATGTGCGACTGATTAGGTATGACATAAGAGTGTGATATAAATATCCTGAACACAACCAAAGCAACAGGTGAGAATATGTATACGAAACTCAAATCACATGTTAAGTAGGTCTGTCAATAACACAAAACAGACTAAAATCCTAGTACAAAGTCGATCGCATAGAGCAACACGAATCTGACAGTAGATAACCTAGAAAAAGTAGATAGACCAGGGAACTAACGATTTTCCCACGAGATTCGTTGGTACAGGTATCTAAAAACTTCTCTTGATAGATTTGATGATGATAATATGTAATAAATAACTTATGCAATGGAGTAAACGTCATTTTTTACTTACAAATAATGTAAGATCGCTATTTGATTTTAAATACTAAAAATGAAGACTGATAAATTGTAGGGAAAAGTGACAATTTTACTGAAAAAGCATAGAATATCCTTTAAAATGAGGGTATGTAAAGTTGTTTTTGTTAATTTGTTGTTTAATTATTGCAAAATAGCTTGAAATGTCGACTTTTTTTAAATTATTAATAATTTTTCTAAATAAGCACAAAAAAATTGATTTCGCGTGAGAACAAGGACAATATTTCAAATATTCAGCTTTAAAAATTTCAAGGAGTATCACTTAATAGTTACTGCAAAATTGAAATTGTTTATCCCAAAAAGCTTTTATTTATGAATCTGAAACCACCAAATTGTAGAAAAAGGTTTATTTTATCAAATTAAATCATTTAAAAATAAAAAAATGTATTTTAAATAATAAATAGGTTAATAAAATTACTGTGATTTTAATCTTATAAATAATTAAAATAATTCAGACGCAATAACACGTAGAATTCAGACGTATTCTTTTTATTCGCTATTTTGGCATTTTTACACGAAATAAAAAAAAAGTAATGTTCTACGACCCTTAAGACCCGAGTTTCCCCTTTTTTAATTCCAGGGTTTATAAATAATTTAAAAAGAACAGTTTGAAAGATTAAAAGTTAAAAGATTAAAAACGATTAAAGCCTCGAATTAGTTATTAATTTAAAAAATTTCATTTATTATTAATCTAAAATATATAAATTAGATGTCCTTATGTTTAACGTTTAAATACAATTTTAGTCCCATTGCTAATTAACTATTAAATAAAACTGTAGAGATAGCAATCACTGTAAATTCAAGTATTCATCCTAAATATTCTGGAAATAATGCATTTGGTCTAGCCACTTTTTTCCTACTAATTGAAAATATTTTTTTTATTAGGTACGTTATGTGAATCTCTTTTGATGGTTGAAGCATTCCACGCCAATATAATTTTTCCCAATAAACAAGAATCAGAATTAAACAAACTTACACATGATGGTCATGTGCTCCAACAAGAAACTTACGTAGGTGGACATGTCGAAGCGTTAGAATCAGGTGTTTTTCGTGCTGATATCCCATGCCGGTTTAGAATTGTCCCAGATGCAATAGATAGTCTTGTAAGTAAAATATATAAAACTTTGGAACATGCCATTGTCATAGAAGAAGGTGTTCCAATGGAGTGTGTTACAAATTTGGAAGAAGTTGCTGATGAAATTAAAGCCAAACTATTACCACTTAAAGTAAGTTAAATGTCAAAAGTAGAACATTTATAGGTTATATATGTATATATATATATATATATATATATATATATATCATCATCATCATGTGCAGCTTTATCAACCGTTTCCAATTACGGTGCAGCCTCCCTTATTTCAATGTTATTCTATGTTCTTATTATTATTCGACGATGTCTTAGTTATACGTTGTTCTAATAATTTGCGCTCATTTGCGCCCATATTTTTCTATCTTGTGCTATTCGAGACCACGTTGTTCCTGTTAATTTTCTAATATCATAATCCCATCTGAGATTCGGGCGCCTCTTTGGTCTCTTAGCGTTCCTGGGATACCACATAGTTGTTCTAGTGGTCCATGTGTTATCTGTTCTTCTTGCCATATGTCCTGCCCATTGCCATTTCAGGGATTTTATTCTTTGGATTACATCAGTCACCTGGGTTTGCCTCCGTATCCATTCAATTCTTTTACGATCCCTCTTTGTTATCCCTAGCATACATCTTTCCATTGCTCTTTGAGTTACTTGGAGTTTCGACGTTATTTCTCTCTTTAATATCCAAGTTTCACATCCATATGTCAAGACGGGTAATATGCATTGATCAAATACTCTCTTCTTGAGGTATAGTGGCATTTTGGACTTGAAGACTATGGAATTTCGTCCGAATGCTGACCACGCTTGTTTTATTCGTCTGTTGATTTCCGGAAGTAGTGATCCCGATTTATGTATGAGCTGTCCCAGGTATATGTATTCATCTACTACTTCTAGCGAGGTATCATTAATTTTTATTTCCACGTTGGCGATCAGATCATTGCACATTATTTTAGTCTTTGCTAGGTTCATTTTTAGGCCTACCTCATTGCTGGCTGTATTAAGGTCATTAATTTGCAGTTGTAATTCTTCAGGACTTCTAGCAATTAGAATGATGTCATCAGCGAATCTAAGATGGTTTAGGTATTCTCCATCTATACATAGACCTTGGTTGTTCCAGTCTAATTTCCGGAAGATATTTTCTAAGGTTGCAGTGAAGAGCTTAGGGGATATGGTGTCTCCTTGTCGGACTCCTTTCTGAGTGGGAAATTGTGGGGTATTTTCATATATGCTTACTCTAGCTGTGGCCTCTTTGTATATATTTGCTAGCGTTTCGACATATGGTTTATCTACTCCTTGGTCGACAAGAGCTTCTATGACTGCTCTTGGGTATACGGAGTCAAATGCCTTCTCGAAGTCTATGAATGCTAGCGCCAGTGGTAGATCATATTCTTTTGTTCTGCTCATTACTTCCCTTAATGTTTGAATATGATCCATTGTGCTGAAGCCACTTCTAAAGCCTGCTTGCTCTCGGGGTTGTGCAGCGTCAAGTGTGTTCTGTATTCTGTTGTTAATGATTTTGGTGAATACCTTGTATATCACAGGTAGCAAGCTGATCGGTCTATAATTTCTAATGTCTTCCTTGCTACCTTTCTTGTGAATAAGGATTATGTTGGCTGAATTCCACTTTTTTGGAATATGTCTCGATTTTAGGCAGTCTGTGTATATTTTTGCTAGGATTTTCCAAGTTGTTTTACCAGCAATCTTTAGAAGTTCGGCTGTAACACCGTCATTACCGGCTGCCTTGCCGTTCTTCATGCTCTTAAGACCTGCCTCTACCTCATCCACGAGAACATCTGGTACATCTTCTTGAACCGCAATTTCTTCTTCGCCTATTTCTTGTGCTTCCGGAGCTTTATATAGACCCTCGTAGAATTCGGTTACATGTTTTATTATTTCATTCCTATTTGTGATCCTTCCGTTGTTGTTTCCCAATGCTATTATTTGCTTTCTACCGATTGCCAACTTACTCTTGGTTTTCCTATAGCTTTTACGGTTTTCGATTGTATTTTGTACAAGTCGTTCATTGTAGGTTTTTATATCTTCTGCGATCTTTTTCCGTATTACTTTGCACAGTTCGGTATATTCAATTCTATTAATATTGGAGTTAATTTTCATTTCTCTTCGTTGTTTCAGGAGAGCTGTTGTTTCATCTGAAAGTTTTCTATTGCTGTTGTGTGCTTGTGATCCTACAACTTCTTTGGCGCAATTTAAGATTGTTTCCATTAAGTGTGTGCTATTCGTTGGGTCTTGTAATTTTTCTTGAATTAAATTTTGATAGCGTTCCGAGTTGTTGCTTAGGTTAGTGATATTTATCCCTGCAGTTGGTTTCTGGAGTAATTTCATTCTTTCTAGTTTAGTGTTTAGAACGACCCGAGATCTAATTAGTCTGTGATCGCTACCTGTTCGGAATTTGTTGAGCACACTTACATCCTTTATGGTTTTCAGCTTATTAGTTAGGATGAAATCTATTTCGTTCTTGGTAGTTGCATTGGGAGCTAACCATGTCCATTTCCTATTGAGGTTCTTCTTAAAATAGGTATTGGCGATTGAGAGGTTCTGGTAATGTGCGTATTGAACCAGTCTCTCTCCCCTTTCATTTCTTTCTCCAATGCCAAAGTTGCCGACACATTGTTCTTGATTTGATTGTTTACCCACTTTGGCATTAAAGTCCCCGACTAGATACTTAAATTGGCTTTTGTTCTTGTTAAGCACCTCAGTTATTTCATTGTAGAATTCCTCTATTTCCTCATCGGAGTGGGATATGGTTGGTGCATATACTTGCACAATTTGGATGGTGTATCTTCTGGATAGTCTTAGATATATATATATATATATATATATATATATATATATATATATATATATATATATATATATATATATGTATATATCAATATATATATATATATATATATATATATATATATATATATATATATATATCAATATATATCAATATATATATATATATATATATATATATATATATCAATATATATCAATATATATATATATATATATATATATATATATATATATATATATATATATATATATATATATATATATATATATATATATATATATATTGGTTTCCTGTTTTTCGAGACATGCTATTACATTTTACCTTTATTATTCACTCGCATTAACCTTTTCTATTTGTTTTAAACGTTTCAACGTTTGGCATTCCTTTCCTCAGATAGTGTAGCTTCCTCCGTGGTTATTGTTAGTTGTTGCTCTGGAAACCATCAGGGTCTTCTACCTCTAATGCCACAAATTGTTGTGATCCATTGAAGTGATCCTTTCCCAAGTTAACATGCATCTTATCTAACTTGGCTGTACCGTACTGAAGACGACCAATAGTCCGAAATACACTACCGAGCGTAAAATTAGGGTCACCCCGTAATTTGAATTTATTTTAGAAATTATTATTATTCTGTTTTAACTATTTTCGGTTGTAAAATAGTTTACTAATGGATTTCTTGAAAAAAAAAATTGTTGTCGTTGTTGTTTCGACAAGCGTTTGAGATAAAAAGGGCCCCTTAGCCTAATTCCTAAAAACCGTTATCAGCACAGTTTTTGTTTCTATGGTTTTAACGTCAATTGTAAATTGTTTGTGTATTGTTATCATTGTCAGTGTATTGCAATGAGCATAAATTCTGTTGTGGCGGCAAGAATTGTGACGGCGTTAGAAGATGGCCACGGTCAGCGCGAAACTGCGAGAAACGTTGGTATAAGTCTCTCGAGTGTGCAATGAGTATGGCAACGGTACGAAGAGACCGGTCTGCTTACTCGAAGACCTGGTTCAGGTCGAGGCAGGATTACAACAGCTAGAGATGACCGCTTTGTCGTTTCTAGTGCTTTGAGAAACCGAACGGTCACGGCAGTTTCTCTTCGAAGTCATCTGCAAGAAGTGAGAAATGTAAACATAAGTGAATGGACAGTTAGGAGACGACTTCATGCTGCTGGTTTATCTTCTCGAACTAGAGTAACTGGACCGCCGCTTTCCCGTGAACACCGAATTGCCAGATTGAATTTTGCACGAGAACACTTGGCTTGGACAATGCAGGATTGGAGTCGTGTATTGTTTTTCGATGAATCGAGATTCTGTCTTACGGGCTCAGACAAACGTGTAAGAGTGTGGCGACGTCCAGGCGAGTGATATGCTCTAACATGTGTTGCCGAGCGTCTTCCATTTGGTGGAGGGTCAGTTATTGCATGCGGATGCATATCGTTTGATGCTTGCACGGAGTTAGTCTTTATCGAGAATGGGACATTGACAGCGCATAGGTACCTGACACAGATTCTGGAAGACCATGTTTTACCGTTTATGGTTATTCTTGGAGACGACGCAACATTTATGCATGATAATGCACGGCCCCACACTGCTAGGATAGTTACTGAGTATCTTGACGAGGTTCAAATCACACGATTTGTTTGGCCTGCTCACAGTCCAGATATCAATCCCATAGAACATGTTTGGGATGAGATGAAGAGACGTTTACGGAGTCATGTGCCGGCCCCCAGAAATTCGAGAGAGCTTCGCGACATATTGATACAAGAATGGAATAATCTTCCGCAGAATGTGATCCAAAATCTGATCCAAAGCATGCCTCGTCGTTTGCAAACTGTTATCACTGCCAGAGGAGGGAATGCTCGCTACTGAAGTTCTTAAAATTTCTTTTTTTCAACAAAAAGCACATCAAATTAAAATTGTCCCTTTTCTGTATTTAGTATATCAAAGGAAAATTCTTCATTTCCATTATTTTTAATAAACTTTAAACGTTGTTTTCTTTAATCAATCCGTTAGTAAACTATGTTACAACCGAAAATAGTTAAAACAGAATAATAATTTCTAAAATAAATTCAAATTACCCTAATTTTGTGCTCGGTAGTGTATAAGGTTGCCTTACATCGATATATCTTTTTTGGTTTCCTGTTTTACGAGATATGCCATTACATTTTACTTATATATACGTATATGTATATATATATATGTATATATATATATATGTATATATATATATATATATATATATATATATATATATATATATATATATATATATATACAGTGGTAAAGTATAAATCCCGATGCACGTCCTTATCTACGTTAGAGATCTAAGTTGACATTGTTTCCAAATTACAATAAAATTCCTCAATATATTTTAAATCAAATATATTACGTAATTATTGCAGAAGTGGATTATACAACAAAACAAATTAATACTTATTGTAAATAAATAAAAAAATTAGAAATAGAAAACAAAAATTAAGTAATAATCTAATGTTAAAAACAATTTGAGCCGCTTGTGTAGTATAAAGAAGTAAACTAGAATAAAAAAAAAACAACACTTTTTTTATTACTTATTTACTTTATATGTTTTGCTACAAGATTTTCTAATGTTAATTTTTTTTGTTCAGCTTTATTTTCGATACATTACAACTGTGGATATGATGGTTTTATATATAATGCAAGTGTTTGTGAACGGTGTAAAAAAAAGTGTGGTACTTAAAAGTTACACACTAGTACATGCTTCTGTTTCTAGATTTTAGTCTTTCTTATACTTTTTTCATCCATCATTACATTTTCTGTATGACTAATAAAATGTTGCCATATCTGGGGTGTAACAGTTTGCAAAGCTTCTTTTCACATGTTTAAAGCATTACATTCTTTATAGCCATCTCTACTTCTAATAGTTTTTGACTTATATACAGAATTAATTCCCCATATTAATTCCATAGCATTGAAAAGTGGTGGGGTGGCAGACGTAATAGTTTATGGCCCCATTGTTCTGCTAAATTATCGACAAGGGGTTTTGGAGGTGGTTTGTTTCTAAGAATAAATATTGATAACCTGATCTAAACTCTCATTAGGCGTACTTACTGCGCAAGTGCGCAACAATCTGCAAAAGCTTGTTTTTTAACATTATCTCATTAAAAGTCAGTTTATTGTTTGTAACCATTCTTTTATTTGTCTTGGTTGAAGACATGTTTGGTACTTTATCTTGCTTTATCTAACAACATGCCATGGTAAGGAGCGTTATCCATTATAATTAGGGATGGTTTAGACAAACTCTTTAATAGTTGATTTTCAAACCAGTATGAAAAATTGACTTGATTCAATTCAATGAAGCCATTTTCATTAGCGGCATGAAGAATAATGTATCTACAAAATTATTTCAACACCTTTATGTTTTAAATATCCTTAAATATATTACCGTTTTCCATCAGTTTTAATAGATTTTACACATCTCGTCTTGCCATGAGCGACATATAGATCCATTTGGAAAAATCCAACTTTCATCTATAAAAACAAACTTGTATGGTTCTTCATGTTTATATTTTGGATATAATTTCAAATTTTGTTCTCTTCACAGCAATATAAGACTGTTTATCAGTCCTCGCCTTGGATCATCTTTTAGCCATTTAAAACCAATGTCTTTCAGTATAATACAGAGTGACAAAACGAGTTCTTTTTCCTTTAATTGAATCCATACAGAAGTCAAAGTCACATGTTCTTCTGAAAAGAAATAAATTTGATTTTATGTTAAAATTTAATACACCTTATCTTAACTTAACTTTCTTAGACCTAGTACGTTTTTTGGTTGGTGATATTAGAGGTGTATTAGTTTTCACGGTCTGAGAGATAGAACTTACAGTTGAAATATGTAAATTTAAAGCTGCAGATACACGCTAAACCAAGAATATATATTTTAAGCGTCTACATAGCCAAATAAAAATACATTACGTACTTCCCTAATAGCAGTCAACGGTAGAATAGGGCCGTTATTATCACGTTCCTGTTCAAAATAATGAATCAAAGAAGCTACCATCTATTTACACAACGACTATTTAACTCTTATGTGACATTTTTTAATTAAATCACACTAATTTTATTCTAAAAAGAACAGATTTTAATTAATAGTAAATAATCAAAACAAATCTGAAGTGTCAACACCACAACTGTCAAATAAGTGTCACCAATTTATGTAAGAATGTATCCTTCGTTCGAACGCAGTTAAAATGTGATACGGACAAGTGTGCTTCATAAAAACGCTGTAGCCACTTATACAAATTAAATGAAACAAGTTATGGTGTATTTCTTTAAGTTACATTAATACAAATCTAGAAACCCATTCGTACCAATTTGAACTTGGACGCCCATTTACATGTTTGTGAACGAAACCGTATAGCGTAGTTCACCATATTCACCGTATTGCTTGAATTTTATTATATACATATATACATTTTAACTATCACAATAGGCGAATCGGACAACTTGAAATCTGACAACGTTTCCAAAAGAGATCTCACTTGCCGTCTAAAAGTGGTAGTTGATCAACCATGTTATGTTATTGTATACTTTTAGGCAAGCAGCAAACCAAAAAAACGAAAGAAACCAGCTAATAGGGATTTCTGCTACTTCTGCGAAAGTATACTAGTTAACTGTGTAAGACATACTTGTAGAGATCATTCTGGAGAAGTAGAAGTTCAGAGAATTCTATCTAAGCCAGTGAAAAATAAAGAACAAAAGGATTTGATTACTAGTCTAAGAAAAAGGCAATTACTTACGAAATTCTGAAACATGTTACAAAACTGCAAAAGGGTTCCTTAAGCCTCTTGACAAAGGGCTGTTTCTTTTATATACTGCTATGGCTTTTATGCACCCAGACAGTTATGGCGACATAAGAAAAATTGTAAGAAAAATTCAAATATTGATGGTAATTTAACTGATTGAATCGGAACATATTTTAAACAAATAATTACTTATAGGTTATTAATTTCTATAAGGGACATTAATAAATTGGTAAAATATTTGATGGATTTATTGCAGCGTAAGTATTATGATATTCTAATAAAGGCAATCAAAATTGTTGCTAAATATAACAAAACAAAAGAATCTTTTAAATCAGCAACATTTGCAATGAATATTTCTACAACTTTAAAGCAGTGCTGTGACTTAGCCTTGGTGTTTGAAGCAGAGCTATTAAAACAATGTTCCCACTAATTTCAGCAAATTAGAGACATGATATATCCACAGAAGCTGCAATAACATGTAATGTTGTAATTAGTTTATTGTATTAATTAAACTTTTAGGAAAGATATAAAACAAGAAAATAAATGGATACAATTTATATACCTTATTATTATGAATTAAATACATATAAGCATTGAATTTTTTTACACGTTGTTACACAAACTAACAAAATAATAATAGAAATATTTAAAAATCGTCAATCTGATTAAATACTTGTTTCCAACTTATTTATGTCCGTCTTGTAAAAAAAAGGAATAACAAATTAAGAATTTTAGTCAAAGTATTTTGCACCTTAAATTATTTGAAGACAATCCGTCACACACTGCAAACATTTCACGACATAAACGCTATGATGACAAATGCCCTTTATACATACTGAGCATATTTTTGGATATTTGTTATGGTCATAATGAACTTACATTTTAATTATTTGATTTAAAAGCACCACACAGCAAAAGTAGACGAATGAAGGCTTTCATTTTAGCTTTTTCTACATGGTTTATAAATTACAGTTTAAGGCCCTATCGTCGTAAGACATTGTTAAATCAGTATTTCTTTCATTCGCGTGTTCTATTATAACATCTAGCATATGATTGTCAAATATCAAATTCTATGTTTGTACTGGCTTGGTTGGCTTATTCCCATCGAGTTAGAATCTATGGAGAAGCTATGAGCATATTAACGTGTGTATTAAAAACGGCGTAGGTAGGCGTGGCTAACGATGATACCAATATGGCGGTGGGATCATGGCCGGACTCAATAATATTAAGACTACTATAAAAATATGACTAGTTATTCAGAAGATTTAGTCATAATCTAAAAAAGTGCAATACATTTTTAATAAACTATGATTTATTTATCCCGGGGTAAACACTAAAAACACAATATATTATACATAAAGATAAATTAATACAGTCAAATACTATTAATTTATTCTCTGAAGTACGGGCCATTACTTTATTTACATATTTGTATACTAACCTGTAGAACGTTATTCCTGAAGATTTTTTACTAACATTGCTTCTGCTACTGCAACTACGTTGAGAACAAAAAATCATTATTATGCACTATAACAATATATTATTACAGTTTCTATAAAAGTATTATAAAACTAAAAATATTCGAAAACAACAAACGTAAACAAACATATACGATCTGTCAAAAGTGTCAAAACAATCTTAACAATATGGCCGAAGTGAGGTCGTTTTTAGTCACGTGATGCCCTCTCCATAGATTCTAACTCGATGCTTATTTCTGTAGGCAACACCTATTACAACAGGTATGCGTGTTTTGATTGTGTTTTCTGCTCGAGTTTTTCTCGAGGTATTTTTGACCACTTGTATGTATCCTTTAAAAAAAAACTGCTCTGCTATGTTCAATTCTTCCTCTTTATCACTTTCAGTCGTATCTGATTGTTCTTGAACAATTTAATTTTCAGCTTGCTCATTTTCTGATGCCTCTAACACTGAATCACTGACATGATTGCTTAACTCACTCTCATTAGACAAATAATCACTAATACAATCATATAAAGGGAGTTGCGGCGGTCCATTATTTTTAAAACGGTAAAACAAAAAATGTTACTAAACGTATACTGGGTCAAATGTGACCCGAATTCTTAAGTTTTCAAAAAACAGTCGCCCGCACGCACAATGGTCGTAGGTCAACTGAGAGTACTATGGAAAATAGAATTCATAGCTGGCCAGTACCGTGTGCCGATTGCAATATTGGAATAAAATTACCATAGCGTGTCTTTGGCAATTGGCCTAAAAAAACTTAAGGATTATTTAACAATTAATTTAAAATTTGCTAAGGATAAAATGCTAGAGGATTTAAATAATAAGGAGGCATAGAGAATATTATTAAAAACAGTTTATTGTCGAATAATACTATTTAATAGAAGACGCCCTGGTGAGCTACATAGGTTATTACTCGAAACCTATGAAACATGTATTTAAAATAAAGGACAGAAAGTATTTTATTAAAGAGGTTTAGACGATTATCTGGGATACCAGATGACACAGAAGTGTTCCAGTTCTGTTCAGTATTGATGTCCAAAAAGACATAACAGTTATACTAAAAGCTAGACCTAATGTGGTTGACCAAACGAATAAATATTTATTTGTACACCTCCACATAGCAAACACCATATTTTTGGATATAAAATTCTTGCATAATGTGCCAAAAGTAGTGGTGCTGAAAGATATCATGCATTACTTCTGCTTATCTCTGAAAGTATTTGGCCACCTTATCTCAAATCTTTAATATGACAGAGTTTGACCTAGAAAAATTATCAAGTTTCATGGGGCATACTCCTGGTACTCATAAAATTCTCTACCGTT
Source organism: Diabrotica undecimpunctata (assembly GCF_040954645.1). Lineage (NCBI taxonomy): Eukaryota > Metazoa > Arthropoda > Insecta > Coleoptera > Chrysomelidae > Diabrotica > Diabrotica undecimpunctata. The sequence goes on along the minus strand of NC_092806.1, from coordinate 93,129,106 downwards.
TCCCTCAAGATGTGTCATCTAAATTGCTAAAATTCTATTATTAATGGGTCATGGGTTAGCACCAAATTTTAAAGGGAAATCAATAGACGAAATAGATATTAACTTAGATGATCTTAAAAATAAACCGCAGAGTGTGTTAGAAAAACAGAATTCATCATACCATGAATGTTCAAAATTTATTTTGCAAGAAGTGTTAGCGTTACGTGTAATTATTTTGTTTTTTATTTCATTTTAATTGTTTCCCATTTTTAAGTTTTTCAATTGTATAGTTCCATTTTTGTTATAGTTTACTGAATAAATTCCATATGGCTCTTAAAAATGTCTACTATACTTTTTGTTTATAATCAGCTAAGAGAACTAAAACTATAAAGGTTCCGAATGCCAATCATTAGGCGTCTATATATTTTATATAGATCTGTTAAAACGATAACATACAACAACACTGCCAGACTTACGATGACTAATAAGTCAAATTTTTATACATCTAAACGTCCAAATATCGGATTATAAACGGACTTAAGATTACATGAGCTATAAAATCGAACCATATATACAAAATTGAATACCATTGTTAGCTCTTATACATTCAGAAATATCGTAAAAAGTCAGTTATTAAGGTGAACGCCCAATGCTAGCATATGTAACGGAAGTCCGTTTGATAGCCGGATATATATATATATATATATATATATATATATATATATATATATATATATATATAAGTAAAAAGTAATGGCATGTCTCGCAAAACAGAAAACCAAAAATGGTATATCGATGGAAGGCAACCGTATATACGTATTTCTGACTATATATATATATATATATATATATATATATATATATATATATATATATATATATATATATACATTTTCTTATAGTAATATGATGTAGTTGTGTAAAATTTAACATTACAATTTGTGGAAAAATTGTTCAATAGAAGTCTGTTTGACTCATGGACGTATAAATAAAGATGGACTGGGCGTGCCCTGCACTCTGTTCACCTAAATTTGAAGTCGAAAAGTTTATAGGCGCGGGGAAAGAGACGAGGTGATAGACTGTGACATTTCCCTTTCAGTCAGCGGCGTACCTTCCAATAATTGAAAGGTATTTGAAACACTTTTTTCATTTGTGTAAATAATGAATATTGGTTTGATTGCTTTTATTTTTACTATCGTAAACATATAAAATATTTCGAATAAGTAAGAAACAACGAACGATGAATAGTTTTAATTTTCAGCATATAGAAATATATTTATAAAAATTGATTTACACAAAAGAATAGAGATGGAGTAAATAAAATCGCAAAGTACTTTATATAATATTTTATTTAAACTAAAATAATACACAAGCCGAAAAAATTTAAAAAATTCTTCCCCAAACATTAACCTGTTCAGGGTATTGAGTATGTCCTTCTCTTATCCAGTGAGTGATACGTTGAAAAAATATAGTGAATTATGGTGTATAACTCCAGCTTAATTTTTAGTTGGCAACATTAGTACCTATGTCACGTTAGACATAGCAGTAGACAGAAGAAAGAAAAAAGTTCAGGAATATATATTTAAGAAAATATTAATAAACGTAAGAAAACATAAACTATTGTTAAACAAAACATAAACAACAAACCACATATACAACAATAAATAAAACACATTAAACCTTATGGAACGGGTAGGGTTCTAAAATACAAATATACTTTATTGTCACTGAAAATTGTACGATGTTATGGACAAAGCTTACAAAAAGTAAAAAAAAAATAACAATAACAATTAACATTTACTAAAATTACAAAAATTGTCAATATCACAAAATAAAAGATAGTAAAATATACAAAATCTAAATAAATTGCAAATTGCATAATAACATTGCATCTAACTAAATTGTAAATTGCATAATAAAACCTTACGAAGTAGTTTAGGAATAAGTTTTAGTTGCTGCATGTGATACCTAAATATATATATATATATATATATATATATATATATATATATATATATATATATATATATATATATATATATATATATATATATATATATAAATGTAGCCATAAGCTCCCTTACTATTAAGAATCAGCAGATTCCGATATCCGACGTTATAAATAGGAAGACATCAATATTTTAATTATTATTGTAATTATTATGTTTCAATAGTCAAGTTTAAATCATTAAATGTAGTAGTTTGTAGAATTTCTCAAAAATTGTAACTTTTTATTTCGAAATAAAGATTTTTTTTGGGAATATCGACGTTGAAGAAACATTTCTGGCGCTGCGAACCACAGGATATTTCATACAGAAACATAGTCGTTTCCTGGTCTACATTAGTTTAATGAAATCTTGAGGAACCTGGTAAAAGAGAAAAATGTATTGGAAATCAAACACGATCATCCTTGCGACAATCCTCGCCCTGGTCCATCCACTCAATATTCAGGAGATTCCGAATAATGGTTACTATGCTGAAGAGATAGGCAAATCAAGAGAAATCTCCCACTATCACAGACATTTTCTTCACATTCCGCTAGACAAATTATCCGACAGTATTGACGCTAGTCCGACAAGCTATTTCAAAGATCACTTCAAAAATGCACCTCTCTCGCTACTGTACTCCCAATACACCCACATACAAGAACAAACAAAAGACGATCTACACAAGATTACGCGAAAACAGAAACGCGGACTTTTTAATTTTATAGGTACAGCCATCAAATACGTGACTGGAAATCCAGACGACTCTGACTTAGACTTGTTAAAATCACACATAATCTCTTTAGAAAATAAACAAAACGAAATCATAAAAAAATTTAATAACCAAATATCTTATGGAAACTCTTTTAACACGAGATTCGATAAACTTTTAGAAAAACTAAATTCTGATAATTCAATTCTCATATCTGCACTCAACAAATTATCAGCTGATTTTGACAGCTATATCATTCTACACAATGAGATAATAAATCTCCAAAATATAAACGAATTTCTAATGAAACTTATTAGAACCATTACTTTATCTGAACTTAATATCTCCAATATAGAATTATTCACTTTAAAGGAAATAATAGACCTTAAAGAGAACCTTCTCAAAATTTATCCCAGAATTTCAATTCCCAATAGTAATGAACACCCTTATGAACTTATAGAGTCAACAAAAACTTTAGTTTGTGTAACTTCAAATACAATGCTCATAATAATTAAAATCCCTATACTCCATGAAATTCCTTACACTACCTATAAAATCTATCCCATTCCAAACAAAGATCATGTTATGATTCTGCCACCTGCAAGCTACTATACAAATAATAAATGGTTCAACACTTGTATAGGACAAGGCGATAACATAGTTTGTTCCAACTATGTACAATCCAAATGTAACATACCCAATGTAGATAATTGCACAAAAACATTAATCACAGAGAACTTTTTCCAAGAAACCAGCAAAGTCATATTGCTAGGAATAGTTCACCCAATGAGAATCCAGCAGATAGAAATTAATTCAACCAGCCTCTTGACGACAGATGTACCAATAATGATTGAAGGTATCCAATTTAATAAAAAGACGTCTCAAGACATTTCCATTCCAAAAATTGTTCCAATAAAATTAGTACCAAACCATGAGATGAAAATTGAAAATTAACAATCCCAGAGACACATGGCCAAATTCAACCAATAGATACCATAGAAGTACTACCCCGATTATCAATAGGACTGAGCACCACTTCTGTTGTAATATTTTTAACTATTTTAGCTTTCCTAATAATCTTCCTAACTAGGAAAAGAAAACGAATTTCCAAAATCCTATTTGGAGAAAAATTGCATCCTGCCCAGATCCAGATATTAGACGAGCTGATAGCCGAAGTAACCAAAACTTCGAGGACGAAGTCCCAACCAATGGAGGGAGGAGAAATGTAGCCATAAGCTCCCTTACTATTAAGAATCAGCAGATTCCGATATCCGACGTTATAAATAGGAAGACATCAATATTTTAATTATTATTGTAATTATTATGTTTCAATAGTCAAGTTTAAATCATTAAATGTAGTAGTTTGTAGAATTTCTCAAAAATTGTAACTTTTTATTTCGAAATAAAGATTTTTTTGGGAATATCGACGTTGAAGAAACATTTTATATATATATATATATATATATATATATATATATATATATATATATATATATACAGATTCGGCAAATTTTCAACTACTTTATACGTTATTCAGTGTGTGGAACAAAGATAACACTTAATTGTTTGAATAGAAGTGAGAGGCAGTCACCATCTCGATGGAGTAGGTATGACTTTTAAACAGTGTTGCTATTATTTCTGTTACATCTTTCCTTCTAAAATTTTAGTCCGATACATGAGTCTAAAATAATATTTAAATCCACTACAGTTCATTGTAGAATAAAAATTAATATTGTCCTAAAAAAATTCAAATAAAGTAGCCACGTAATTGTTATTTTCTAATCGATTTTATTAATTACTTTATTAGTTAACAAAGAACAGTGATTTAAGTAATTTATGTGTGGCAACAAAGCATTATTCCCCTGAAGAGTTTCAAATTTTAAGCAACGCCTTCTTTTACAGTGCGAAGCGGCATAAAAATACACCGATGACCGACAGTAATTATCGGACGTTGATGGGGTGCAGTTCTTTGCATAAAATTACTTCGTCGCCAACTTTCCGTCGGTAAATCTTAAAAAAAAACACAAACACTTATAGGTATTCGAGTTTTAAATGTAATTTTTGTAGATTTTTAGCTGTGGTAGCTAGGAAATAAAACAATAATTAACTTAACAAACATTAACTAAATATAAATAATATTTTTATAAGAAAAAAACCAATCAAAAAAATTATTCTAAATAATTAAAATTAAAGGCATTTTTAAAAAATCTCTAACCAATTAAATGTTCAAACAAACCACCATTTTAAGCTAAACAAAATCCGAATCTATCAATTAAAGCAAGTCTCATTGCATTTAGCTGATTTGGTTGTACTCGACTACAAAGTTGAACAATTTTTTCTTACAATTCGGCTAAATTGGTGGCTCGTTCGAATTCATGCCGATATAATTTTGATTTTAGCATTTATAAGAAATAAAATACCAAAGGTGCTAAATCTGGTGATCTAGGGAGCCATTTTATTGTTCCTCGTGTAGAAATTATTCGTTCAGGAAATGTTTGTTCCAAATAATTTGTAACTTCGATTGCATTATGTGCTGGGCAACCATCCTGTTGAAACAGTTCTTTGGGAATTGTGTTTTCACAGCAATACTCAAATGTTTCTTTTCTCTAGACCAATAGCGGACGACAGATGGATTATGACGTTTATGGATTGTGAATGAAGATTCATCGGAAAATATTTTTTAAAAAGTTATTGTTTTTAAAAAGCAGTAATAAATAACTGTATTATTTCTACAATAGAATGGTTCCCATAATACCATTTCACCATTTGAATCTTTTCTTTTTGAAAATACAGTAGAACCTCGATAGGTCAAACCTCAATAACTTAAAAACCTCTATAACTTCAAAAAATTATATGTTCCCTTCCCATCGGAGCCCAAAACCTCTACAACTTAAAATACACAATCTCGATAACTTAAATAAGTAATATCAATATTGGCCCTCAGTAACTTAAAGAAATGTTTTCACAATCTCTTTAACATAAAATTGTTTACCAATGACAGCTGAACAGCTTACTGTATCATAAGTTTTGATCACTGTTCTAGAAACATCGATTTAGGTACTGTGTGATACCTTGCTTAAAATGAGTTCAAAAAGAAAATTAACAACGCTAACATATGCTGATAAATTAAAAGCTATAGAAGCAGTGAAAAATGGATTCAAAAGAAAAGAAGTTGCGGCCCTGTTTGGAATACACGAGAGTATATTATCAATCATCATAAAAAAAGAAACCGAACTATTGAAAAAACAAGAATCAGGAGACAAAAATTGCCGAATTCCCTAATTTGGAACAGTGTTTGTTTACGTGGTTAAAACATTATCGAAACAAAAACATCAGTATCAGTGGACCCATACTGAAAGAAAAGGCTGTAGAGTTCGCTAATTCACTAAAAATCGATAATTTTAAAGCCAGCAATGGCTGGTTAGAGAATTTCAATAAACGAATGATTTAGCCTTAAAAAAATGTGCGGCGAAAGTACGAGCGTAAGCAAATCAGTCTGCCAAGAATGGAAATCTCAATGGAAATTGCATAATTTAGTGAATAATTATGATCCCAATGATGTTTTTAATGCTGATGAAACTGGTCTGTTTTTTAAATGTCTTCCCGAAAAAACATTAACATTCAAAAATAAAAAATGTCATGGAGAAAAACACAGCAAGGAACGACTTACGATTCTGCTTTGTGCAAATTCTACGGGCACAGAAAACCTCAAACCTTTAATTATATAGGTAAGTCAAAAAAACCTCGGTGTTTTGCAGGTTTAAAATCACTACCCATGGATTATGAAGCCAATAAAAAAGCATGGATGACAGCAGAACTTTTTAAAAAATGGCTGATTAATATAGATTAGCAAAGGGCAACTTGAAATAGAAAAATTGTTTTGTGACAACAACAACAACTGAACAGCACACGGGGACATACCACCATTAAAGGCAATCAAAGTACAATTTCTTCCACCAAACACAACTTCAACCTTTGGATTAGGGTATCATTAAAAATTTTAAAACATTATACAGAAAAGAAGTTGTTAGAAAAATGATAGCTGATATGGAGCAAAATACGATTTCTTCTATCAATGTTCTTCAAGTAATGAGGATGGTGGACAAAACATGGCAAAACGTAACACTCCTCACAGTGAAAAACTGTTTTAGAACCTGTGGTTTTTCTTCAGAACCTCAAGAAATCATTTTGAAGAGGAAGATAATAATGATCCTGAATAATGGAATAGCAACATGTACTGTATTTAAAGTTATAAAGACGATGAATTTAATGACGACCCACAAACTTCATCTAAGAGCATATCAATCAACGAAGCAAGAGTGCTATAACGACTGTACGATCATTTATAGAGCAGTGTAGAAACATAAAAGATAACGTATTTTCTTCTCTATGTTATTGAAAATCAAATCGATTTAGAATCTATGAATTGTTTAAAACAAAAGAAAATCACAGACTTTTCTTAGTAGACTATACCTTTAATTATTGCTCTAACTTTTTGTAACGAATATAATAAATGAATGTAGTGTATGTAGTAATGTAGTGTATAATAAATGCCTATATTTTAATGAACTTCTGACCTATATTAATCCAGCACAACTTAGAACCTTGATAACTTAAAACCTCTATAACTTAAAATATTTGGTTTTTCCCTTGGAATTTAACTTATCGAGGTTCTACTGTATACGCTTGGCATGTTAATTATTTGTTTTCAACCTTTTACCACGACAGCTAAAAATCAAATAAATAGACCTTACCTTACCTTATTGACCTTAAACCTGCTGTACAGATAAGGACCGCCTATTCTTTTAAGGGGAAGTGGTAGAGAGGGCAAATGGTTTATACTATTTTTCTGTCTACTGAAGTGCGTTATTTATTTAGCTCACGCTGTTGTCGCATCTCAATTTCTCAATTCAGTATTCTTTGTTAATTAATGAAGTAATGATATAATCGTTTAAAAAATAATACTTACATGATTAGTTCATGTAAGGTTTGTTGGGGCAATATTAATTTTCATTCTACAATGAACTGTAGTGGATTTAAACATTATGTTACACTCATGTATCCGACTAATGTTTTAGAAGGAGTTATGTTACAGAAATCTCGCAACACTGTTTAAAAATTAGACTCGCTACTCCAAGTGCGTGGATTGTGTCTCACTCGTATTCAAACAATTAAGTGTTATCTTTGTTCCACATACTGAATAACGTATACGGTAGTTGAAAATTTGCCGAATCGGTATATATATATATATATATATATATATATATATATATATATATATATATATATATATATATATAATATTGTTCTGAAGCTATTTTCTTGTGGCATTTTAAATTAATTTATATTTAAATGGGAATAAACCACAATTAAAGGTTAAAATACGTTTATTGACGTTTCAATTTCCACTTCGGAAATCGTTCTCAAAATACAAACATTACTAATGTTTGTATTTTGAGAACGATTTCCGAAGTGGAAATTGAAACGTCAATAAACGTATTTTAACCTTTAATTGTGGCTTATTCCCATTTAAATATAAATTAATATATATAATACTTTAGTTGCTTGTACCTAAACATACTGAAATTTCTTAGTTTCTCGTTAAGAAACTCTTCCACTGAATAATATGGTCCTTCAGATAGATAGCCTTTTGTCAATTTACGGAACTTAAGGAAAGAAGTTGTAGATTTAAGTTACAAAGGGAGATAATTGTTTAATTTTTTTGCCGAATATAATATAGATTTCTTTACTGACTCAGTGGACGGGATCGATAAATACACAATCCAAGGTTGAATTTCTGGTGGAGTAGTCATGATTGGGTCTTGCTGGAAAAACATATAGGGTATACCAATTAAGAAAACAATTTCTGGAATATACAAAGAGGGAAGAATTAAAATCCCGTGATTTTTGCAGTAGCTTCTACAATGTGTTATTCTTCTGAGGCCAAAAAGATACCGTATTGCTCTTTTTTGTAATTTAAAAACATTAGATTGGGCAGCTGTACTAGAACCGCAAAAAGGAAGGCCATAGCGAAGATGAGACTCGAACAAAGAAAAATATGTTATTTTGGAAGATGCTAAATTGATTTCCTTCGAAACAGATATTATTGCATAGAAGGCTGAGACTAGTTTCTTACCTACAAATCGATCTAAAGAAACCATTTAAAGTTGCTGTCTGTAAAAATATTTGAAATTTTACAGAATCAACGATACTGATCTGGCTGTTATTGAGAAGCAAGGGTTGAAGAGCTCCTTTATAGGATAATGCTACTGGCTTATTCACGTTAAAAAAGAGTAAATTAGAGTCGGACCAGGTTTCTATTTTATGTTGATCAGAAGTTATAATTGCATGAAGAGTTACAATATTAGAGTTGCTCCAGGTAATACTGGTATCATCAACAAAAAGAAAAATATTTTCCATCGATTTTTAAGTTAGTGATATCATTTATAAATATAACGAAAAGCAGAGGACCCAGTACTACACATACAATGCTTTTGTGACTAGAGTCAGTATCATTTGCTCTAACTATTTGTTCCCTATTTCTTAAGCAAGATTGGAACCAATTCAAAGAAATACCTCGAATTCCGTAGAAATTTAGTTTTTTTATTAAAATGTCGTAATTTACACAATCAAAAGCTTTGGCATAGTCACAAAAAACAGTGGCAGTGTAAAAATTATTGTTTGGTGCTTGTTAGACCTCATGTAGTAGAGAAAACATAGCATCACTGGTACATTTATTAGATAAAAAGCTGAACTGACTTCGTGATAAAATGTTGTTTTCAACGAGAAAGGACGGGTTTTTATAAATCTTTTAATAATTTTCTATAGGACCGTAGTAAGGCAATAGGTCTATAGTTGCAGACATTCGACTTTTTACCACTCTTATGAAGAGAAATACTAAATATTTAGGCACTCTGGAAAAATACCTTTTTCAAAGGGATCGTTAATTAGTTGGCAGGAAGATTTGCTTTTGGGTACAAGAAATTAGGCTGGGTACAAGAAATTAGTTACAAATTACTTCGGATTATTCCTTCCCTCGACTGGCGGTGTATCACCATAACGCGGTGGTTCTTTTTATTGTATTGATTTAATGCAGTTGAAATGTAAGAGAGTGAAAGTTCGTTGTGAAAGTCTCAAGCAAAGTAAAATTTTAGACAACGCGGTGTTAAAGCAAGATTAGATTAATTCCAAACACCTTAATGAAATAAAAAATGGAAATCTAAATTAGGTTTTTGGTTTTCGTATAGTATCAGAAAAAGGAAATTTTAAATGGCAATCATAATTATGATAGAAATGAGAAATTAAAATGATAAAGCACCTCATTGATTTTTAAATAGAACTGTTTTAGTCAGAGTGCTTCTGATTCTGATGATTGTGGAATCAAGTTTGTTTATCGTAGCATGATGTATTCTAATTTTGAAATACTTTTCCAATATCAACTTCACCAATTGTGCAGAATGACTGTCAATTGGATCTTCATCATAAAAATGATCACCAAATAAATTATACACATTGCGTGGAATATTTTTCAATGAATTTGTAATTAATACATTGACTAAATTTTTAATTTTCTTATTAAAAATATTTTGAGTTTTGTCTAAAAATCTGAAATATTTTTCCGCAATTTTGCAGATTTCAGTGACTAAAACTGATGAGTTTGTTAAACTCTTATATTCTTTTCTTCGTTGCAATGTTGAAAGAGATTGCTCATTTTCAATCAGACGAAGACACTTTGAACATGTTAATATATTTTTTAAGCATTTTGATACATATCCTGCTATGTAAGTGACAATATCTTGAACGTAGTCTGTCAAATCCCAAGCCGTGGAATTATTGAAATTTGACATCCGAATGTCTTCCTCCAATTGCCTCTCAAAAGAAATATATTCATCAGTCCTACAATTGTCATCTAGATCATTATTTAAAGTCACTCTATTACTACTACAAAACAATATTGATGTGGAATCAAGATTAACTGCATTACCAGTGTTCCCAGCTTTGATTTCGGGATGAACAATTATTCTTTTATAAGCTGCCTCAAATTGTCTTGCAGTAGGATTATTATTAAAACCCCCTCTGCTCCTTATTGCCCCAAAAAATAGCTCCAAATGGTCTTGAGATAGTTTATATGTTAAAATATACTTGAGATTATTTTTTGTTTCAACATGTTCTTGATATATTCCTTTTAAACTTTTGATACAAACAAGAAAACCTAAAAAACCTGTTTTTTTCCTAGACTGCAAAATTGGAATACCTCCACAAGAAATACCAAGAATGTAGCTTTCAAATTCATCCAAATATTTAAAAAATGGCTCCCTAGTTTGCAGAGATAAAGGTTTTTTATAAAAATATTTTGCAAATCTATTTTTAGAATTGAATATATCAAAAACATCATTTAATTTTTGAATAAAAGAAGCCGTCTCTTCTGCTGCTTTAAATTCAGGTATACAAAGGTCCTTTGACAAATACAAAAGAGCATCTGCTACACTTTTACTGAGCGTTTGATCAGCTACTTTTACCTTCATTTTTTCTTTTGCCCACATAATATGTCTCCTTCTGAGTTTTGTGGCGGCAAGAAGACCTTCACTATACTGAAAGTCAGCCAATTTATTGATGTAGGCCCAATTAATTTGTTGATTTCCATTTTCTAGAATTTTTTCTGATCCCAAGCAGTTACTAATTTGAGCATGTGACATATATCTGGGAACAAATATATATTATCTCCAGTAACAGGATGTTGAAAATAAGTTTTCATGGAAGATATATTGAAATCTGCTCCTAATTCGGTAGCCATTCGAAGGTTAGCTGGTAACCATCAAATGTCATTGATGTAACTACTACACCAGTATCATGTATTAATTCTAAGCAATTTTTAACTAATGCTGCTTTCTCAGAGCCAGTTGTTCCATTTAATAAAAAATACCCAACGGGTATCTTCCACGAACTGTTTAAACTAACCAACATAAAAACCAATACCTCCTTGGCCTCAGGAAGTTCATCACTATTAAGGTTTGTTCCAATGTCCACATAACCGCAAAACTTACTTCCAGTCCATTCAATTTGTTTCCGAATAGACATTTCATCCAACACAAGGTTACAAAGAACTTTTGAATTTGCCATTTGGGCTTCATTTGCTTTAATTTTCAGCGTGTTCAATGCTTCTTGTGTCCATCCAGGTTTACCATCTATGGACTGGTACCATTTTGAAATTGTTCTTGGATGTGGCAATGTTTGGTTAAATGTTTTCCTAACATATTTATATGCTCTCATAGAATAAAATGACAATGTTAGTGCAAAACTTCTTAAGGCTGGAGTATATTTTTGTTTCTTTGGACCTTTTAACATTTTTTTTAAAAATATCGTTAGTGGCCCCTGGTAGTGAAGCCTTAAAAAAATAATATATTATTATTAATTAAAAATCAAATTAAATAACACTAACCTTCAATGGCCATTCAGAGTTTTCATTAAGCAATAGCTTTTTTTTCAATAATGTTAAAAGTGATTCTAGAGATGTAATTTTTGTTCTCAGCCTTCTTACAGATTGTTGTAAATACTTTATTTTACTTTTTTGACACTTAACAGTATTTTTTAACATTCTAAAATGTTTCTTGGCCTTTTCAGGTGTTGAAAAATAGCTGCTAGACATGTCTTCAACGGTTTTATTTCTAAAACATATAATTAGGTTTTTATAGTTATAATCCTTGTTTTTATAAATTACACGGAAAACTCACTTTTTATAAATATTACGTGGAACATATGAAAAAGTATTATCACCAAGTAACAACTCTACAGTTTCAGTTTCTGATGCTGTAATTGTGCTCGAAGATGCGTTTTCTATATCTATATTTTCCTTGTTTTCTTCATTGGCATTTAAACATCTAGAATATTCAATTTATGTACATTAAAGAAAAATATTAAAATTGGTTTAAGGTTGAAATAATCTCATACAAAATTAAGCCAAAACTCACCTTCTTTTTAACAGGTTAGGAGAATTAGATTTTACATTAAAGCCCAAGTCTGTCTCCATATTACATTCGTCAGTATCAATGAAACTCCTAAAATAGTGTGAGTAATTTTAATATTAAAATGAAATAAGTAATCAAAATCCATATTCAGATTTTATTTTTAAATTTAATAAACAAATTCGATACAAACTCACCTTTTTGAAGGTCCATAAAAATCATCCTTATCAATACTACTCGAAGCTGTTTCTTTATTTTCCATATCGTTTGTAGAACTAAAACATTGAATTAATAAAAAAAAAGAAAAAAGATATGCTATCATAATTATGGAATATACGGGGTGGTCCTTAAGTAATTGTACAAACAGAAACCGTAGATTTTCCACTTTAAAATATTACGATTTAAGCAACTTGCTTTAATAAAATGTTGATATTAAGAAAGATACAGGGTGTTAAAGTGGAAATTTAAAATTTTATTTTTTGCTATAGCTTTTATATTTGTAAATGTTTTTGGACAAAAATTTACAGTTGAATGCTTTTAAGTAGGATAAATTAAAATTTTATACTTACTTTACTGTAACTAATAGAGGGCGCCACATATGCCACATGTGTGGCATAAATTTGCGCTTAAATTTTTGCTTTAAGTTAGCTCTATTTATCATAAAAAATATCAAAGATACATTATTTTTACAAAGAAAAGGTATACTTGTTAGTAACCTGAAAATTCAACCGTTTTCGAGATAAATGCATTTTATAAGTCAGCTGCACAATAATTCTTAGTTTAATATTTATGCGGTAAAGCACTGAATACCTGTAGATAAGCATAATTCATAGTTTATTCTTATTAAAACAACTCAAAGATAATAATGTAACATCACAAAATGCTTTGTTATGGGTGGTAAATGTCTTATTGGAGAAAATATATTTCATCTTCTTCTTTAGGTGCCGTATTCAGACGTTGGCCGTCATCATGTTTACAATTTCCATTTGCTATCGCTTCTTAAGTTTCTATAATGGCCTTGTATAACTTTTTCTATATTGTAAAGTGCTAAAAACCCAAAATATGTGGTTTATGCAAGATGCTACAGCACCACATTCTAGAGAGAAGGCAGTTAGAACATACTTAAATACAACTTTTCTGAACGTTGGATTGGTCGTGGTAGTCATATTCCTTGACACTGTGGTGAGATATTGATATAATTATTTAATTCATAAAAAATCCGAAAAGAATACTTATTATTCACTACGTAAATTGTTCACCCATTTTTTATTAGGACAAATAGAAACTAGAGCACAGGTATTGAATAACACATATGTGTCCTGTTTCATAATACTTTTACTACAAATCTAACCTGAAAGACCCAGCATTTTTACAAAAACATCAGCGTTGTCCTAATAACCAATATTGTTATAAATATAGTAAACACACAGGCAATTTAGTTCAGCATAATATTAGTTCGTTAGTAAATCATAATAGTCCATTTGTTCGAGATGTAATTATAGTTACTCGTAAGCTGTAATGTAATCATATAAATAAGGAATGTCATCGATAGGTTATTCCGTGTGTATATAAGTAACCAATGAACGAGATACATCACAGTTTAATACATTATTTAACTTCTGCGACAAATAAGATGTAGTTCCATAATATACCATAAGGTTTGGATATGTATCCAAAATAATATATTCATCCATTATACATTATAGCCACCACGGAGCCCCGAATTTAATCCGCTTGATTTTAGTGTATGGGGCGCATTAAAACAACATGTCTATAAGAATGCCATAAACATTCGCAACCAACCATGGGAAGAAATAAATACTGCAGCAGTTTCTTTAAAACCAATGATGCTATTTAATATGAGACGATCTTTTATGGAATATATTGACAAATGAATTAAAGAAAATGGATGACATATCGAGCACTTACTTTGGCAAAAAGTTATGTTATTTAGTTTAACTATTTATTAATTTGGTTTGTAAACAAAATGTTTTGATTATGATTCTAATTTAACATAAAACGTAAAATGTTTGATGTAAAATCCTATTATTCTGTTATTTTGTCAAATCCTATTATTAATTATCCTGCTGATATATTTATTTTATTTAATATTTCGTTAACTATTAACTTTAGTTAAAAGTATTTTATACCAAAATTCAGCAGTATTAATGTTTTTGTCTATTTTTTTTTTCGATGCCTGGAATAATTACCTTAGATCAGAATTATGCAGCTGATTTTTAAAATGCGATTATCTCAGAAACTTTTGAGTTTTAAAGTTATTAACAAGTATACCTTTTTTTTGTTAAAATAATATATCTTTAATATTTTTTATCCCAAATACAGGTAACTTAAAGAGCAAATAAGTTAAGTGCAAATTTATACCACATATGTGGCATAAGTGGCGCCCTCTATCAGTTAAATTAAAGTGTGCATTAAATTATAATTTCTCATATTTAAAAGTACCCAGTTGTAAATTTTTATACATAAATGTTTACAAACATGAAAGTTATAGCGAAAAATAAAATTTTAATTTTGCACTTTAACACCCTGTATCTTTCTTAATATCAACATTTTATAAAAGCAACTTGGCTTAAATCGTAATATTTTAAAGTGTAGAATCTACTGTTTCTTTTTGTACAATTACTTAAGGACCACCCTGTATATGAGTATTTATTATACTCTGTATGGTAAATTACATAGAAATTCGTTTAGTTACCTTGGTTCTGGTGATTTATGATAAATATTTATTGGAACAGTTCCTTTCCTTAAATTAACCCGTCCACTTGGTTGTATAATTAGATCATGCTTTCTAAAGTGTTCTGAGCAGACCAAGGCAGTTTTGGTTATTTGTTCTTTATCTAAGCCGAACATAGACAACCACATATCCAGCATCTGTTGATTCTTTACTGGGAACCTGCATATGATATTTCATTGAAATTATTATATTTATAGCAATTATAGTGTAGATTAGAAAAAATAAATAAATGTATTTATAATACTATAAAATTTACTTTATTTAACAAAATTAAACTCCAATTCATGTCAAGAATTAAGTAATATCACATCCCTGTACTACGCCCATGGACGTAATTCCAATGTTTATAATACTTGATAATACTTACAAATGAAATGACAGTTCTGGATGTAAATATTCAGTTTTCCTGCATACAAAACAGTTACGCACCATTATTACACTTAACTATTAACTATTCTTCAATTAAAATTTAAAATATATTAACAAATTCACTAAAATGTCACAAAAAGGAAATTATCAACTCAAAGGTAAACAATACAACGCCATGTTCACTTTCCTCAAATCGCTACGATTGGTTTATATTACCAATGATGCCAAGTTTTACAAAAATTTAAGATTATCAGAATATATTTTCTATTAATAAATTAAATAATTAATGTTTTTCTTTTAATTCCTTGGTTGCAAAATGAGTATATCTAAAAATAGTTTATACTAACTAGATAATACATTTTTATTTATAAATTAAAAATAAATTATACTAAAAATCGAAAATTATTTCGAAGATTGACTTGAAAAAAAATAATTTGACAACGTCAAATTAGGGATTTGTGCCTATGACTGTGACGATCTCATGACTTCAAGTAAAGATGTAAATAGCCCGGTCCTTCTTTATCTATGCGTCCATGGTTTGACTGTTTTAATTTTCTTACTTCATTCCCCCCAACAGTAGTATTTGCAATGTATTATTGGTTAGAGATAGTGCAAGCACTCCTGACCACGGCGCAGTAGACGAAATTTGGTTTAGTCCCCACTTCCATGCGAAACGCATTGTACTATGCACTGTATAATTCCACTTACAATTGAATCTTTCTGCCTTTACGTGAATTTGACTCCGCCTTCGCGCAGCTCCATGGTCATGAGTGTTTGAACTATCTCTACATAATAGGAACAAATTTGCAAATAATCTAAAAATCAAAACGTCAAATAAACGTATTTTAAAGTAAAATTGTGACTTATTCCCAATAAAAATAGTAAATTGACGAATTTTATTGTATATATTTAAATTAAAAAATGATTTGCTATTATTATAAATAAATAATTTTTTAGAGTTCTCCCATGAGACTGGAACGACCCTTGATATACCACTTAGACGTTGGTGCAATGTATCCCAATATTATTTTAACCAATAGATTACAACCTTGTGCCATGGTAGACGAAACAATTTGTGCTGCTTGTGACTACAATAGACCTGGAGCACTGTGCCAGCGAAATATGGCTTGGATGATGCGCGAAGAGTATAGTAAGTTTCATATTTTAAACGAAAGTAAAGAACCATTTTGTATGAAAGTTTTCTTAAAAAGTATTTAATATTTGACAACAAAACCCAAAATATCCATATATATTAATAATGACCTAGTCACTAAAGCCCTTTCCTATATATATATATATATATATATATATATATATATATATATATATATATATATATATATATATATATATATATATATATATATATATATATATATATATATATATATATATATATCTATATACACTTGTGCAAAATAATCGACTCAAACGCGATATTTGAGATTACACCTTCTCTTTCAATGTAAGATGTATGAAAATAAAAAAATGTAATGTGCAAACAATAACTTTATTATTGAACTTACAAAAACTGCTATTGCATTATTTGGAAGACGCATTATAAAAACAATATGCAATACAAACAGAATTTCCTAAATATTCATCATTGGAACTAAGGCAAGAAAGACGTTATGAACAGAGAAATCATTAATTGCAACATGAATTTCTTAATTATTTAGTATTTGATATTACCACCCCTACTCCTATTTACACTTTCCAATCGATTTCGCATAGATCGGATGACTTTTGTAATAAATTCTTGAGGCATTGCTTCCCATCCATTATTAAGCGCAGCTCTCAATTCTATTATGCTCCTTGGTGCATGATTTCTGTCCCGGACCCTTCGTTTAAGCTCATCCCAAACATGCTCTATTGGATTTATGTCCGGGCTTAACGCAGGCCAATTTATTGTAGGTATACCGATCTCAGATAGATAGGTGGTGGTGACTCGTGCGATATGGCATTGTGCATTATCGTGCATTAAAATAAAGACATCACCAATAAATACCGCGTATGAAACCACATGTTCCTGCAAAATGTCTCTGATGTTACGATCCGCCGTTAAACCTCCTCCACGTCCTCCACCAGGCACGACAATTAACTCAGTTTTCCCATCCATAGAACTGCCTGCCCAAAACATACAAGAACCGCCTTCATGAGACAATTTCTCGTATACAAAATTGAGCAAATCGCCCTCCTGGCCTTCCATAGACTCGACGCCTCTTGTCGTTGCCATGTAGGCAGATCCTACTTTCATCGGAGAATAATACCTGACTCCATTGATGTCCAGATGTTCGCGAGAAAATTCTAATCGCCCTTGCTTCTGGGCTGCAGTTAGCTTGGGACCCGTAGCTGTCCTTTTTGGTGTCAGGTTGGCTGTCTTTAGTCTCCTTCTGACTGTCCAAATGCTGGTCACCACACCTCGGACCTCTCTAAGCTCTTCTTTGAGTTCAATAAGTCAAATAAGTCAAATTCTGACCCCCTCTCTACGTGTTGCATTATTTATTTGTAATGCGTCATCCAATTCACCAAAAAACAAAAAAATTTTAAAACTCAATAATAAGGTTAATGATTGTACACTAAATATTTTTAAATTTACACTTTTTAGATTGAAACAGGAGACGTACTTTGACAAAATAATTTTGAGTTGATTATTTTGCACTCAAGTGTATATATATATATATATATATATATATATATATATATATATATATATATATATATATATATATATATATATATATATATATATATATATATAATTATGCACAGATATCAAAGTGAGGTCCTGACAATACACGCACTTAGTGAGGACCAGTAGAAAACGTAGACATAATCGATTCAACTCTTCATAGTGACCTTGACAAGTAAATAGCAATTAAAAAATGAGCAATATACACAAAAAAAATTACGTGTATGTGTCCCGTATTGTTCAAGTATATTGCCACCCAAGTGAGGCCATTATACGCAGCTGTTAAAGTGAGACTGTATATATTTTTTAGTTATGCACACAAAGAGAGGACAACTTTACGTGTATATTTCCTTACAACTCATCAAGTGAGGACCCTACAGTGTTGTCGATAAATATGAGATTAGTGGTTTCTACCGCCTTTTTCTGTATAACACAGTAAGAATTATTGTTTAGATGTTTCAGTATAACTTGTAGTTATAAGAAGGATTTCGCTTTGTTCTTGCTCGTACTGTTTGTTAATTTTATAACATTTTAGTACCTAAGCATCAAATCACGGTAGACTTGTCGGAGACTAGCTCAAAGAAATAGTTTTATATTTTTCAATAATTTACATTAAAGATGGATAGGAAATCAACAATTTTGAAAATGGCATTAGTTGAGAAAAATAATAATCAAAATGGAGGATACAGTGATAGTTCAGGAATGCGAAATTTATATTGCAATATTATGTGTTACAATGTGGGCCAAGGAAAACAGTCCACTTCGATATTTGGCAGTATCTTTTATATTTTAAGGAAATAACGAAACCCCACCGTTCCACTTCCCTCTCCTCTTATTTTTAAATAGGGAATAGGGGTTGTCTGCATTTGCTTTTGTACACTTTTTCATTGTCGCTTTTAATGCTCTATTAAACCGTTATAAAAAATTTTATATTCGACCTTTCGTCTTTTTGAAACCATCATCAACTTTATTCTTAGACAACGTTTTGACTTCATAAAACCATCTTCAGTGAAATTAAATGGAAAAATAATACACAGGGTGAGTCTGTTTTTTTGAAGTATGATTTTACACTAGACCTCATTTAGTGAAAAAAATTTCATATAAACAAAGGTCGTATAATGCTTTGTTTCTGAGATACGGGGTGATAACATATAAATCATTTTTTAGTTTTTCGCAAATTAATTACTATTTAACTGGGAATAAGCCACAATTAAAGGTTAAAGTACGTTTATTGACGTTTCAATTTCCACTTCGGAAATCGTTCTCAAAATACAAACATTAGTAAATTGAAAATTGAAAAAATGGAAATTGAAACGTCAATAAACGTACTTTAACCTTTAATTGTGGCTTATTCCCAGTTAAATAGTAATTAATTTAAAATGCCACAAGAAAATAGCTTCAGAACAATATTTTTCGCAAATATCTCAAAAATAGTATTTACAATTGACTTCTAATTTTACTGTTATTAAAGGGCCATTCAAACTTATCGAAAACATAAATAAACTCATAACATTATCAATCAGTGACGTGCACTGAGGTTAATAGTTGCACTATTTTAAATAGAACTCCTAGGCCACTGCATATTTGGCAACATTTCTATAAATCTCCATGAAAAGTTCCTGTTGTTTAAATATCGTATCTTTTTAGTTTTTGAGAAAAACAGCAGTTAATCATTCGTTGCAGTGTTTTTTTTTAATGCTAAAATTTATCGTTTTTAATATTGGCTGTTCATAGAAGTTAATAGTAAAAATCATAATATTCTTATTGATGAATAATAACATTTTGTACAAAATTTAATATTTTTAATATTATTTTTACTATGAACTTTTACCAACAGCAAATATTAAAAAAGATAAATTTTTACATTTAAAAAAATATCTGCAAAGAACGATTAACTGCTGTTTTTCTCAAAAACTAAAAGAGATACGACATTTTTACAACAGGCATTTTTTATGTAAAATTGATTCAGAATTTAATAAAATTTAGAAATGTTGCCAAATATGCAGTGGCGTAGAAGTTCTATTTAAAATTGTGCAACTAGTAACCCCAATGTGCACCACTGATAAGATGAGTTTATTTGTATTTTAGACAAGTTTGGATGCCGCTTTAATAATTGTAAAATTGGTCAATTGTAGATACCATTTTTGAGATATATGCAAAAAACTAAAAAAATATTTATACTTTATGACCCTGTATCTCAGAAAAAAAGCATTATACAACCTATGTTTATATAAACTTTTTTTCACTAAATAAGGTCTACTATAAAGTCCTTATAGCCATAAAGTGTTATGGCGTCGAAACGTTGTCTAGCAATAAAGTTTTATATATCGTTGAATTTCTAATAAAAAGATAATATCAAATCTGCAGAAAACTGAATTTAGTACTATGGGAAAAAATGAAGTTGATGATGGTTCCAAAAAGACGAAACGTCGGATATAAAATTTTTTATAACGGTTTAATAGAGCATTAGAAGCGACAATGAAAAAGTGTTTTGTTCTTAGTCTGTTAATAACTCCAAAAATAAATAAAAACCGAATTGCAAAATTTTGGTTTTTTGCGAATTTTTTCAAAACGGCTTAAGATATCCTTGATTTTTTAGTGTCAAATTATTGCGCTTTTGATTACGCAACTTTGCCCCAGTTTACCCTTCTCCCTATGTTTTACCGTTTACGAGATCCCCATACTTTGCATCTAATTTGACTCACCCTGTACAATACAATTAACTTTTTGCATAAATATTTTAAAGTTTCTGAAATGCTTAATGTTTATTATTTATCAAAAACATTTTCTGTTTTTACCATTTTTTTAGGTGAGATAAAAAAAAAAAAGATTATGTAATAAAAAAGACTATTGATTTTTTTGCGATACAGAAGTTCTTAAATTTTCTCGACATATTACCAGACATGAAGCCGAGATTGAAGTTCAAGAAATTTTGTCATGTTCAGTTGGTAATAAAAAAAGAAAAATACTTTTTAATAAACTCAGAAGCAAGGGAAATTTTCTAAAAAGTTGTACCAATGATCGTGTTTTCCCTGTGCGAAAACCTTTATTGGGAGAACTAGAACCAGCAACAATATCGTCCTATTTACCTTGCAAATTTTGTAAAGGTTTCTATAAAAGAAAATTTCAGGTGACAGGCATAACTTTGATTTTCTAAATAGGAAAGTACATCATGTGACACCTTATTTAAAAGCTTTTGAAATACTGATTACAAGAATGTATATTATTTTAAGCCTTTCTGAGAACACAGGCGCAAAATTTCGCTCGAAATGTTTTTAAATGCGTTCATTTTTTTCGAATCCTGAGGAAACTATTAAGTATTTTTGAAAAATTTAAACGCAGAATGAAATATTACTGTATTATCTATGATCGAAAGTCCCTGAGAACTTCTATAATATTTATTTTAATAAGTCACAGAGGTGAAAAAAATTTTAGTCTGATTTTTTATTTTAAATATATCATTCAAAAGAAACTTTTTGTTTATTATAAGGGACTTTCTGCCCTCGGCAATACTGTAGTCTTTTATTCTGAGTTTAAATTTTTTTAAAATATCTACTTATTAGTTTTCTCACGATTCGAAAAAAATAAATGCGGTTAAAAATAATTCGACCGAAATTTTGCGCCTACGCTCTCAAAAAGGATTAAAGTATTATACATTTTTGTACTATTTGAATTTATTCGACGGTCCACTGTTTTAAAATAGGTTGAACAAATGTTGCCAGTTGTATGGTCCTCACTATGTGTATCGTATGTTATTCAACAGGGCATAGAATATACATGGTTAGAAAATATACGCCAAAGTCAGCGCCTCTATGCGGAAAATCTCTGAACTAAAAATTGATGTGGACCATACAAAATGAGGTCCCACTTTTTTTTGTAAAAAAACAGTTTTTGCCATCAGTACATGTCTACGAAAAAGTCTTACATTGATTGACCAAGTGAGGTCCATATACTGGACCTCACTTTGTACAGGACCTCACTTCAACCGCAGTTTCTTTTGATATGTGGCTCACTTCATACGCTGGGAGAAAATATATATATATATATATAATATATATATATATATATATATATATATATATATATATAATATATATATATATATATATATATAATATATATATATATAATATATATATATATAATATATATATATATATATATATATATATATATATATATATATATATATATATATATATATATATACATCTTTATACCATACCTGAATCATCTGAAAAACCATACAATCCTGAACCTCATATCTAGAGTATTTAGAGTTGCCTATGTCACGCTTATATTCATTAATTCTAAAAATGTATATCTACAAAAGAAAATTTTAATATTTTTAAATATATACATATATATAAATGGGGATTTTACTTCTTCTTCTAGTTCCATGACCGTTATCGATCGTTGGATATCATGTTGGCTGCCATATTCGCTATCGTGACTTTATTGACAGCAGCTCTAAATAACGATGTAGTTGATTTTCCATACCATTGCCTTAGATTTTTCAGCCATGATGTTCTGCTTCTACCAGGACCACGATTACCTTGACCTTGGGACCTTGACTATATTGACCAGGTGTGTTGTTTGGTTCAGCCGTCTAAGGACCTCCTCATTTCTAACTCTGTCGACCCAGCTTATTTTCAGTAGTCGTCTGTATACCCACATCTCAAAGGCTGTCAAGCGTCTAAGGATAGCCTCAGTTAGAGTCCACGCTTCCACTCCATACAGCAGGACAGGAAAGATGTAGCAGGATGTCATTCGAACTCTAAAGTCAATGTTAAGATCGTGACTGCAAAGTACGTTTCTCATTTTTATAAAGGCAGCTCGGGCTTGTTCTATTCGGCTTTTAATTTCTGCGGTTGGATCCCAGCTCTCATTGATATTACTGCCGAGATACACGAGTTTCTCTACTCTGTCCAGTGTCGCATCTCCGACTTTTATACCGTCATCCTGTATATAATTTTGTTTGCTAACTATCATATATTTAGTTTTCTTAACGTTGAGTTTTAATCCATACTGATCACAACTCATACTGATCACAAGGATTTTACTTATTAATGACATAATCCTCATCCCCTTGTTATTTCAGTCAATTCTGAACCCAAACATACGTGTATATGCATAAACCTGAGCCTAAGAGATGTTGCCAGTTTTAAGTAAAATGGGATTCCTTATGGAAATGTTCGTATGTGTTTGCTTGAGAGTCAGAAGCAGTATATTTTTACTTTCCCTTAATTGTACATATCCTAAAATATGTAAACAATACGCCCTATCTACCGATTATTTTAACAGAGAAGGCTTCATATTAATATCATAAATAAACCATACGTTCCAGTTCATAAATGTCAAAAATATGAGCTTATATTAACGGCGATTTATATTTAAAAAAAGAATAAACCAGGAAAGTATTGCATTAATTTATTATCAAAAGTAGGTACATTGGTACATTAACTCTACTATATATTATAGCTTAGGTAATATGAATTTAATTTGCATACAAACATAAGAATAATGTGATACATATCAGATCAAAACTAAAACAAGAAAGTCTTTCAAAACAGTGAAAAAAAAATTAAAAACCAACTAAAAAATATTAGAAAATGGGTGTTTAATATTTAAGTTTTCCTGTATACATATTATAAACTACAGCTTTGATGCATGTCCATTTTCTTTCTTTAATTACCTCGGGATATTCTTCAATAAGGTGTTGCACTTCTACCGCAATGGAAGGCTTTCTTTTTTAATGTCGGAAAAGTATTCTGCGATAACTCTTTTTTATTGTTTTGTCCATGATCGTCTTCTATCAATAAATATTTTCTTTTTTAAATTGCCCATTTTTTTGAGGTTCTTTATTATTATCTATGTTAGCTGAAGTAGATGGAATCTCGCAATCGACGTTTAGATTATCATTAGGATCCAAGATATTTTCCATTTCTTCCTCTTCCTCATCAGAGAGAGGAGCTAAGTTAATGTTAATTTCGTCTAATGTTTTACCTTTGTATTTTTCTGCTCCGCCTTCCATCATTAAAAGTAAAAGTTTAGAAATTTTAGCCGTTTGATAAACTTTGACAAACGATAATAATTGCAATGCATTTGTAATGTGTGTCATTTGTAATGAATTTGCTTAATTGTTCCATATCATTATTGGAAAATTGAAGAAGTTGGATAATGGTGGCCAAATGCTTTTGAAGTTTTGTTGCTGTTATACTCGCAGGTCTCTCCAACTGACATTTCTTGGCATATTTATGAATAATTTTAGTTCCATCAACAAATGTTCCACTCTTCCAGTGGTGTGAAATACAAAGTCACTTTCAAATGCAAAGTTATTACTACAGTGCAAAATTAAACCAAAATACATTTTCATTGATGGTGACAACAATGTGGGAACCCCTCTTCCACGCTTACCTCTTATAACTAAATGACTGTAAATTTTTATTAAAACTTTTTCAGCTTCAGGAAAATATTTTTCAAATTCGTTATCATTTTCACCCAGTAAATTAATAGATTTAAACGCTTGGACCTTTAGCTGAGCCACCTCTGCTGGTCGCCGTCTGTAAGAATGACGTTCGCATACAGTGTGTCTGTTCAGAAGAATGACTTGCGCATACAGTGTGTCTTTTACTGAATTATAGGTCTTAAAATCATATTCACTTGATTTCAATTTGTGAAATGATTCTTCTGCAGATGTTTGCAAAAAAATATTAAGTTTCTTGAGGTCGTTAGTAAGCGGCAAAAGTTCTTCCTTGTTTTAAGTTCTTTTCTCTCATCGCTTGTGTTTTCAATCTGAACAAGATTAATATATGCTAAGTCGCAACATTTTTTCATAAGTGTTCCATTTAATTTATGGCCAACGTTGGTGACTCATAAATATCTGTTTCTGGGTTATATTTTGCTATTTTATTAACTCCAGAAATTATTAGTTGAAAATGCTTTGGGTGAAGAATATCTATAAGTTTCTTAATATCAGGATTCTGTAGTCTTGCAAAGTCTAAGAGTTTTGCGAGTCTTCGTATATTTTGTCTTACCAAATGAATATTGCCTTTACTCTGACGGCCTTTTATGTACGAATATGCGTACTGGCAAAATGCGGGATCTTTTTTAGCAATAAGATTTATGTCGTCTGCACGCATTCTAAAGAAAATTTTTGATTTTAATAATAAATCATCATGTTTAAGAAGATGGTGTAGTTAGAAGCAAAGTAGTTTGTCCGTCGCTATTTTTCTCATCATAATTAGACGGACAAATTTTGGTATGCCTAAATATTTTTTTTTTCTTATAGTAACCCTAACAATACTTGTACGGCAGATACTGATCTGCACTTATCGACTTAAGTTTTGGCCTCTTAACATGACTTAATGCGGCATCTGTCCGATTTCTGATAAAATTTCCCTTTTTCCTTAAGTTTCATAAAGCCAATCATCTCTCTTTTAAATGAACCTTATGACATAATATTTTAACTACGTCAATTTCTTCTAAGTGCCATTTAGAAATATGTCTAGCAACATCGGAAACATTCTTTTCGCAATAGAAGCAAAAATCCCTTCGATCTTTGTAATTGTTTCTCAACGTTTTTTCAACAAGTGGCTGAATAAAAAGTAGAATGAATCAAACACGTTAAAAGAAATAGAAAAGATTTAAGTAAAGTAACATTAAAAATAAGAAACATAATTGATTTTAACTTAAGACACGACATCTTGTGACTCAGTTGTCTCGTCCTTTACAACTAGTCAGATAGGCTTTTTTAATACATGTAGCTGAGTTTGGTTTGTTTGATTGGCCACAAAATACCGTCTGACGAGACGTAAATGACAAAAGAACCTTACCACAGTATGTCATTTCTAATAAATTAAAATCAATTCTGCTTCTTTCCTTACGTTATATGCTTTCTCACAGATTGTTATTTTAAGAAATATTGGAGTTTAGGGGAATGTAAAGTATCAAATTGTTTTGGATGCCATATACTGCTTATATGGTAATTTAATTGAGTCCTTACCTTCTCTTCTGGAGCAAGAGATGATATCATTTGAGCTACAGTACTGCTGCTTGTGTGTTGCTCCTTTTCACTCTCCTTCTCCATTTGATTTTCACTTTTTTGTTTATTATCAAAATTTAAGAGTTTCCGTATTATTAGGGATTCGTCCTTCTCGCGTTTCTCTCTTTCAATCGGTTCTTTAAATAAAATTGAAGAAACATTCCTGTTCTCCGCTCTATCAATCACTTCTTCAAGTATTAACGAATCGTTCTCACACTGTTTGCTGTCACAGATTTGTGGATGGCTCTTTCTTAGTGGCATTTTTAAATTTGAAAACTGCAAGAAAGAGTCAAAGTTTAACCAAATTTAAGATCAATTAAACAAAAAAGTACCTACCCATTTTTTAACTCAGCCGGGCTGATGGCATATAATTAGGATATTTTATGAAATCGTCGTCATCCTCTATAAATTCGTTTTGGGATGTGTTAGACGAGTTATTAATTTTTTTTTGTCTGTAGAAACACAGCATCATTATTTTCCGCATCGGAATCACATTCGTCGGATAAAAAATCCATATTTATTTCTTGATCTGGGTATGTTATTAGATTTGTATTTTCTTGAGATATCCGCACTTTCATCATATCGAATATAAGAAATCAGCTTAAAATTTTTTGTCAATTAATAATTTACAGCTAAACTATTGTTGTGAATTTATTAATTGTTATGTCTTTAATTTATAATGTCTTTATCAAAAGGTTCTTATCTAAATTTATTAAAAAGCACAATAACTGATATTAATTTATTTATCACTAAATATACATAATTTATTAAAAGGCGAGCGTAACAATCAATATCGCGAGCGCGAATCTTCTTTATTAACTGTTTTCAAAATAAAAGTTCCCTCATATTTATACGAAAACAGCTGCTCTAGAACTCCATGGATGTTGACCTCAATTGACCTGGTTTCGCCTCGAATGGACAGGCCTAATTCCGGAAGATTCGAATGGAACCAGTTTTTTATTACTTGGGAGTTTATGCCAGCTGGTCGAAAGGTCTCGCATAATCTAAAACATATTAGTGAATAAAAACATGTTTACAGGTTAATACTATGACTCATATTTTAACGTAACATTGCCCCCTCTCAAAAGATGGTTCCTCCTGGAACCTTGTCGAGACTAGAACTGGAACGGTATGCTGGTATCGGCAACTGGACCCTCTTTTACAACTTCCAGTTGTATAAAAATGACAAGGGACGGTTTTCTCTCCGCACCAGTAACTATGCGGATTGCAACAGACTAACACCTGGACTTCGGTGTCTTTAAAGATCTCCTCCACCATATTTCGGAAAACCTCCAATCTAATTGGCGGCACTCTTGGCAACTTTGGCATGGCTAACTTTTGCACGTCGGACTCTAGTACGTGCTCTCTCAATTGAAGTAAGGCTTCCCATACATCTCGGTAGGTAGGTTGGTCACGGGCAGTGTCTTTTGTTACCAGGTAAAAAAGGTAACGAGATGCATCTTGAAGTTTCAAGGTTCTACCGGGAGCTGGCACTTGGCATTGAAGTTCTGCAACTCGACCAAACTTCCTTCGAAAGACGGATGCCAACCCTGGTGCGTCTTTGATACTGGCCGGGATGGTAAGGGCCAGCGAGTAGTCATCGGGGAGCGCGAGTAGATCTTGCTTTTCTTCAGTGGTAACACCATGTCTCGCTTTACCGGTACCTCCATAGGCACCCATGAATTCCTCAAACGTGAGGTCAGACACGTCTTGGACTTGGTTTACCTCCACCTCTTGATCTACGTCGTGGTCACCTTCGAAAGACGCCAGCCGGTTATTGTGTACTGTCATCGGCTTTCCCCTCGGAATCTTGCTTATTCGGTAGATGACATCGTTGATCTTCTCCATAATTAGGTATGGGCCTTCCCAAAACTGCTGCAATTTGGGAGAACAACCTTTTCGCTTCTTGGGATTATAGAGCCAGACCTTGTCGTTCTTCTTAAAGCAACCCTTTTCGGCTTGTGTATCGTACCGTTTCTTCATTCGGTCGCTAGCGATCTGAAGGTGGGAACGGACCAACTCATGTACATCGTCCATTCTTCTTCGTAATTCGGTCACATAATCTTCACCTGCTACATCTTCTCCAGGTCGACACCCAAATTCTAGATCACAAGGTAGTCGCATTTCGCGTCCGAATAGGACTCTGGCTGGTGTCTGGCCTGTTGATTCGTTAACAGCAGATCTGTAGGCCATTGTGAAGAACGGAAGGTATTGGTCCCAGTCTCGCTGATGATCGGACACCATCTTTGTCAAATACTTGCCGACTGTCCTATTCATCCGTTCTACCATACCATCCGATTGCGGATGATACGCGGTAGTTCTTGTTTTCTTCATGCCTAGTCTATCACATATTCCTTGGAATAGATCGCTTTCGAAGTTCCTACCTTGGTCACTATGTATCTCCAAAGGCACTCCAAATCGGCTGATATATTCTTGGATCAACTTATCTGCAACGGTGGCGGCCTTCTGGTCGGGAAGTGCGTAAATCTCGACCCACTTAGTAAAGTAATCCATTACTACCAACATGTACTTGCCTCCATTTTCACTTTCTGGAAATGGCCCAGCGATGTCCAAAGCTATTCTTTCAAACGGGCTTCCAACATTATATTGTCTCATAGGAGCTCTCCTTTTTCGGTAAGGCCCGTTACTCGTGGCACAAATAGTACATTTCTTACACCAGTCTTTTACATCGTCGGAACTATTCATCCAATAAAACCGTTCCCGAATTCGCTGAAGGGTTTTCTTTACACCAAAATGCCCTCCCGATGGACTGTCGTGTAACTGACGAAGTACTTCGGCTATTCTGCTCTTTGGGATCACCAACTGTCTTCTCTTCTCTGAACCGTCATCATTTTCCAGGACTCGTTTGAGCAAGCCATCTTCGATGATAAATGAGTCCCACTGGGCCCAATACGTCTTAACTACTGAGCATAGGTTTGATATTTCCTGCCAAGGTGGTCGACGGTTTTCCTCTTTCCATTTTCGGATTTTCTGTATAACTGGATCTCTCTCTTGTTCTTCCCTTATCTTAGTAGGCGTACAGTCGTCGTTGACAATCGTCGTTCTTAGCACTGCTGCTTCCTTGGATTCCGTTTTGTTGCAGTGGGAACACTCTGCTGGGCATGGCCTTCTGGAAAGAGAATCAGCGTTTCTATGGCTAACTCCGGCCCGGTGCTCAATCTTAAAATCGTATTCTTGGAGTCGTTCGATCCACCTGGCTATCTGACCCTCTGGATTCTTAAACTGCATCAACCACTTAAGGGCGGCATGGTCGGTTCGGATTAGAAACTTTCTGCCATAGAGGTATTGATAGAAGTGCTCTACTGATTTAACTACTGCTAGAAGTTCTCTTTTCGTGACGCAATAATTCCGCTCAGGTTTTGAAAGAACTTTACTAAAATATCCGAGGACTCGTTCCTGTCCTCCTTGAATCTGAGACAGGACTCCAATTCCCACATTACTTACATATGTATCTAAGATGAACTCTCCTGGCAGTGGATACCCTAAAATTGGTGCTGTTATTAAATGCTTTTTCAAGGTCTCAAATGCATTTTGGCAGTCTGTATCCCAGCGGTAATCTCTTGCTTCCTCTGTGAGTCGCGTTAATGGCTTAGGGATATCTGCAAACTTCTTAATAAACCTCCGGTAGTAAGTACATAGTCCAAGAAAACTTCTCACTTGATGTTTGTCCGTTGGTACTGGTCATTCCTTAATGAAATTAATTTTTCCCTTATCCACGGCCACTCCTTCTTTACTGACTATATGACCCAGATAATTGACTTTACCTTGAAATAGCTGGCACTTCTTGGGGTTTAACATCTATCGGGCAGCTTTAAGTCGATTAACAACGTTTTCTAAATTCCTCAAATGATCTTCGAATGTCTCCCCCAAGACGATTATGTCATCTAAATAAACCAGACATGTTTTCCAAGATAACCCTCTCAACACATTTTCCATAAGCCTCTCAAATGTCGCAGGAGCATTACAGAGTCCAAATGGCATAACGTTGAATTGCCACAATCCAGATCCTGTGGTGAAGGCTGTCTTTTCTTTATCTACTGGGTCCATTTCTACCTGCCAGTATCCAGACTTCAAATCCAAAGTAGAAAACAATTTACTTCCAGCCAATGTGTCCAATGTGTCATCGATCCGAGGCAGAGGATAACTATCTTTCTTGGTAACGTTGTTCAGCAAACGGTAATCCACACAGAACCTCGTCGTTCCGTCTTTCTTCTTAACCAGGACCACCGGAGAGACCCATGGGCTCGTAGAAGGTTCTATCACCCCGTCTTTCTTCATTTCCTGGACAATCGTTTCAGCTTCCTCTCTTTTCGCCTGTGGTAATCGTCGAGCTGTTTGACGAATTGGCTTAGCATTACCAGTATCAATTTTATGCTTAACAACCGTAGTTCTTCCCGTCTTTCCTCCTTTCGGTACGAAAATATCACGATACTGCCGAAGAAATTCCCTTAATTTCCTTTTCTCCATCTGATTTAGAGACTGTCCTGCAACTGCAACCATTTGGTCGAATTTGTCGTTGGAATTATCAGATGTTGTCGCCTGACGGATTATGGATGTCACAGGTACACAAGTTCCTACTTTTGTCTCTTTCTTTATGGTCACTGGGTAGTCGTTGACATTGATAAGTCTCACAGGAATTTCTTTAGCCGAAGTCACCAATTCCTTTCCAATTATGATTCCACGGCCAACCTCATCGTCGTGGTTCCAAGGCTCCATCATAACAGGTCTCCCTTCGTCTACAATTCCCTGTAGTCGTGCTACTATGATCGTTTCGCTTCTCGCAGGCACGACTGTATCTTCTGTAATGGCTGCTTGCACAGTGTTGTCATTATGTGGATGGAGAAATACCTCCTCGTTGCCAACTTTGATTACCTTATTCTTAAAATCCAATTGGAATCCATGCATATTCATTACGTCCATTCCTAATATAACATCCTCTTCGATGTCAGCAACTATAACAGTATGGACAAACTTTTCTGCCCCAATTCCCAATTGTACCTGGATTTCTCCATGAATGTCGGCATTTTCACCTGTAGCGGTCCGAAGTCGTAACCTCGTTGGTAACAGTTTCTTTCGGCTGTTTATAACTGTCGGGCGTATAATGGTTCTGGTCGCTCCGGTATCCACCAACAACGTATGCTTTTTACCATTTATGTCTCCATCTACATATACACTATCTTCACGACATTTCAAAGAAGCTATTAGTATGAGAGGGTCTTTGGAAAAGTTTTGGGTCGAAGCTGTCCCCCTAAGGCTGACCCGTTCTAGTTTTCCTGATGGTGAGTTTCTTGATTTGCGTCGTACCTAGGGTGCTTACAGGAGCTTCGTACGTGTCGTATTTCGCCACAATTCCAGCATCTGATGGTCTTCGTTTTCTTGTATGTCATGCTTTTCATCATATTAACGAGCTGGTCAAGTTTATCTTCATCTCCTTCCTCTTTTACAGTCCTAACTTTACTGTACCCGCCAGAGGCCTGCGTAGCTGACTCGTATTCGAGGGCGGCGGATAGGACATCAACCAGCGTCTTGTGACGAGCTAATCGCAGTGTTCTCTGCATTTCATGATCACGAAGACCATCAATAAACGTTTGAACGGCCAATTTTTCCATCATGTCTTCGGGAGCTGTTGGATAAGCATATCGTACTAATCTGGCAATATCTACCTCATATTCTTGAAGAGCCTCATCTTTCTTCTGTCTACGATTTTTAAGCTGTGACTGATATACACGCTCCAAATGTTCGTGGCCATATCGCATATTTAACCTCTTCTTCAGTTGTTCGAAATCATCGGTCTCCTCTACGGCTATGGTCTGAAGCACATCTAAGGCATCTCCTCGAAGAGCGATAGTCAGGTTTACAGCCTTTTCTTTTTCAGACCATCCATTTGCTCTTGCGGCTGATTCGAACTGTTTCATGTAGTTGTTCCATGATGATTTTCCGTCGAAAGTTGGGACTTTAACATGAATAGAACCTCCACTTCCTTCAAATTTCGGCCGTGTCTCCAACTTAAATTTCGTCTCGTCTTCTTTTATCTCCACTGTAATCGGATTGTTACCTCTCTCTGCTGTCCCTGTTTCTTCCATCTTCCTTTCCATCTCTTTAATCTTTTCTTCGAAGGCCAACTTATCGGCAGCAACTTGGTTTTTTAACGAAGATATTCGATCGTCCAGGGCAGACATCTCAGAAGTGACTTTAGAGATTTCTGAAGAGATGTTAGCAGAAACTTTGCTTTCCAGGGAAGAAATCTCGTTAGAAACTTTGCTTTCTAAAGAAGCGATGTCGCCGGAAACTTTCGAAATATCGCCAGAAACTTTGTTCTCTAATGATGCGATGTCACCAGAAACTTTGGCTACATCACCAGAAACTTTGGCTACATCACCAGAAACTTTGGCTACATCACCAGAAACTTTCGAAACCGACGAGAGGACAGCATCTTCAAATATATAAGTCTCTGGATCTAGTCCTTCTTCTAGCAAAGTGTTCTTTAGTCGTTGGACTAACTCAGCCTTTTTTCCGGTAGAAGCTAATTCTCTGTCTTCAAGATGTCTTCTTAAATTAGTCACTGTCAGCTCATAAATCGTCGTCATTTTCACAATTTACAAATATTCACTTGTATTATTATTATAAGTCTAATTTATGTTCGATCTCACTTTTGCCACCATTTGTTGTGAATTTATTAATTGTTATGTCTTTAATTTATAATGTCTTTATCAAAAGGTTCTTATCTAAATTTATTAAAAAGCACAATAACTGATATTAATTTATTTATCACTAAATATACATAATTTATTAAAAGGCGAGCGTAACAATAAATATCGCGAGCGCGAATCTTCGTTATTAACTGTTTTCAAAATAAAAGTTCCCTCATATTTATACGAAAACAGCTGCTCTAGAACTCCATGGATGTTGACCTCAATTGACCTGGTTTCGCCTCGAATGGACAGGCCTAATTCCGGAAGATTCGAATGGAACCAGTTTTTTATTACTTGGGAGTTTATGCCAGCTGGTCGAAAGGTCTCGTATAATCTAAAACATATTAGTGAATAAAAACATGTTTACAGGTTAAAACTATGACTCATATTTTTACGTAACACTATTTTGAAACCATTCATTTTTGAATAAAAAAGTTATATTTCATTGACCTTCCAAATATTAACTCTTTTCGAGATATTTTAATATTGGTAATTTAGAACATGATTATTATTTTGAATGTCGAAGAAGTGTAACTTTTTTATACAAAAAGATTAGGATTTCTCTGTAAATACAGGAAATTTATTAACAAAAATATGTTTTATTCTTCGAGCTTAATATATTAGAAAAAAGCATTTCAGACCCATTTTTATTAAGTATGTAAAATATTATTTAAACTTGACCAATTTACTTTCGTTAAACGCATATCATCCACAACATAATCACTTACAGATTTTACATTACCCATACGTTGCTCTTTTTCGTCTTTCCCCTTTCCATTTTTCTCTTTTGAACTTTAAAGATCGATTCAAACACATCAGTCACGTCTCGTCACAGTCCCGACGCCGAACCGAACAATCCGTCATACAAAATATTCTTTAATAGAAATATGCCGCCGGCATTCACACTCATCAGTTGACGAACAGTTTCCCAGCAGTCAGGTTTCGACACGTCTATCGCCCGGCCGATTTTATAATCTCAGCGACGAATTTTTTTGTT
The DNA here is from genome assembly GCF_040954645.1 of Diabrotica undecimpunctata. Classification (NCBI taxonomy): domain Eukaryota; kingdom Metazoa; phylum Arthropoda; class Insecta; order Coleoptera; family Chrysomelidae; genus Diabrotica; species Diabrotica undecimpunctata. The sequence goes on along the minus strand of NC_092806.1, from coordinate 93,094,898 downwards.
TTGCCGGGAACATGACGGGCGGTACAAGTGAACAAAATAAAATTTTTGACGAACAATTAATAGAATGTTTGAGAAAATATAATGTTTTATATGATTTGTCGCATGCAAAATACATGGACATTAATTTAAAAAATAATATTTAGCAGGAAAGCAATTTTTTGACATCCTAAAATATTGATGAAATTTTACATCATCATGAAGCAGTTCTTTATACAATGTCACGTATTCTCCTTCGGAAAGCAATTTTTCGACATCCTAAAATATTGATGAAATTTTACATCATCATGAAGCAGTTCTTTATACAGTGTCACGTATTCTCCTTCGGTATCCCTTTTTTTCTATGCGTCATGGATCCACTTCCGTCTTTTTGCTTGGTTTGCTTCCGCTTCTTCTTCTTCCTCGTCCAAACATATAGTAATTATTGCTAATTCTTCATCCGAGAAACTTTCCATCTTTTCAACAGATTGGTCGCCGAAGACTGATGCATTTCGTGTGTGTGCGAATAGACGACCGAATAGTTCTGTGACCAAACGGGACCGGTTCGGCGCCGGGACTGATGTGTTTGAATCGACCTTAAACTTTTAAATCTTTATTTACGTGTATCTGAGAAATTTGATATAAGCTGCTCCCCGAATTTTTCGAGCAATAATCAAAGTGTATTTTTTCTACGTTTTTGTCTAAAAATTATACATTTAATCTGTAAACCCTTTTTCATTCTTTGCTTTTCTGGTTCATTTTACACAGGATGTTTTAAAACTATTTTGAAAAATTTCAGGGGCACGATTGATAGATGAAAAGTCCTCATAAACAGTTCCCCTTTGCGCTATTGTTAACTAATAGAGACAAAGGTTTTAAACTAATTAACCTAAATAACATGTAATAGTGCTAATTTCGTCAAATTCGTCTAAGATACTGACAGTGATAAAATACTAATTTAAAAATATAAACAGGAAGACATCAAGGTCCATTAGTTAGAGATACTTTTCCTTCTAATATAATTCCCCTAGAGGTTTATCGAAGTACTTTTAAAACATCTTGCATAACAGTTAGCAAAAAGAAGATGACGCGATTTCTCTTACTTGGGGTGCCCTATATAAAATGAATTTAAACAGGAACTCAATATTTTAAGATATCGCAGACTACTAAATACATTTCATAAGCCGTCTAAAATTATGTATCACAGAATTCCTCTCTATTAATTACGTTTTTTGTTAAAAAAAAAATAAAAATTGACATTTTTTTAAAACATTGTTTAGAACAAATCCTAAAACCGGATAATATGATCATCCCAAATTGCAAATCAGCTCCTTTCGATCAGAAAATCGCCTATAATAATTTTTAATAAACTCTGACACAGTTATTTTGTAAATATGAATTAAAATCAAGAATAACTATTTTACTTGGACACCCATTGTTAATATTAACTTATATAAATAAGGACAATTCAGCTAGATTTTTAAGCCAAAGTGCTCAAAATGACAATTTAGTTTAATACCTTTTGTATAATTAACCTTTCCCTACATACATATCAACCATCAGTTTACAACGTCCTTTATAATTACTCATTTTTAAACACACCTTCCTGAACCAAAACAAACGACTGTTGCAACTAAATAATAATATCTTATACCACCTATTGAAAAGAAATCTCTCCTTGGCTAAAAATAGAATTCCCCAATTCTCTAAACAAAAAACGACAAAGCAATGTTGCCACATAGTATGGATCAGGATGGTACTAATTGTGATAATGTATATAAAAATCATGTATATTCGAGACATTGTTTCCAGCGCCAAAGTGGAAAATGGCTAAACTAAAAAATGCAATCCTGAACCACAATACAAACAGGTTTCTCTTGGATTCCAAATGACTAATTTAAAAAAAGATTTAATTTGTAAATTTTAAATTATATATCAGCTATAAAAGAAAACCAATCCTGAACCAATATACAGGTTCAGGATCGTAAACGGTTTGTGTTTAAGTTTTACTATCGAAGGCTCAGGATTATACTAAAAACAATATATATATATATATATATATATATATATATATATATATATATATATATATATATATATATATATATATATACCAAGTCATCCTAACGCCAAGTATATCCTAACTTTACCACTATATTCATAAAAATAAAATATTGCAAATGTGAACACATGTTCAAAATTTGATTTAATTTTAAATAAAAGAAGAACACGGTTAACAAGATGTAAAGTAGAAAAACTTATGTTTTTAAATGTCAATTTAGACGATTCGCGATTTAATAATAACGTGTAATATAAATGTACGATTTATTATTTGTATTGTTTAGTTTATTTCTCAAGTTATAATAAATATATACTTCATTAGTTTCTTTCACTTCAATAAATATACACATAAACGATAATATCCATTATGTTTGTTTATGTACTCGCTTATTTGAAACTACTGGTAACAATCAACTAGTTACTTGTTTACGAAAAACGATTCAGTTTCGGTAACGATAAAAATGTCAACGGCCCACCTCTAGTTTCTTAGTTATCGCCTGTCGAATACCGGTTCAGCTGTTGCTGAAATGGTATTGCTGTTGCAACGCGACGTTGCCAAATAATTGTGTATGAAGGTTTTTTATTGTTGGCGTTATAATGCAGTTTATTATTTTTACTGGAAATCAGGCACAATGTGACTTTAAAATAAGCTTATTTTGATGTTTAGATTTTTAATTCTTAAGTCGTACTTAAAATACGAAACATTAATAATAAATTTTATTTATATAAAACGATTTCCGAAGTGGAAATCAAAATGTTAAATAACACTTATTGTAAAGTAAAATTGTGGCATATTCCCAATAAAAAACAGTAAGCTGCCATTTAAATCCATTTCGCCCAAATTTTATTTTTATTGTATTGTTCAAATGCTAAAAAGACAACACGTCAAATAAAACCAATAAGTTTGGCAACGTTGAATTTCCCCTTTTTTATTATTTCCACTCATGTATTTTCGACGATATTTAAAGGGCGGACCTAATATACCTCTCTCTTTTTAAATAGGTGTTTTTCACTCCATCTCACGTAAGGTCCATACCGACCATAAACTTTTACCTATACTGTATATATAGCTGAGCCGTTGTGTTCTATCTGACGAAGAATAATTTTGTCTTTATTTCCGTCGTCTTCTCACCCTGGCTCAGTAATCATGTATCCCTAAACAGAACTAGTACTGGAGAAGCAGTGTCTTAAAGACATCAACCTTAGGCGATGATCTTGACGCTCTGATATTTTTCTTGGCGCCATGACCGATAAAATCTTAACACAATATCTAAACTGTGAACTCTATTCGCAATTTTCGGAAAACAAAGTACGGCTTCTCTTACGCCAACAATCCGCCCCCTATTTGCACGTCGTCGTAATCTAGTCATTGTAAATGATTTTCAAAAAAACCAAGAATTGCACACTGCTAAATTTTGATCGATACTACTTTAAAGTTAAAATTTGTAGTGGTTAGCCAATCTAGAAAAAAATATGGTTAAAAAAACGAAAACCTACACGGATATGGTTGAAATTTTAATAATTTATTGTTTTTGCGGAGATAAGCCTGTAAACCAAATTTTATCAAAATAAAATAATTTAAATGTGTATTCGGATTTCTGTGTCATTTAGTTTATATATACTGAATCTCATCAGTTTTTATGTCTCTATTACAGTTTTAGCTATACTAACTAATCCCCAGACAAACAAACAGGCAGAGGGACAGCACAATAGGAAAGGAACGATTTTTTTTTATTAATTTCGATCCATTATTTTGATGTTTCGACTTCTAGTTTGGAAATCGTGAATAAAAAATTTAAATTTATTTCCAAAAATATAATCATAAAAAAAATTCTTTTAAAATGAAATATTTTACAGCGTGTATTCTTGTTTTTTATAGTTACACCTTATATGACTATTTTTCTTTTAGTGCCTGCTTCTAAAAACGAATATCACAGAATCCAACAACAATTAGAAACTGAGAAATTTCCCCCTTTAGTTCCTGGTGGACCTCCAAGGGCTTTTCATCAACTATCCAGATTAGATCAAGCGGATTATGAAAAAAAGAGGTTAACTGTTTATTGTAGAAAAGTATACAAGAAGTTAAAATGTACTAGAGTTGAGGAAAGAACTACTACTATATGCCAAAAAGAAAACTCATTTTATGTCGATACTGTGAGAGCTTTTAGAGATAGAAGGTATGCTACTTCTACAAATTCATTGAAGATGAATATAAATAGTAATAAATCTGTTCAAATTTTTAAATTTAAATTATTTATTTGTATTAATTATTAAGAAAATAAGAATCACAAAATATTCTCCAGTAACTTCTTTGGAACATATAGGCCATACATATCAATACTCAAAAATAGATTTTTTGTATAAAAAAGATTGGACAAAATGTACCTGTTTATGTAGAACTTATTGAAAATAGCTGGTTTAATATTTAACAATAATAAATAATTGAATAGACTGTATATGTAATTGAAAATAAGAAAACGCTTGGCGTAAGTTTAAGTAAGTGATAAAGCAAGGCACTTACATTTGTGGAAAGGTGAATTAATTGTTGCTAGGGCAGCATCTCAACTCGGTGGCATTGTTCACGTGTAGGTGTTATCATCCCGACTTCTGGTTATCTACTGATCATTCTATATGGATAGGGGTAAAACCCCGTACTTCGAGATCCTTGTTAAAGGGTGGCCTCGAAGTGATTTTGAGCGTGTTTCGAAGAAATGGACGTGTCATTACAAAATTAAGGTTTTGTATTGTGTATGCAATGCTCTTTTGAAAGGTAATAATTTAGATAAATAGTTCAAGAAATTTGAGATTTTAAGAGATTTGGCTTAAGCCAAATCTCTTTTCAAAATCAAAGAGAAAGCTTAAGCTTTTAATTCCTGAGAGGAATTTAAAATTGAAGGTATAGTTAAAATGGTTCATTTATTAGTTCAGAATCACATTATGCTACTACAAAAGACTTTGATAAAACAATTTGATTCAACTTTTTAATCACAGTATACCTTAGGTGAGTTTACTAGATGGTTTCTACTATTCATAGTAACGTAGAAGAAACTTCAAATAATTAAGAAACATTGAAGGCATTTCGTAGTTTTATAGAAATTATGAAACATAAGCAAAATATGTTTAACAACTTGAGTCAATCCTACAGACAACTGTCATCAGTGTGCGTATGTGGTGCTTTCGTGTATGTGTGTCTGGTTTCATGTCTGAGAGCCTCTTTTATATATGTTAAGGGCAAACCCCGAAATTGGGTAAAACTTCTTGATTTATCCGGTTCATTCTAGATATATTCAATGGAAATGTAGTAAAACAGACCATTTTAAACTTTGGTATAAATATCACAACTGACGTTTAAATTTTGTTTGCTTTCTTTTCTTTATTAAGAATCTACCACAGAATTATTCTCCAAAAAAATATAACTAAGCATTGAGAGCTTTATATAACAGCATCTAACTTTATCCGGGTCATTCTAATATCCGATATTCGCGTCTTAACCGTAACATATACACTGTTCCGCAAAATTAACCGGACACGTGAAATTCCAAAGTTTTCTCCTTTTAGTTTTGTTGAATTTCCCTGAATAATTAACTATCTTTATCAAAATATAAGTTGAATTAATCCATTCGTTTTTTAAAATTTGTCAATTTTAGTGGATGAAAAGAAAGTTTTTGTTAAGGTGCTCTCGATAAATCGAATATTTACTTATAAAATAATGCTTGTTAAATTTATTGTATTCCTTATTGATCTATTGTTGGCTGCTTTTTCGGAAAAGAAGTGTTTCAATAACAAAGAATAAATGACATTGAGGCCAGATCAAATAGTGCAAGCTATTGCTCTGTATAATGATCGGCATTCCATTCGGAACATCAAAGAATTTCTTAGCATTCCGTGAAGTAGAACATCCGATGCTTTACAAGGATTTCAAGAAACTGGTTCTTACTCAAAAAGATCTTGACAGCGAAGACCAAGGGCAACAAACGCTGTTACTGCTACAGCTTTGACTTGGAGACTGGAGGATGTTAATAGTACCATAATTTCGCATCATATCGTACGCAGCAAAAAGCGAACAAAATTTATCATCTTATGTATAGTTCGTTGCAAGATATTTCGGATTTAATCTTCTAGGTATAGTTGTATACAGGGTCGGCAATCCCACAAAGTAAAAGAAAAATACATATAAGTAATACTTATTAAAATATATATTTAACATAGTTAAAAAATACAAAAAAAAAATAATTTTAAACTTAACTATCGTCTAAATTTAAATCGGTATCACTATCCTCGCTATCGTTTAAATCTATAACTACTCTATTTATATTTTCGAACTGTAAGTATTTTTCTTCTAGTTTTTTGACATGCTCTATACATTTTTTGCATCTGCTCTAATATTATTACATTCGGTCTTAATTAAATCTATAACAGTCGAAAATGATTTAGGAGAATTATTATTTTTCCTCACATTACTTTTTAATTGAGACCACAACAATTCTATTGGATTCAGTACACAATAGTAAGGAGGTAATCTTAATACCTTATGGCCATAATTCTCAGCTAGTCTGTCGATAACATATTTTTTTTTCACATTTAACTAATTTTAATAGTTCTACAAGTTGTTTTTTGTGTAAGAATCCATAAAATATATTTCATGTTTTGATAAAATTCTTGAATTTCAGCTTTGTTTGAATTAGTGTTTTGAATTTTACTCTTTAGTCTACAATGATACGGAGCATTATTCAAAATAATAACGCTATTTCTTTTTAATTTAGATAGTAATTGCTGCTCAAACCACTTTTCAAACAAAGTACTGTCCATATCTTGATGATAATCTAAGCTACAATCACTTACACTCTTAGCAGAGAGTAATAAAGCATCTTCTACCCATCCTGATTTTCTCTCATAATATAAAATACAAATTCTCTTCCCTCTAGAGGGAGTAACATTGGTGACGCAATTTTTACTACCATCGGTCCAACATTTTTTAACTATATCGTGGGTGTCGAACCAAGTTTCATCCAAATGATACTTGATTAATGAAGTTCTTCTCTTCACTCCTAGAAGACCTTAGACTCTCCAAATAATCGAACCTCCACTTTATTAAACGACTGGATTCCATAATTGCCTGCAGTTTATTCAGTGTTTTAAACATAAAACCATTAGATTTTAAAAACCTCCAAAAAGTAGTTTTAGGCCACTCGGGGATTATTTTTTTTTTTTTTTTCTTAATTCACTCAAAAGTTTATTTAAAGTTGGTAAGTTAAGTTATTCACTGAATACATATGATATATTGTTTCCCATATAGCTGATAAATGAAAATTCGGTAATACTCGATGGGCACCAGAATCCTTTCTTTTTTTTTTCGTAACACTGGAACGTCTTTAATAAGTTCGTACACAGTGGATCGTGGCACTTGTGTCAAAAAAACCGCCTTTTTGATCGCTTCTCATTTAACCATCGTCAAAAGAAGACCTAAGAAAAAATTTTATTAAAAATTCTTTATAAAAGGTATATAATTTAAAAAACCCAACCGGGCTATATCACAAAACGTTTTCGGAATCCATATTCCATCATCAGTGCACTAGATGGGTTTACATGTATTGAGCCACTCAATATGTGGGTAAAAACCCGTTAAAGATTGTGTTTTTAAATTTAGTTTACATTATATGGTGGTGACTAGTAGGATGTTAAAGTTACCAGTGGATTTGGTAACATGGCGACGTATGACTCCACGTGAAGTTGCTGGTCCTGAGACGATGTGTCTACGAGGACTTGAGGACTTGATGAAAGCAAGTTGCTTTCGCGGAAATGTATGTGGGGCGAGAATTCGCCACACGTGGTCTCGAGTGTTTTCACTTTCTTCAAATCTGAATTTATCAGTTTAGACGAAAGTTTTTCCATTCTTGCTATTACTCAGTGGGAACTTTAATTCCCCTATTATCATATTTTGTCTAGATTCTTCGAAGCATCACTTTCTAGTTGGGATTGTCTCTCTAGGAATTTGTAAAGTGCAATTAGCCCTAAGTACGTCTGATATCTGATAACTGTTTATTATTAAATTAAATTACCTGTTTATTTGGTGAGTTTCTGAATGTGACTGTCTTCTGTCTTTGATTTTTAATTTGTTGAATTGGTACTAAACAAAGTATATAGACAATAAAAATTTAAAAAAAATGGTAATATTAATGAGATACATAGAATCCTTACGCTTAAAAGTGAACCAAACTACTGGGGCGGGAAGTCGCCCCACCTGGTACTGGTGTTTTTAAAATTCACCCGGTATTAGTAGGGTTATCTAAAGAGTATTTTTAACGAGTACTTACCGTTGTAAACGTTAAGCACGATTTGCTTTGCATCGTTTGTGAGATGAATATAACCAGAGCGGTTTTCAGGTTCAGAGTCGTCTTCACATCCTGAAATAGTGACAGAGGACATCGTCACTAATCATTTCTATATCACTCATATTTATAGTTATTACACTGACTTCTGTTCTAAATGAACGACAAAAGAAAAATGAAGTTCTTTTCAAATAAACTTTCTTCTCACGGAAGCCCATTTAGTGATAATTTGATATTGAGTAACCATTATTCTTTTACCTGAATAAAATTCCAAGAAATTTTCTAATCTCTTATAAACACTGGCTTTACGTACCTAGAAATTTGTAATTCTGAATTCCAAGTACAAATGCAATTAACTGATTAAATTTAAATAGGTACACAAAATTATGCTTACAATTTTATTTACCAATCGTTAACAACTCAAAATTGAGATACGTACCTGGCTACACCTACTTTGTATCATTTAGTAAAGTACCTTTAAACTTTGGATAGAATTTAAAATTAACCTAATGTAACGAAAAACTAAGGGTGACTATTCGTTACAGCATTAAGGAAGTACAAAGTGACGTTACCAGTGCCGGACTCGGACAGAATAGGTTGATTAAAATTATTGAGTTGGTAAAATTAGTGATTAAAATTTGGTTGATTTGTTGCGCGTGATTAAAATGCATTCTAGGTTTTGGACGCGTTTTATAGCTTTTTATTTTATTTTTCAATACGTCCGAAAATTTTGACAAACACTTTGACATTTAGCAAATCCGTACGACACTGCGATTTTACAGTATTACAATGTAAAAATGAAGGTGTAAACTATTCAGTGACCGAAGCTGTACCTACTACAGGCCCTTTATTGGACACAGCTTATCGAAGATAACGCTTGGAATTTGACAGTATTACCTTTAACTTATTCTGTTTCCTCCTTCATATATATTTGTTGCAATAATCTAATTAGTTGATTAGTGGCATTACATTGCTCCTGAATAGAAAGCATTCCAACTGTTCGTTGATGGGCTAATTTCAGGTTATCAATGTATCAGAACATATGAGAAGAGGCGGTCACTTTTGAAAAAGAAGAAAATCGATTACAGACGAATCGACGAATTCATGTGATGTAAAATATAAAAGACAACTCTTCTGTTTTAATTCCACGTTATATTCGAGATATGTATCGGGCAAGGAGAATCACCAGTTATGTTCAGTAGTGCGAAGGAACTCAGGACTCACCCACCAAGCAGGAGTATTTAACAAATTCTTAAGGAAAAGTCAACGGGTCCGTGGTTAGCACTATTTAACGAAGAAGAAATATATCGTCAATGTTTTCATGCAGCCCTGTCGAAAATGTAAGAAATTCTTACGAAGGTTTTGCATTTATATGGTTGTGAATTAATCCAATGAAGAACAACAAGGTTTTCCATTTATTTGTTTGTGAATTAATCTAATGGAGAACAACAATCGAATCTGACCATGCGTAAATTCTACTGAGCGGGATAGTAAGAGTTTGCAGTAAATAAGATATTAATTTACTAAGATTTACTGTAATTTTGTACTCTGATGGGGGACTCCTTTGTTCGAGCTAAAAGAAAATAGGGTTTGATGACTCCTGTATTCTAACAAACACGAAGATATGTAACAGCAGATCAACGTAACGAGGGGTCACAGAACCCATGTAGCACATAGAAAACAATTCCATTTATTTAAAGGAATTTAACGAGGTATAGAAAACTTAGACAGTGAAGGCATTTCAATTTTAAATTGTTCCCACTTTGAAGTAATTTCCAAAGGTGAAGTTGCGTTCCAACTCGAGCAGGCGATTGGTTGGTGTTGTTACACAATATTTAATAGTCTCCCATATTTCTTGTGATGTACCCTTACCAATAGAGGACATACTTTTTTGCACTTCTTGGAGATGATCGTCCTTTCTTAGTTCTATCCTCGTTATCTCTCTCCGTTTGTTATGAGCTTTAAGTTTGAGCTTTACTTTAGCTACGAGGAGAGTATGATCTGATCCAAATATCGTCACTGGGTATGATCTGACTGTTTGAATTGATGATCCACAACGAATATTTGTGAAGATGTAGTCAATTTGATTCATAGATCTATCTCCAGGACTTTTCCGAGTATTAAGTCGGCGTACATGATGTTTAAATCGAGTATTCATAATAGAATAGCTATTTGTAATAGCAAACTCGATTAAGCGGTCTCCTCTTTCATTTTTTTGACCTATGCCAAACTTTTCCAGTACATTCTTTAGGTCGTCATTCCGTGTAGTGTTGCCGTCTTTTGTGTTGATGGTAAATATTCCACCTACAAATATCACAAACATTCATTTCTTTTTTACTTCATTTTCTATTGATGACACTGAGCAATTAGATGCAACATTAAAACAGTAATTCTGGACAGTTGAGGAAGTACCAGAATTTAAATCTTGTTCTCCGGAAGACTCCTTTTATGAGAAGTTCTAATACTACTCATAGAAATGCTGAGGACAGGTTAGTAGTAAATCTACCTTTTAAAAACTAAATACATTATTTTGGGGACACAAAACGTTTAGCCTTACAAAGATTTAGTTCTTTATGAATCACTTAAGATTTAATATTCAAACTTCATTAAAAGTTTCATAGATAATAATTATCTAAATCCAATTTATCCATAAAATGATCTTGTAAAATTATTGCTTAAATTCAGTTTTCATAAATATGTCATCACTACAGATATTAACTCTATGTTTACGCAGATTCTCATCGCTCTTGATCAACAAAGGTTTCAAAGAACACTTTGGCGTTTTTCAGAACAGGAATCTATTTCCGAATACGAACTCACTCGGGTTACTTTCTGTGTGTCTAGCTCACTATTTCTTGCAATTCGTACTCTACAAGAGCTAGCACTCGAAGAACCGGACTTATCTGGGGCCTCATCTATACTTCTGAATATCTTTATTGAAACGTGGTGGATTTTAGTTACGAACATAGGCAGGTAATGCTTCGCGATTATTCTCTCTTGCTAATATTCCTTTGGATCATGGTCTCTTTCATTTGACTTTAGATCAATCTTCCTGGGCGGTATTAGGACTTGGATGGAATCCAACAACTGATGATTTCTTTTACAAAATTCTACTTCTTCAACCTTCCTGTAGAAAACGAAATCTCTTAAGCCAAATAGCTCGCAGAGTTCTTGTGGTGTTCTTAATCCTGTCACTTTGATAGTGAAGAATATTATTCAGCGTCTTTGGCTGCTCGATTTAGGGAAAAATAAAGGTAAATATTCCCGTAAAACAAAAATACTGGATAACAGATGGAACCCTTAAAATAATTGGGAATAGAAGAAATCTTTGTCAAAGTGGTGTACATAGTGAAAGGGAAAAAGGCAGTTTAAGAGACCTTAACAATGAAATAAAACGAAGATGCAGGGCTGATAAACAACAATGTTATCACAATATATACAAAGAAATTGAGAACCACAATCAAAACAAATCAGCCAAGAGATCTATTTAGAAAAATACGATACATAACAAGATACTTTAAAGCATCGTTGAAGACCACACAGGAACCCTAAGAACCAACAGAGAAGATATAGCAGACATGGAGATTATATTGACGAGTTCTATATGAAGATGATCAACGCCAGGAACTTGTTCACCAAACTTCTGAAGAAATCAAAGAAGAACCTAACATACTCGAGATTGAGATAAGACTGGCAATCAGTAACCTCAATTACAACAAACCATCAGGTCCAGATATCATAACAGCAGAAATGCTCAAACTATTAAACTGAACTATTAAAGTGTTTGACACATTCTCAAACGAATTCCATCCAGAACAAGGTGTCAGACAAGGATGTATACTGTCTCCACACTTATTTAATGTATATGGAGAGCATATTATGAGAAGAGCGCTTGAATGATGGGAAAAGGGCATCTCAATAAATGGCCGCAAAATAAACAACCCACGTTTTGCAGACGATACGGCTCTTCTTGCAAATAGTCAAGAAGAGTTAACTCATCTTATACGACTGGTTGAAAACGAAAGTCAAATATTTGGTCTGCAGTTAAACATATCAAAGACAAAGATCATGATAGTGGATAGACTACATAACAATCATCCACACATAACTACGATTGACCGGTTTGAGGTTGTGAGCTCATATTTATATCTGGGATCATTGATCACAAACACATGGTCACTACAGGAAGAAATAGAACGTAGATGTGATCTAGCAAAAGTCGCCGTACTAAAGATAGCCAAAATATGGAAGGAGTCTCAAATTTCACGAACTCTAAAAATGAGGTTGATCAACTGCTTAATATTCCCAATACTGACATAAGGATGTGAATTTTGGACCCTACGATAAGCGAAACGAAGAAAGATAGATGCCACTGAAATGTTCTGTAGGAGAAGAATGTTACGAATTCCGCGGACCGACCACAGGACAAATATTTCAATTTTAAATGAGCTAAAAGTCAGCAAACGGCTGTCCAGCAAAGTGCATCTTCAACAATTAAAATACTTTGGACATGTTATGAGAGCGGACACAGAATACATGGAAAGGCCTCCAACAAGATGGATCGATCAAATTACAAGCATATGCAAAAGACCTATGCATGAAGTTAAAAGAAATGACCAGAGACAGAGATCTTTGGAGAAGGACAATTCACGACATCACGATAACCACTACACTCCCTCCGGGGGATCAGGTTTAGAGATAGATTTCCCGTCAAAACATAACCGAAACTTGTTGCTGAGCTGAAGGCAAATTATTCTGTGGAGGGGCGTAACAACGAGATATTCACCTAATGGTCGCCAAAGATTGTGGAAAAGTTCTGGAGAACTCTGTGCTCAATGCTGCTTCTCTCCTAAAGCACAGATTTTCGATATCATCATAACTTAGTTTTTAATTTATATTTAAATTTTATAGTAAATAACTCATATGAGTAAAGATGCAAATTTTAGGAAATAAAATGTCATATATCTTAAAATGCTTTCTGCAGCTTAAAGACTTATCAAGTGTAATTTTTTATTTTTCAGATATGAATATAAAGGTTTGTCAAAAAAGGCAAAACAATCTGTGTCCGATGCTGTTAAAGGTGGTGATGCATCAGAAATTAAATCTGCCAAAAATCGAGAAGTTTTGTATGACTCACTGCAACTGGCACATAAATGCATCCTTAACTCGTTTTATGGCTACGTAATGAGAAGAGGGTAAGATTTTATTTCAAAAATTGAAACAATTTTCAGTTTTAAAAATAACAACTAAATAGTATCAGAATGTGAAATATTAAACCTTCGTGTATATTTTTATTATTTAATTATGACTATACTGGTAGCAACTGACATTTTAATGTTGTTTGCATACATTAAATAAAAATTTTAGGATTCTACTATACGATTTATAGACTTATCTAAACAAAGAAGCGATCGAACTTAATTTTAACAGTTATAAAAAGAGATGAAAACGAGCCAAAAAAGTCAGAATATCACTTAACAAATTAACTGAAATTTACCGTTTAACCGTTTAACATTTGCTATTTTGAGAAATAATTGTTCTGTAATTCTTTTAAAAACTTTCAAAGGTTTTCGTATACACCACCGATGTGGTGCATTAACGTAATATCCCTTTTAAACGTTCTTTACTTAAAACCGTTTAAAAATGTTCTTCCTCTTTATAAACAATTCTGCTTGTTCATTGGTGGATTCATACCTCTATGGAAGGTTGTTACTCCATCTTTTGTGCAGTCGTTCTATACTTCTTCTACCAATTGGTGAGGTATCTCTTGCTATTTTGACCACGGGGTCTCAACCATTCTGCTTAGGTGGTTATTTCATTCTTTTTTTCTGTTTAGTGTCCATTTGTTTATACATTGTATGTTACATTATCTTGTAATGTCTTCTCTCCTCTTTCGATCTCTCAGCGTATTTCCTATAATTCTTTTCAGTACACTTATCTATGTCGTTTCTTGTAGTCTTTGTATTGTTGTTTATAAATTCTTGACTCTCAGTCAAGAATTTCAAAAATCTCAGTGTTAGTATGCCGGTTTCGCCATATAGTGTTAATAAGGAATTCTGGCAGTCTGTTTGCTTTTTGTACTTAATCTGTCACTTCTTTGTCCAGGTCTCCATAGCTGGACAGTGTAATTCACAGGTATTTTATTTCCATTATTTGTTTAATACTGATACCATCAATTTCTATTTTACATCTGACTGGTTCTTAGCTGATTACTATTGTTCTAGTTTTCTAAGTTGAGATTGTCATATTAAATTCTTTTGCTTTTATGTTAAATCTGTGAACTAGCCATTGCATACTATCTTCATTTTTGGCTATCAATATTGCGTCGTTTGCAACAGAGCATGTTTATTTCTTTGTTTTCCATTTTGTATCCACTTTCTTTGTTGAAATAATTAAATTGAAGAGTATAGGGCTCAATGAGTCCACCGTCATATTCCGCTGCCTATGTCTATCTAATATGTCTACCTAAAAATGTTTTAGCGGTTAAATATTTAAAACTATATTTTTAGCATAGTAAGTGATAATAACTGCGACTTGAAAACGGTGCTAGAATACTTTTTGAACAACATTCAACCCTGAAAAGACTGAAGGTGGAAAAAAAGTGCAAGTATTTTTAAATCGGTAAAAAATAGTTTTAAAATAACACCGGTAAAGGTTACCCCACAAATAAAAAATATTATTAATTTTGTATTTAATGCTAGTCACTTACTAAATTTAACTTTAGTCAAGGTTAAAAAATATATAAAATTCTAAAATATTTTTGTAGATTTACTTTAGGAGGTATGTCATAATGTTAAAATTCCTAAAATATCCTTTTTAGGTAAAGATATCGTCACTATTTGAAAACAAATCTTCAACTTATAATTATGTACGTGAACTGTAAACTTTTTATTTAAATGATATCTAATTAAAATTTCCAAAGAAAGCAGTTAATTTTTTATAACTGTACTTAAATGAATCCATGTCATAACTTACTTGGTAACCTGTCTAAAATTTGGTATTGTTTAATAATTTTTGAACTTAGGCACAAAATAACTACTACGTTAAATAATTAACTATCCAAAAAGCTTTATTTTAAGCAAACGTTCATTATCCATACTGCCGTAATTTTTAAATTAACTGTACTTAAAGATAACATTTCAATTAAAAAATGTAAACTAGGGATTTTATTGTTATTACCATAACAAGTTGTCATTTTGGTAGTGAGAAATTAGTTTGCAAAACATTGAAAACGAGTTTTGTGGTTATGCCAATTGTCTATGGTGTTATGCCTTAGACAAGCAAAGAGAGTCATCTTTCCTTGTCTAAGGGTTATGTAGGCTAGTAACCGTGGAAATACGAATCACGTAGTTTTGTTTAGCAAAGCGGCACCTCCCAGTAAAAATTTTGGCATCGTTTGACTTTTAATCATGATTGTATAACGTAAGTGTCTCAACAATACAATTTTACCATTTTTATCCTTGACATTATATAATCGTGGTTGAAAGTTTTAAGGTCCAAAATGTCTCGAAATGTTTACTGTGGGATTATAAATGTTTTTACATAGTTAGATTACATATATGCTCTAGCATGTCACGTAGAGCTTATCTAAAAACAATTCCAGTTTTATTCACTATTTGACAAATTTAATTTTTATAGACAAAACAATATTATGTAATCATCGATTAATTTTTGTCAGTACATTTAAATATTTTCGTAAGTGAAAAAAAATATTGAAATTTATAATAAATAAAAATGATATGAAAATGTGAAATTTTCTGCCCCTATTGACATTCGATATGAAAAAAAAGTTATTGTAGTGACGCTGTTTTTCAACCGACTTATATATTTTAGATTTCTTAGAAATACAGGTCTTGTAAATAAATAGTAATTTAATCTTAATTCACTTAAGAATTAGCATAATCCCTGTTTTGATTATTATTTACTTGTGTTTCAACAATTGCAAATTTCTTTATCAGTTTGAAATAATATTTTTGAGCAGGTAACGAATTACGAATTGTCGTCTGAACGGTGTCTAAATACAATAAGTTTTAAAATATTTCCAAATGAATCAACATTTTGTATCCATTAGTGAGAATTTAGCCTTGGGTAAATTATCAAACAGCCTCTTTTGTTGAAGGACCATGGTCATCAAATTATTATAAAAAGCCATTTGTTATTGATTACAGAGTAGTAAAATTTTGTTTGTATTACATTAGCTTTTCCTTTTCTCATAAATTTATACACAAACAGAATGAACAAAAATATTATTATGTTTATTAAATTTTAATTTGAAAAATCAGTAAACGTTTGAAATTAATTAAAAATATGTATATTAGTATATATACACTTATTAGTGTTTACATCTATCTTCAATACTTAGAATTGTTAAAAAAATATTCAGTCAATCAATATTAGGAAACAAGACGTATACACTATTTATAATGTTTATAAAACTAAAAATACAACACTCAAACTCACGAATGATCCATCCGCAAATTTGAATTTGTAAAACTTTAACGAAAGCTTCAACTACTAACTAATATCAATTTACATTGAAGAACACTTTCGATTGAGAGCGAACTGCACTGACCGTAAGCTTCAGTACTTGGCATAGCCGGCAACAATGTCACTGTTCAGAGAATTTAATTTCGGGAAAATTAAAATATTAGAATATGATGTATGTGCTGCCATCTACTCAAAGAATTGTTAAACGGTAATTTATTTGAATGCCACTGATTTTAACAGCGGCGTGAACATACCCTCTTAATGTAATAAGTCATAAAATTATATTTGTAGAGCCAGATGGCACAGTATGGAAATGGCGGGAATAGTATGTTTTACAGGTGCTAATATCATTATGAAAGCTAGAGAAATCATTGAACAAGTAGGTCGTCCTTTAGAGTTAGATACAGACGGGATTTGGTGCATACTGCCTGCTTCTTTTCCTGAAAATTTTACAGTTCTAACCAATCACGACAAAAAGAAAAAATTTAACATTTCCTACCCAAACACTGTTTTAAACGCAATGGTGAAGGAGTACTTTACTAACGATCAGTACCATGATCTAAAAAATCCTGAAACTTTGGAATACGAGATAAGACAGGAAAATTCAATTTTCTTTGAGGTTGATGGTCCTTATAAGGCTATGGTGTTGCCAGCTAGTAAAGAAGAAGGCAAAAAATTAAAGAAGAGATATGCTGTATTTAACTTTGATGGTTCTTTGGCCGAATTAAAAGGGTAAGTAAAGAAAATAGTTTTTCTTTTCATCATGATAATAAAATGTGCATCTATGGATGAGTTGTCAAATTTTCAACATATCCAATTATACTGTAATATAGGATTTCGGGGTACTACGAGGGTTGTCGTTTTAGTTTTGCCTATAACCATAAAAATAAAAAATATATAGACTTAAAGTACTTTATAGCTTTTCAAAATATGTCCCACCAAGATCGATACACTTTTGCCTATATTCAAACCAATTGGTAAAACAGTTTTGCAGTCTTCAGTTGACACCTGCAAAATTGCTGTTTTCAAGGCATCGATGGCTTCTTCTGGCGATTGGAATCGTCCCCACGCATGGAATTCTTAATTTTTCGGAACTTGAAGAAGTCGTTGGGACTTAGGTCGGGGCTATACAATGGATGGTTTAACAATTCGATGTTTTGAAGATAAAAAATCTATTGTCTTTTGGGCAGTGTGAGCGCTTGTATTGTCCTGATATAGGATGATTCGCCGTTACATGTTGCCTTGTTTGAGTTTCACGATAACTGCTGGTAAACTGACGGTTATATACCAATTGGAAGTAACCGTTCTTCGATCTTCTAAAGCAATCGTTGCCAAATAACCAGATTTTGACACAAAATTTGCGAAGATTTTCTTTGACACACTTCGAGAATACTTTCTGTTGTTTTGGATCACTTTTGTTGTTTTTCCTCGTCGTGAAACACCCACACAGCGAATTGGCGTTTATTTTCCGGCTCGTAGGAGTAAATCCAAGATTCATTGCCACTAACAATACTATAAACGTTTTTTGAGCTTCCTTTGTTGAACGGTTCCAATGTTTTTCGACACCAATTGACGCAGACCGCTTTTTGCTTTTCTGTGGGCAAATGAGGTATGCGACGGGAAACCAACTTCGTAACACCCAGTTCTTCATACAGGATCTGTTTGAGTGAGGTCTTTGTAATACCCAAAGATGCCTTTATCTCCCGGTATGTTACACGACGGTCATCCTTAATTAGCTGACGAAAAGCATCAATGTTTTGGTATGTGATTGTGGCTTCTGTGAAATATGTGGCTTCTGTGATGCTTCATTCCCATTACAGAAACCATTTCAGCGAGACATTGCTGTTGGGATAATCCTCTCCGAAAATTGTAAAAAATTGTTGCTCAAAAATGTCCTCGGCTAAGATCCATTTTTCGACCGACTTGTTACTTTTAAATATTCACTGTATCTGCAGAATTTGTTGTATCGCAATGAAACTCTCGATTTATGTCAACAAAAAATTGAGGTTACATTTGTGTCGGAAAGTTTTATCGTGGCGCCCTCTAAGCGGCTATATGCAAAACTAAAAAGACAAAACCTCGTCTATAGGCGGTAGACAATCTAATAATTATGATGTATAATTTAAACTTAATTATCTAATAAATCTAATCATCCTCCTTCTGTCGGCTTAAAAATGCTTTTTATATATGACTTTTCATAACCCATATTTCAAAACAACTTTTGGTTTCACATACTTTAACTAGTTATTTTTTATTCACGATTTGCAATATTACATCGCGTAAGTTTTAGATTTAATCAGTATAATTAAAATGATTTATTATGAATCAATATTACCTACTTTTTTAAGTATTTTACATATAGTATTTTTTAAATTTAATTAGTTTAAATTACGTTCACACAAAGTTAATTTTATCAAGAAATATAAGACTTATTTTTTAGGTTTGAAGTGAAACGAAGGGGAGAACTGCAGTTGATCAAAAATTTCCAATCATCCGTTTTTGAGGCTTTTCTCAAGGGCGACACGCTTGAAACGTGTTATGCAGCCGTTGCTCAAATAGCAGATTACTGGTTAGATGTACTTTTTTCTAAAGGTAAAAACTTACCAGATTCTGAATTATTCGATCTAATTGCGGAAAATAAATCCATGTCTAAAAAATTAGAAGATTACGGAGGACAGAAAAGTACGTCCATCAGTACTGCCAAACGATTAGCGGAATTTTTGGGCGATCAGATGGTGAAAGATGCGGGCCTTGCATGTAGATATGTTATTTCAAGAAAACCTGATGGAGCTCCTGTTACTGAAAGGTACCTATATTTTTACTAAAATAATTTTCACATTCTAGTGTATGTGCTTAGTCCTTACTAAAGGTAGAATTAAAATTATTGAAATAAATATTAATATGACATGATAGATAATACAAGAGATATTCAATGTTTGTTAATTATATGCTAGTAGATGATCTTAAATCTGTAGAATCAGCTGCATATTAATCTCACAGATTATCATAGTCGTATACTGTGTATTTTATAGAAACTGATTTTTTTGAAATTTATTTTCTTATAGGGCAATTCCTCTTGCAATTTTTCAAGCTGAAGAGACCATACAAAAACATTACTTAAGAAAATGGCTGAGGGACACTTCAATAAACGAAATTAACATTAGAGATATTTTGGACTGGAGTTATTACATTGAACGCTTGGGAGGAGCTATTCAAAAAATTATCACCATTCCTGCAGCAATGCAAGGTGTAAGTGTATTCAAAATTATTGCAAAGCTAGTGAATTTACCAATAAAACGGTATAAAAATAAATTCAATTAACACAGTGTTGAAAATAAATAACCCGTAATAGGGTTAAGCTTATTCATTTTTTAATGATTTCTTAAGGAATGTTTAAAAGCATTCTCCAATTGTTTTGTCAATTCATGGATATTGATGGTGATATTATTCATGAAAATTATATTTACTCCAGTCGTCAGAGACAAAAAGGCCACTAAACATCTAAAAATTATATGAACAAGCTGAATTTTGCTGAGCATATTAATTTTGGGACCCCAAAAAATATGCAAAAAGTTTACCACTTTTACCCCCGGGCTTTCCCTTAAAACTCCCCTGGCAGGGGAGCTATAAAATGTAGCTGAGATAATTCTAAACAAAAATGTTTATAAACATTTTTTGTGTAGAATGAACCGTTCTCTTAGAAACAACGCTTGAAGCGACCGTCGATTTTGCATATCAGTTACACGCGCGAAATCAATGTTCAATAAAATTTCACGGTAAAAATTCAATATCTTTTGATTCAAGTGACCTATCGACAAAAATCAAGATGCGTTTTAAAGGTAGAGTTCAGCTTTCGTATGCAGTTTTTGTATTTAATAATACAAAATTAATTAATATATAATACAAAATAGCTAAAAAGTGAAACTAATAATTGCAAAAAAAGTAGTAACTAAATAAAATTAGGTTAGTTAATAAAATTTGGCTGCTACGCATACTTAAAAAACACTATTGTAAAAAAATAAATTTACCTATAGATAAATTAGATAAAACAAATGTAGTATATAGCATTCGTTGTACTCACTGTGAAACTGTGTATGTTGGTGAGACCGGGAAAAATCTATCAAATCGTATTATTTCCCATAAGAGTGATTGTAGAATAAAAAAACCATATTATGGATTTTGATAACATTAAAATTTTGTGTAATGAAGATAATAAATTCAAAAGGACCTTTTTAGAAATGGTTTGTATTAGCAAGATTAATAATAATTTAAACAAAAGATCAGAAATTTAAAATCTAAGCAAAATTTATAATTATATTATTTCTCTACAATTCATTTATAAAACCAGTAAAATATCACCTTTTTAATTTAATTTTTTTTCTATAACAAGAGAAACATATGGCAGTTGTTTTTCAATTCACAGTTTATTTTAACTAGTTTATATTAAATATGCATCAAATGTGCTAGTTTATATTAAATATGCATCAAATGTGCTAATTTAATTTCCGTATGTTTCTTTAATAGAAATTGCTTCAAGCGTTAATGCTGGTGTTATAAATGCTTTAGGTGCCGAATCCTGTCCCCAGAGTTCGGCATCCAGATTGGTTACATAAAAGAATATTAGAAAAGAATGACAATTTCAAGCAAAGGAGAATCAGTGACATGTTCTCGGCTGCTCCGAAATCAAAATCAATTGAAAACAACCCATCTAATTCTAATAAATCTAGTGAAAGTTGTGAAATAGAGGACCTGTGTATGGATAAAAACAATGCTTCATATAAAACTCCACTTGTGGCTATTGTGACTAAGCGCAAAAGAGGGACGGATAAAGAAAATCAGTACACTGAAGATGACTTAAATAAAACCTGGAGAGAAGTATTGGGAAATCCACCACCCATGGGAAAGACTAAGGTAATTAAATATATATTTAACAATAACAATTTTTCGTTTCCGAACAAGAGTGAAAAAAGTCTATCTCGCGTACTAAACGAAATAAGTGTGAAAGTCATTAAATATATTATCTAGTATTTTTAACGGGAAATAACCACAATGTTAATTGAAAATACGCTTATTTTGACATTTCACATTTCATTTCACTTCGGGAACTTCCACAATATATATATATATATATATATATATATATATATTAGTGACTTTTCAGAACCATATCAATTCACATTCAGAATCATATTAACCACATCCTATTGTTCCAATTTAACTAACCAGTTAATGCACATCTGGGTCGTTATGAAAAAAATACTGCTGAGCAAAAAAAGGTGTTTCATTACATGTTAGTTACAAAGTAAAGTCAATATTTGTATTAGTTAATTTGTATTACAGACAAAAAAAAGAAAAAGTTTACAATTTGAAAAAGTAAGAAAATATAAATACAATTCTTGCAAAGTGCTTTTAAGAAGAATACTTTATTACATATTACAAAAATTTTATTTAAAAAAATTCCTTTATAAAAGGTATGTTAATATAAAAACCCTATCAGGCTACATCATAGAACGTTTTCGGAATAACTATTCCATCATCAGTGCTATCCTAAAATAAGTACTACCACATTAATTAAAGCGTTCATTGAATATCCGAATAGATCCGCAGGCCTATACAAATAAAACGTAGCAAATTTTCTCTCCTCTCAAAATAGTGTAGCCATCTATATTCTGTTCTATATTGACCTCCCACTTTATCACTTCAATAAACAACTCATTCGCTTAAATGATCGGGTCTGTAAGATCCCATAACCGTAGCTTAAACGGACCGTTAATCTCTTGTTTCCGGTTTCTGAGTAATTCGTCGTTGTTTTGATATTATTAAAATAAAATTATTTTACATAACGTGTTTATACTCTAGGCGCCAGGTGGAAGAGCGTGTGGCGAAAGATTTTGAGAATTTCACGTATAAATTGATTAAACAAACACTATAAACAACAAACTAACTGTATAATAATAACTTAAATATAATTTAAAACTATCTTCATCCAAGCGGGGGTGTCGTCATTCTCTGTTCATCTCGGCGTAAGCAACCCACTCTCGATGGTGCGCGTTCGGTTCGATCGGGTTGAATCGGGACGCAGTCGCTCAATTGGTAGAGTACGATGTGCGCGAGCAGGTCCGTACTTAACACCAGGGATGCACTTTTATATCCCCTCGGTACCAGGCTGAAAACCTGTCAAATAAATTTTTATTAATAATTTAATCGTTTAAATGATTGTATCCCCTAAACTATTAGAGATATTTTATTTTACCAGAAGGAGAATTGTTCCTTTTGAGAAAATCAACAAAATGTCGTTTGATAAATACGCTTTGATCCGATTGTTAGAACCGGAGTTATACAAATTTCGTGAAAACAGTTATAAAATAGGCATTCGAAGGGGCTTTTCCAAGTATCTCAGCTTTCATACGTGTGATTAAATTTCAAAACCATTTATTTTGAATATAATTGTACCAGCTTTAAAAATATTTTGCAAAACTACTTTATCTGTATTTATAAATAAAACAGTTGTAACAATTATTACTTACTTAAATATTAAAAATTTCACTAAAAAGTTACAAATTAATTTGTTTATAAGAGATTTAATCAAAATAAAACTATAAAATTTGAAAATCTGGTTATTCAGGTTATAGAACAACCCAAAACATACATTTTAAGTTTTGGTAAATGTTTCTATGTCAATTTTTGACGTGAAAACTTTCGTTTTAAATGGTTCTATAACTTCCATTTACCAAACTGCCAACGTTTACGGCTCAATTTTATTTAAAACTCTTATAAACAAATTAAATCCCCACTTTGTAACGAACATCTTAACTATAAACTACTATAACTTTTTTATTTATAACGATAAAATAATATGCATCTCGGGATCTACATGGATTTTACGTATGTATTGGTTTTTATTGGCTGCGAGCTGCGAGAATACGGTATTTTGTCCGATGCAGTAGTGATGTCTAAGTTGTTCTGTCTGTTGCCTTAACGGCACACTTTTAGCATACTCATCTGAAGTTTGCCGTTACGTTTACGTTTACCGAATGTTTCTTTTCTTTCTTATTTGTCTTCTCAATTGTCTATAACTTTTGTTACGTTATCGATTTCCCGTTAGTATGTATGCTGTCCGTCACGATTACCTAGAAATCAAAGTAGTCTACACTTTTCGTTTTGTCTCTATGATTTTACATGCAATTCCGTTACTTATTGCTGTACTTACAGTCAATTTCTGAATTTTGTTCGGTATATTACGTAGAAAAATTGGCGCACCGTTTTCCCTCTTAGGGAGGGGCTGTGCAGCAATTTTCAGTCCCCGACCTAAGATAGAAAATAATTACATTCTGAAAATTGTTAAACTGGTTGCATACCCAGTAATTAGTGTATTGCAATCTGCTGTGAACGATAACGAATAAGAAGACTACGTTGAGTTGACAGGAGGAAGCGCGATGACGTGTTTCCGGAAAATAGGAACTTTCCGACAGCTGGTGAAGCACACAAGATCCTACCTGACAGATCGATTCTTTCAAGTCAAAAGAGGTGGGGAAATCACTAACCTGTTTCCAATTTGTTCCGGAGTTCCACAAGGAAGCATACTAGGACCCACCCTCTACTTAATATACACATCAGATCTCCCAACGACGACCGATAAAACAATCGCTACATATGCCGATGACACAGTTATCATGGCTTCAAATTGTACAGCAACTGAAGCATCCCAGGTATTACAAAATCACCTACTTAAACTAGAGAGCTGGCTTAAACTGTGACGAGTCCAAGTTAACAGTTTAAAATCAACACAAATAACGTTTACTGTAAAAAAAGGTGTCGCGCTACCAGTTTCTATTAAACAACACTCCACTACCAGTTAATACCGTTGTTAAATACTTAGGAATCCATTTGGATAGCAAACTTAATTGGGGCTTCCACATCTGGAAGAAACGCCTTCAACTCAGCTTAATCTACAGGAAAATGTATTGGTACATGAGTCGAAAATCAAATCTTAGCCTGGAGAACAAACTTCTGATATATAAATGTATTTTAAAACCGGTATGGCAATATGCAGCACAAATCTGGGGTACACCAAGTAATACCAACATACAAAAACTTCAACGTTTCCAATCGAAAGTACTGCGCCAGATCTGTAATGCCCGTTGGTATATCATGAACCACAGATTACACCACGATTTACAGTTACCAACAGTTAGCGAAGCAATATCTGCTGTAAACTCTGTATACAAGACCAGACTATCCTGCCATCCAAATCCGCTGGCCACGGATCTGCTCAACATTTCACACGTAAGAAGATTAAAACGACCAGACCCTTTGGACCTCTAGTAAATCAGGAGAAACAGAGCATAGTCTCATGATGCGGTGAAATAACATTCTTAATTTGTTTTTTTTTAGTCTTGTAATACTCATATGTGTTTCAGTGATATTTATCTGTATTAAACTTTGTTAAGTTGAAGTTTAAATTAATTGTTATATCATAGATTATATTTATATTATGTCTTACCTGGGTGCTCGCCACTGGGCAGCTTCCCACTATGTTATTGTACATCAATTATACATATTGCTCATTGTTTGGATTGAGACAGATTGCAATAAACATTGGATGTTTAAAAGATATAATCTTTTAGCGAAAGCCGCTATCGCTTTATTATTATGATCATTTCGGCCTAGCCCAGCCTCATCAGCCCAAAGTGTCTGATGAGGCTGGGCTAGGCCGAAATGATCATAACACTTTATTGATACCGATTCGAGCACGGGAAGTTTGACGAATTTGTCCTCCTAGGCCATATATTTGGCCATTTAATTTAATAAAGCGATAGCGGCTTTCGCTAAAAGATTATATCTTTTACACATTTCGCATAGCGCAGAGGATACAGAAAACGATATTATCATATCGTTTTCGTTCACGGCCGCCAAAGCAGGTGGCGCCTTTGTAGCTAACTACTGTTGTATTGAAGTTTTGGGAGACATTCGTTGGACTTTCCGAGTTTGAATTTGTATCAGCCCAAAGTGTCTGATGAGGCTGGGCTAGGCCGAAATGATCATAACACTTTATTGATACCGATTCGAGCACGGGAAGTTTAACGAATTTGTCCTCCTAGGCCATATATTTGGCCATTTAATTTAACATTGGATGTTAAAAAAAAAAAAGCAGCTCGAAATAGATCAGTTGACGTTAGACCAGTCCACTTCCTAAGATTGGCCAGCCAGGATATACAATCTTGCCTTGTAGAATCAACTGTAGAAGTCGGCATTTATCATTACGCATGATGTGGCCGAAGTTAGCCAATTTTCTGTTTTTTATGGTGTTAATAATTTCTTTCTTTTCTTAGCCTCTGGAGAATAGTTATGTTACTTGTGTCGTGTATATATGAGACCCTCAACATACGTCGGTAGAACCACATTTCAAATGCCTCTAATCGTTTTATGGCATCTTCTGTACGGTTCCAGCTTTCTACTCCATATAGGAGGACACTAAAAACGTAACATCTAAGAATTCTTATGCGTATATTGATACTTAAAGATAAGTTGCAGAGAATCTTCCTAAGGCTGTTACAAGAGCTTCTGGCTTTTTCAATACGAGTTTTTATTTCGTAGCTGTGATCCCAAGTACCCTTAATATTGCAGCCCAAATAGCATATTTTTTTCACTCTTTCTAACGGTGTATCGGCTATTGTAATTTGAGCGTTTATGTTGGTGTCCTTACTAATGATCATTATTTTTGTCTTCTTGCAATTAAGTTTTCGGCCGTATTTGTTACATGTTTCTACGATGTTATCAATCATCCTTTGGAGCCCCTACGCACTATCTGCCACCAACACTGTATCGTCTGCATATCTAATATTGTTTATAAGTTGGCCATTTATAGCAATCCCATCTTCTGATTCGTCCAAGGCCTGTCTAAAGATGTTTTCAGAGGATATGTTAAATAATACCGGTGACAATATGCAACTCTGTCTAACTCCTTTTTCGACTGTGAAGAATTCATTTTCTAATCGTACTGTTGCTTTTTGTTGGAGATATAAGTTTGAGATCAGTCTTATATAAATATAAGTCAGTCTCATATAAAGATCAGTCTTATATAAATGATCAATATTTTTAATTTTTTTATACCGTATATATTTACATATTTAAATAACACCAGTAATTCAAGTACCCCCTAGTTAAGTTCACAACGGTTTGGATAATCGTACCTTTTCGGCTCTTACCGACAAAGTCGGAACCTCCAGGTTGTTGGCTCTTAATTGGTACCCAAGGTTGCCGCATCAACAAAATTAAAGAATGAAACATGGCCCTATTTAGCTAAAATTATGAATGTCGGTTATAGGATGAGAGGTTTTGTTGTGAACTTAAGTAATAATAAGGCCCTACATGTTAAAAACAACGTTTGGTACCTGAGAAATATAAGGTGTCTAGTTCTAGGTTTATGAATATTAGATGGATGGATAGAGTTGATTAAATAATAATGTATTATTTATCATATAGAAAGATGAAAGAAGAAATAATGTATGTTATCAAAAATATGGAAAACCAACAAAATTGATGTGTGAAGGGTGACTCTATTTGGGTAAAATTACAATTTGTGGTGTTATATTGTTATTGTGAGAGGAAAAATAACCGAATAAGAGACTGAGATCTCAAGAGGTCCGTAACCATAACCTAAGAAAAGCATGTATAGGTAAGGAAAAAGGGACTATACTATAAAAGAAAATAGGGAAGAGTAAGACCTTTAATCTTATTGTGTGGTTATTAACTGTTTCTAAAGGGGGATAGAATTATTTGATCTGAATCTGCTTATAGAGTATTGATAAGTGAAGAAAGAACATTGAACATAAGGGTCAGAGGTAAAGTTTAAAATATACTAAAAAAGATTGGGGGTGATGAATTAGTTAAATACATTTAGAAATATTGGCTTGATGGGGACTGAGAAACAGGAATAGCAAAAGAAGAAGTGGGGTATGGATGTAGAGAAGTTGTAGAGTATATGGGTCATGAGAATAGTTGTCGATAGAGAAGGAAAACGTCACGATTTAACGAGACATTTCGATTAACATAGTTTGAACTTCTCTGCTTTTCTTTGATAATTTTCAAGTCTTTATATAAGTCGAGTTTTAGAAAGTTTTTTTGGGGAATATTGTGAATCAGATATACGTCATCTGGGATATTGAGAGTGTGATTATGTTCTTTCAAATGTTGGGAGAAAATGGAAGTGATTTTTCTTTTTTGGTGTGTTGAGAGAAAATGGGAAAATGAGAAAAGTGTTTTCTCATTTTGTGTGCTTTAAAGAGCGCGAAGACGGTGATCTACAGGTTCTTCCTATACCATTTTTCAAAGTAAAAACGTTGCACGTCACAATTTATATAAAGTGACGTCACTTATATTTAAAATTTCTAGAACGTCAACCTTAGAGTTCAAACTTTCCTAACACAGCTAATAATACGAAACCCATATGGAACTGCTCGATCTTTCATAGACGTCAACATGGTATAATAATCAGAAAAATGTAATCATCATTATATTGGATATTTAAGAATTATTATTGATTAAATAACCAAAAACATTTGTTATTATTAATAATATAAATTTTATGAAATAACTCTTTAAGTCTAATATTCCACAAAATAATAATTTTAATGACAGTTCAGCGTGTGGCAAAATTGTGTAAAGTGTTGCCGCTTTTTTAGAGTAAGTAATTTGATCATAATATATTATATATTAATACATTGTATTTATAAATACATATTAAATTTAGATTAATAGCTTTGAAAACTAATTATTGTTGTGTATTGTAATTGTGCTATGCCAAAACAACTAAATAGTCTGTAGAAAGCTGATAAGCTTTCATGTAAGATAGATTATTTTGAACAAGAAATAATGTCGGGACGTTTTTACTATTAATGCTCTAAAAGAGGTAAGTTTAAAATTTAGAATATATAATTTTGTATTAAAATGTTTTCTTATGTATTTTGTAACGAAAATATTTTGCCTACCATAGGGTAAGATTATAAGGGGTAGAAGATTGGGGCGGATAGGGCAAGCAAAATAATCGATACTTGTGCGAACAGCACTTAGGGTTTGTTTGGAGAGCTGGGGTCGTAGATAAGTAAAAGGCAAGGGGTTTGGATTGGGGCAACTACAAAAATATGAAACAAAAGGTCATGAATCTCTTGGGACAAATAAAAAAAACCACAGAAAGGAAACAGGAAACACCTCTAGTAATTTAAAAAGGACGCCACTTCGAGGTGCCTAATTATAACTATTACAACAACTAGTTGCAACTAGGGAAATAATTATTAGAAATACAGAACATATATTTTTCAAATGAAACTCAAAAAAGGGTTAGTTTTTTTTTTTTTTTTCTGAAAAATGGCTTTGGCAGAGCCAATTAGCCAGACTTGTTTGTGTTTATTGTTAAAATCGACTGAATTTCAATTATTATTGATTGCAGATTCATAGTCAAATGTTAGTACTACATATAGCTAATATTTTTATGGATAGGTACATACATTTTGTTTTGATATATTTTTATTTTGTTTTTTTTCTTTTCTTTTTTTTTGTTTTGTTTTGTTGCTGTTTTGATTTTTTTTTTGTTTTTTGCTTTTTTTGTTCTTTTTTTTTGGATTTATTTTTTTGTTTTTCGTTCTATTTCTATTTTCTTAATTCTTTTATGTTGTTTTTTAATTTGTTTTACTTTTTACTTTTTTTACTTTTTTACTTTTTTTTTGTTTTTTTTTTTTGTTTTTCTTTTCAAACCATATTAACAGATTACGCCTATATACTATTTACAACTTATATTTACATATTTTAACATGTTTGTAAATGCAATGAAGAATTTCCATATTATTTGAAAATATTAAAAGATTAAGGTTTGTTGGAAAACAACACTTAGAATTTATTAATTCCTTATAAAGTTCGTTTATATTAATAATTTGTAAATCACATTCTAATATAATATGTGTTAGATCGCCTATTTTACCACAAGTACAATTGGGAGTATTTGATAAGCCGATTCCATGCATGTAAGATGGCGTAAGAGCATGATTTGCTCTCAGCCGATTAATGGTCTTTATAAAATGTCGATTAGATTCTGTGTAGAACTATCTTATGGAGGGTATCCTAGTGTTACAATGATAAAAGTTTAAGCCAGTCTTACATTCTCTGTAATGTAAATGCCAATTATTTTTAAGTTTTTGTCTACTAACGGTGTCAATATCTGTCGCTGGAATTAAATTTCTGTTTACTTTTTCTCCAAGCATGTATGCTGATTTAGCCAAATTGTCAACGATCTCATTGCCTTTTATTCCCGAATGGCCCTTGATCCATGTAATTATTACATTTAATCCTAATTGTATAGTTTCATAAAGAATTTTAAGAATTTCCAGTTCAATGTGGTTTATTTGTTTAACTGTTTGAATGTTGTTAAATCTATCGACCACGCTTTTACTGTCAGTAAATATAACATAGTTGCTAGTCGGATTCAGTACTACATACTGAAGAGCAAACATTATTGCCATCATTTCTGCTGTGTATATTGAGCATTCACTGGGTAAGCTATACTGGTGATGGTAATTTTTATTTTCGTGGAACATTGCACAGCCCGTTCCATTTGCATCTTTTGACCCATCAGTAAAAATGTACTGATAATTTGTCCATTTTTCTTTAATAATTATATCAAACATATTTGGGAGTAAATGTGAGTTTAAGTAACATATCCTAACCTTTCTAGAAAATAGTGTTTTTGCCATTTCACCGTAGTAGGGCGGAATTTGGCTTTTATAGAGAATATCGTTATATTTTACCGTACTTAGATAGCTTTCTACCAAAGGTATAGATTTTTTAGTTCTCCAGTACCTATGGGTGAGGTCTAAAACTGATAGCTCATTAAGATCTTGAAGGTATTTACAATTTTTGGACATAATTCGGACTGTGAATTTGTCGCTAAGAAATTGGCGGCGTAAATGCAATGGAGGTTCCACCGCTTCATTTTCCATTATTTGGACTGGAGTGGATTTTAAATAACCTAGGCATAATCTCAGGCATTTATTTTTTTGAATTTCAAGTTTGTTTAGATGTGTATTGGACGCTGATCCAAATAAAAAGGGTTAGTTAAAAAAAATAAACAAAATGTTTAAAAAAATTTTACATTTATTGTGTCTTACCACAAACAGTTATAAAAATAATGACACAAAATACTATATTATATAGATTAATAGTTACAGAGTGCAAGAATAACAAAAAAACTTACATGTGTCCTAGCCGTTTACAAACTCTGTTGCTACAAAACTTACAAAATTGCTTGGAGGTTAACCTTCTTTAAAAATATAACAAACTAAAGTCAAAAAAAATAGAAAAGCTAGCTGTCTTATGTTAACATTAAATTTAAAACAGAAAAATTAAAATGACAGCCAAAGTCAAATACTAAAATTTACAATTATGAATATTATAATTTTTTAAATTTTAATGAAAGCAATATATTTAAAAAAATGTCTGTCTTTACTTTAAATTTAAACACAAAAAAGTTATGCAACTTTAGACTGGACTCCTTAAAAAAAAAACAGAAAACTGGAACATCAGATTTGCTGCAGGCGACACAAATCTCTTAAATACTTTTTTAACCTCCTCTGTAACTACACATACTTCACACTGCTACAATTTCCATGAAAAGGGACAGAAATAGAAAACTTTACAAATTCGACGAATAAATTTGGATCCAGATCTAAGCCGACTGTTTTTTACAGCGACTCAAGTAAGAATGACGAAATTATCTTTAAAATTCATTCGCACAATCTTGCCATAAACAAAACATATAAACTGGAATATTTATTTGAAACGCAGAATATCCTAAAAGAGGCTTCGATCAAAGAATACCGCCAAAATACGCATCTTGTGAAATATAAACAACTCTAAAAATGGTTTACATTATCTCTAGCGACGCAAATAAAAGGAAGTTGAAAGATTCGGTGTTTTAACTTGTAACGAATGGGAAATGAAATACACTAAGATTATTCTTTGAAATTTAACAAATACGAGGGGATTTCAATACATATCCAACGGATTTTCAAATGCTACAATACCCCCACATAAGAGCGAAAACTGGACAAACAGGAAAAGTTTTCGTTTAGGGCAAACAGAATCCAGGTTGGAACAACAGTAGCATGTTCTAACTATTGCAACAGTGCATCATGACTTCAGGGAATCAAACAAAACAAAAAAAGGACATACAAAAATCATAATCAAAGACTATTCATCATAACTGTTTATGGTACTAACATAATTACATTAAAAAATAAAACTGGATGCTCGATTTGATGAATCGGCACCAGGTACAGTTCTTTGGCTCTTAAGCACAACGACACAATGGCAGATTTCTATGAACATGGCTCTACCCTAACCAAAAAAGTGGAACAGACCAGTGTCGAAGTTTCTGGGAGCGAAAAGAGGGGTTCTTCCAGCTCAACAAAGGCGGGTGGCCAACAACACAGCTTAAGCAAGCTTCGCTATGGTTATCCACTAGGTAGATAACCAAAATAGCATCAACAATAATAAACTGGACTACAACAGTCAACCAATGATTTTTCAACTACTGGTTGAAAATCAAACTACACAACTAGAAGAAAACAGGATGGCCAATAGTTCCATAGGAATATCCTCCGGGATCGATCAAAGCGAAAAATTTCCAAGTCAGGAAACTCCCAAAAGGACAAAAGAAGAAAATAAATCCAAAACGTTAATGCACAATCTTGGAAAAGAAGAAGAAAAGGGGTACATGGCATACAAGCCATAATCGATACACAAATAGTTCAGTCTCAAACTAATATTTCCAAAACAAACAAAAAAATCGTAACAGTCTTCCAAAGAAAACAAAAAGTTACGACAACACTTCAAAAGAACAGAAACATCACTACATTCTTCCAAAGGGACAAAAAAAATATTACAGTCCGTTATCATTAATCAAACTTCTAACTGGGTACACAAATTTCAAACTCAATGGCAAGAAGGGTAAAGAAGAAGAATATATATACAACAGGCGAAAACTAATGCTTATCTTCCTTAAAAGTTCAACAGGTCACCTGGCGGACGAATCCAAAACTCATCGCCCTAGCCGTTCCTCTGGTGACAACTAATAAGGTCAAAGACATAGTTTGGGGAAGGGAATAAAGGGACAACATCAAGAAATAAACCTCATCATTTCACGGATAATAATTGAATACAATACAATAAGACTGGGGAATTCTTAGTGGGTCATTCAACGGTAGTACTAGAAATATTTCAGATGTTTCACGAACGTGGTCTCACAGTCGACATACACAATATTTTCACGATAAGCGGTGGTCAGGTACTTTCACCTCAGCATGTCAAAGCGTCACAATGGACAATGCAAGTATTTGTATCTCCGCTTCTGCCAAATCATGAACACTCATCACAACACAACACAACAAGAAGGAATGCTATTGAGCCTTAGCCAATAGTCTTACATCAACACTTAGAAAGGCTTATCCCTTCTAAAAATTCACGGAAAGGGGATACTGCTGTAAACGCAGTCTTACTCAACAACAGAAATATCCAAGGATACACAAATCCAGGTCACGTGCCTGTACGTCCTACATGATATTTCAAAAACACAATAATCAAACCACAATCTGATACATTCCACTTGCGATGGGTAGCTCTTTCGGGGCGGCAGACTCAGTAAAACACAAGTTGAAATACAAAATAAATCTATTAATTTAGCATATATACAATAAATAAAATAAAATGAATTCTACGCCGTAGATACAATAAATAAAAATGAAGTGAATTCTACGTCTCCGTCTGGGTCCCGCGATGAATGAACTCCCCGGCGAACGTCTATAAAAGAAAAGAAATTAATTATTACTAATAAAGAAATGAAATAGGTAAAATCGATCATACGCAGACTTATACTCGTTTCCGCTTCAATTCAGCGGGAGCTCCGAACGCACTCGCAAATAAAATATTCGGCTGTGCAGACCCACGGTAATGTTCAATACACAATACCGATGGGTTCCGCTTGGTTAAGGACAGAGTACGATCCTCAATACGGAAATCTCTCTGTCCGGGTTGGCTCGCAGGTTCACTACACCGGCGAGTCAGGGAGCCTAGAGCGCTAGCTACAAGACTGTCTAATTCCGCTACTCACACGCCTTAAATAGCCGCTCTGAATCCCACTTCGTCGTCTCGTTGTAGAAGTGGATGCGCAAATATTGACGCTCCCACGGTTCGAACTGTTAAACGATCAGAACATCGTTACACACTACCATCAACATACCTCTACTACAACAGCTGACCACAGAAAGACACGGAAAGACACAAAACTAACTGACAGAAGAACACAACAATACTTCCGCTATATATTCTCAACAAATCGGCCTTAGCCAGGAATACACGAAGTCGTATCATTATTTCCTCCTACTTATTATAACACAGAAAATTAACAGGGAAAACACGAGGAAACACGGGACTAACTGATAAAAGAGACATAACAATACTTCCGCTCTATGTCACTAACAAATCGGCCTTAGCCATGGATAAGCGAAGTCGTATCATTATTTCCTATTACTTATAAAGCAAAAGACAACACGGACGAAACATGGACTGTAAAACAGGAAACATTTTCTTTTTTGGGGATTAAAAAATTTTCATCACATTACCTGGACTATTGAAATAGGAAAGTCTATTACAACTCTTGTATATCTATCTGGACAAGGACAAAACATATCGATTTAAAACATTCAAAAATAAAAAGAAAGAAATCTTTATTTCTCTCACGAAAATACTTGACCTATATTTTCGTACGGAAATTGGGTCATCAAAATATCTCAGCTGATTTTAAAAACGCAACAAAAAGAAAGATGAAATAAATGACTTATAAACACTTAAAGGAAAGCCAGCGTTTGCACACGAAATAATTTATGGACATAAACAAAATTCATTTCTCTCATTTATGGGATGTTTACTTAAGACGAACTGGGAATAAACAAACTAATATCGTTCACATTTAAAACACGGACAATAAGAAACTCGCATGTAAGCAATGAATGATTATGTCATTCTAAATCAAATACGTATTATTTGATTCACAAAATTAAAAATACGACTAGAAAGAAATTGGAAATTAGAACATAGAATTGGAAAATAAAATGGAAATAGTAGCAGTTAAACTTGGGGTAGACATGACTTAACCCTCTATGGTACCATGTATATTTAAATATACAAATATTATCTCTGGTCTATATTGCTTTATATCGAGCTTAAAACAAAATTGGTCATTGTATATTCTAAAATACATGTCGCAGCAACTGTATTATGTAGGTTTTCTATAGAAATTCCAAATAACAGCGATAAAAAAAAATGGCAACATCGAGGAGGTTGTCTAATGACGTTGCTAGGAGGAGCGCCCACTTCAGTGAATTATTTGTGGGGTTTTACGCAGGTAAAAATAGAAATAAAATTTAGTATTTAGTCTTGTAAAGTCTTTTGAATAGCAAGGTGTGTTTTGTGTTTCAATCTTCGACTCGTGAGAAGAAGTAGTGCATATTTTACAACTGTATATTCAAATATACACTGTGCAATAGTGACTGCATTTTTCGGTATTTTTATTTTGATCATGGATCCAACACGTTTTTATGGCAAACAAAAGGAAACAAATATACTTTTACCAGATATTGACAGCGATCTTGATTATAGCAGCGATGATAGCATAACAGATGAAACTTATCTACCAGATATGTTACAAGGTAAGTTTTTTTCCTGCATATTGCAACTTTTTTAGTAAATTCTTGTTTCTAGATTCATCTAGTAGTGATGATGAAACAGTCGAAGGTGAGCAATTGGGTCAGCAAGCGGATTCTTCTGATGATGAAGACCGACCGCTACCTCTATCAGACCTAACAAATAATCAAATTCCCATTTGTTCAAATTATGGAAAAAAGAAAATAGTTTTGAAATGGACAAATTCAAAGAATGAGGCAGCTCAAACGCCTCATTGGGGTGCCCACCTACATGATGAAACAGAAGTGAAAACTCCCGTCCAATATTTTTATAAATTAGTTGATAAAGCTTTGTTAGATTATATAGTGGAGCAATCAAATTTGTATGCTACACAAACAGATATATCTGGAAACTTTTCTATGGATTCAAAAGATCTGGAACAGTTTTTAGGAGCATGTTTCTATATGTCACTAATATCGGTACCAGGTACTAGAGGGTATTGGAGTAATGCTTGTAGAATTTCTCAAGTGGCTGATGTAATGCCGTTTCGAAGATTTGAGCAAATAAAACAAAATTTCCATTTTGCTGATAATCATCAACTACCATCAAATCCGCAAGATCGTTTGTTCAAAATAAGAAACGTGATTAAAATCATAAGGCACAATATGAAGTCCATACCAATAGAGCAACATTTATCTGTCGACGAGCAAATTATTCCCTTTAAAGGACGTAGCGGACTAAAGCAATATAATCCCAAAAAGCCAAAGAAATGGGGTTACAAATTATTTTGTCTTGCAGGTGCGAGCGGCATAGTATATGATTTTGAGGTTTATTGTGGAGCTCAGAAGCAACCAGATGATTTACCAGATATAAGTGCCAGCAGTAATGTTGTTATTCGCTTAGCTGAACGCATACCAAAAAACCAAAACTTTTTGCTATTTTATGACAATTGGTTTTGCAGTACTGAGTTGCAAATAAAATTATCTGAAAATGGCATCCAGAGTTTGGGTACAGTTCGTACAAACAGGGTTCCCGAAAACAAGCTGCCAGCAGATAAAGTGCTAATGAAGCAAGGTCGAGGGAGTTGTGTGGAAAAGGTTGCTGTCCATAACAGCACAACACTCAGAGTAGTCAAATGGTATGACAATAAGGCAGTGACATTGCTAAGTACATTTGCCAGTGCTTCTCCTGAAACGACTGTCCAGAGGTACGACCGTAAAAAAAAGGAAAGTATAACAATAAAATGCCCCAGTATTATTATTTTATATAATAAATTTATGGGGGGAGTGGATTTGATAGATTCTCTCTTGGCACTTTACCGAACAAAGATTCGGTCCAGAAAATATTATCTTAGAATATTTTTTCATCTAATGGACATGAGCGTCATAATTGCTTGGCTTATGTATAGGCGAGCTAGCGATGACTGTGGAATTCCTAAAAAACAACAGCTGTCTTTATATGACTTCAAGGCAGATGTTGCTCAGAGTTTAATATAGTCAAAATATTGGATGAAAGCAAATACACAACATAACTGAAAAAAAAAATGGTTCAAAACAAAACAAACTCAATGAACTACACATACAGGGGGGATACAAATACTGACTTAATGAACTGCGCATACAGGGGGGACAAAACAACTAATAATATTGAAAATTTGACCTATGAGTGAGCTACACAAAATGACACAAAATAGACAATTTTTGTTCTGACTCACTCCTCTGATCACGAGTATTACACTTGTGGTCATTCAGATACAAGAAAGGGAACATAAAAGGGGACACAGGGTACTACTTCTCGTTCACAATCTCCTACTAACCCGTGGCATAAAAAACACCGTCAGAGATGGTTAATTAGGAAACAAATGGGGCACAGGGGAGACAAGGGACTAATTCTCGTTCAGAATCTCCTAGTAACCCGTGGCATCAAAGACACCGTCAAAGATGGTTAATTAGGAAACAAACAAAAAGGGCAAAGGGGAACTCGTTAAAAAAATGGGGGGACACCACTACACAACTACACAGCTGGGGCAAAGAGCAAAACACAAATACACAGCTCAAACAAAAGTCACTAGAACAATACACACATTTACTCAAAATTACCGAACCAACAAAATTACAAAAACCGATTATTCTGTAAAGATCAATTAAAAATAAATGCAAAAAATAACGGTATTAATTGCTACTGTTAATTAACTTTTAAAACTCATTTTAATATCAAATCTTCATTTAAAATTCATATTTAAATATTCAATCTCAAAATATTTGCTTTCATTTCCAAAACATATAAATCATAGTACATATACAAACATTTCTACAGTACATTACATAAAAAAAACAACAATACATATATTAATATACAACAATACATATGTTGATATACAATACATAAACAATTACTGTTTGTGAGACACTGGGACACTATTCAAAGAAAAAGGGGGTTTCATATAAATGAAAGAAACTAGGGAAAAATGAAAAAAAGATATATGGCTTGAGGGGAAAGGAATCTGTCTTACTTTGTTAAGACAACTTA
Source organism: Diabrotica undecimpunctata (assembly GCF_040954645.1). Classification (NCBI taxonomy): domain Eukaryota; kingdom Metazoa; phylum Arthropoda; class Insecta; order Coleoptera; family Chrysomelidae; genus Diabrotica; species Diabrotica undecimpunctata. Next base: position 93,056,787 of record NC_092806.1, on the reverse strand, counting down.
TGGTGCAGGGATATTCAAAAGCCTCACACGTTGGGCGCTATTTTGTAACGAAATGTTTTGCCTACCATAGGGTAAGATTATAAGGAATAGAAGATTGGGAACAGAAATTATTGGGGCGGAGATAGGGTAAGCAAAATAATCGATACTTGTGCGAACGGCACTCAGGGTTTGTTTGGAGAGCTGGGTTCGTGGATAAGTAAATGGCAAGGGGTTTGGATTGGGGCAACTACAAAAATATGAAACAAAAGGTCATGAATCTCTTGGGACAAATAAAACAAAACACAGAAAGAAAACAGGAAACACCTCTAGTAATTTAAAAAGGACGCCACTTCGAGGTGCCTAATTATAACTATTACAACAACTAGTTGCAACTAGGGAAATAATTATTAGAAATACAAAACATATCTTTTTCAAATGAAACTCAAAAAAGGGTTAGTTAAAAAAAATAAACAAAATGTTTAAAAAAATTTTACGTTTATTGTGTCTTACCACAAACAGTTATAAAAATAATGACACAAAATACTATATGATATAGATTAATAGTTACAGAGTACAAGAATAACAAAAAAACTTACATGTGTCCTAGCCGTTTACAAACTCTGTTGCTACAAAACTTACAAAATTGCATTTTAAGAATTTCCAGTTCAATGTGGTTTATTTGTTTAACTGTTTGAATGTTGTTAAATCTATCGACCACGCTTTTACTGTCAGTAAATATAACATAGTTGCTAGTCGGATTCAGTACTACATACTGAAGAGCAAACATTATTGCCATCATTTCTGCTGTGTATATTGAGCATTCACTGGGTAAGCTATACTGGTGATGGTAATTTTTATTTTCGTGGAACATTGCACAGCCCGTTCCATTTGCATCTTTTGACCCATCAGTAAAAATGTACTGATAATTTGTCCATTTTTCTTTAATAATTATATCAAACATATTTGGGAGTAAATGTGAGTTTAAGTAACATATCCTAACCTTTCTAGAAAATAGTGTTTTTGCCATTTCACCGTAGTAGGGCGGAATTTGGCTTTTATAGAGAATATCGTTATATTTTACCGTACTTAGATAGCTTTCTACCAAAGGTATAGATTTTTTAGTTCTCCAGTACCTATGGGTGAGGTCTAAAACTGATAGCTCATTAAGATCTTGAAGGTATTTACAATTTTTGGACATAATTCGGACTGTGAATTTGTCGCTAAGAAATTGGCGGCGTCAATGCAATGGAGGTTCCACCGCTTCATTTTCCATTATTTGGACTGGAGTGGATTTTAAATAACCTAGGCATAATCTCAGGCATTTATTTTTTTGAATTTCAAGTTTGTTTAGATGTGTATTGGACGCTGATCCAAATAAAAAGGGTTAGTTAAAAAAAATAAACAAAATGTTTAAAAAAATTTTACATTTATTGTGTCTTACCACAAACAGTTATAAAAATAATGACACAAAATACTATATTATATAGATTAATAGTTACAGAGTGCAAGAATAACAAAAAAACTTACATGTGTCCTAGCCGTTTACAAACTCTGTTGCTACAAAACTTACAAAATTGCTTGGAGGTTAACCTTCTTTAAAAATATAACAAACTAAAGTCAAAAAAAATAGAAAAGCTAGCTGTCTTATGTTAACATTAAATTTAAAACAGAAAAATTAAAATGACAGCCAAAGTCAAATACTAAAATTTACAATTATGAATATTATAATTTTTTAAATTTTAATGAAAGCAATATATTTAAAAAAATGTCTGTCTTTACTTTAAATTTAAACACAAAAAAGTTACCTGGACTTCACTGGGGTTTTACACTAAAATTCTGGAACTAAACAAACTACTTCAGGAACAAAACAGCGAGATTGAAGAAGCACTTATGCAACTTTAGACTGGACTTCTTAAAAAAAACATTTAACTGAAACATCAGAATTGCAGCAGGCGGCACAAATCTCTTAAATACGTTTTTAACCTCCTCTGTAACTACACATACTTCACACTGCTACAATTTCCATGAAAAGGAGCAGAAACAGAAAACTTTACAAATTCGACGAATAAATTTGGATCCAGATCTAAGCCGACTGTTTTTTACAGCGACTCAAGTAAGAATGACGAAATTATCTTTAAAATTCATTCGCACAATCTTGTCATAAACAAAACATATAAACTGGAATATTTATTTGAAACGCAGAATATCCTAAAAGAGGCTTCGATCAAAGAATACCGACAAAATACGCATCTTGTGAAATATAAACAACTCTAAAAATGGTTTACATTATCTCTAGCGACGCAAATAAAAGAAAGTTGAAAGATTCGGTGTTTGAACTTGTAACGAATGGGAAATGAAATACACTAAGATTATTCTTTGATATTTAACAAATACGAGGGGATTTCAATACATATCCAAGGGATTTTCAAATGCTACAATTTTAGTGTTTTGCAGTAGTCTTAAAACTAAGTGTATTTACTGTTAAGATAACAGTTGACAAATAGTTGACATTTTAAAAATTCCTCACTTACTAACTATTCCGATGTTTTGGCAACGCTGTGGGGTTCTGACGTCGTAAATCTTGAATGACGTGCAATAATTTTTATATGAAAAATTCTATATGTAGAGCATCACAATCTGAACATTTTAGTTTACAAACACCACTACGATTCATATAATTGATGGTGTCTTTAGAATTAGATAGACACTGGCCCAAATTATTGGGTACTTTATGAAATGTGTATGTTGTCAACTGAACTAACGAGATTTCGAATATCTCCAGAAAGACTCTGATGATGATATGGTAGTGAACCATAATTAAGTTTAGGGGTAAGTTATCTAGGAACGCAGTCTCTTGTAAGGTTTTAAGACATCTTCTATGGATGAGTGTATTGATGATGTGATCATATCCGTTATTGACTGCTGTTTGTCGGAATGTATTAAATTCTTTGTTATAGTTCGACTGAGTATAATGGTTTCAATTTATGTAACATGTGATTTGAAGAGAAGGATATTAAATGGTCAGTCTGTGTGGGTTTCCTATAGATACTGAAGTCGAAATGGTCATTTAATCTGGTGATGGCGAGATCAAGAAAGTTAATTGATTGGGATATGGTGAACTTGATGTTGTGGTGGATTTGGATAATTTTAGAAAAGTATAGTTCGGTTAAGTTAGAGAAACCAGTGGAGTATTTCAGGTTTTTCATGATCTGTGTGGATTCTAAATGATCCATAAATACATCAGCTAATAGATGAGAGAGATATCTACCCATGGCTAAGCCATCAGGTTGTCTGCAATATTTATTGTTGAAATGAAAGAAATCTTGATCTAAGCAAGTTTTTAATAGTTGGACAATGGAGTTAGTAGTAGACAAGGTGATGGAATTGGCTCTAAGAAAAGAGTGAACCTGATTAATTGTTTCTTGTTTAGGGACAGAAATGAATTAATTGCTGACATCAAATAAAAGCATAGTAGTGTTGGGGCGAAGATTTATCTGTTGTAGGTTATTCACTAGATGACTAGTGTTTTTGATTGAGAAACGAGGGGTAAAGTTCGTCATGTTGTTAATAAGATTCAGGATAAATTTTGATAAAATGGAAACTGGAGTGTTTATGAAACTAACAACTGGATGAATAGGAATGCCCTCCTTATGTATCTTAAGTAAACCATAAAGTCAGAGTGTTAATGGGTTACTGGGAAGTTTGTAAATGGGGCAAAATGTTCAGAGAAAAAGTCTGTAAAATGTTTAATATTGTAGCGTGATTAAATAAAACGAGCGGTTCGAATTTATATACATATATTTATTTATAACTTTACAGTTCGGTATTCTCTTATCAACTAACTCACTCCTAACAACGTTACATATATATAATAAAGTTACTTTTCGAGAACATTCTGGCGTTGTCCCACCTCTAATTGTCTCCCGTCCGAAGGACGGGCGCTATTGACATGCCGATTCTTACGTTTTCTAGATTCGTCCTTCTAGGAATTATGACGTATCGGAGATGGGCTATTTCGTTACACTGCTCCCCTCTTAAATCCGATCGTCCCGATCAGCAACTCTATATGTAGGCACAGGATGGCGGAATCTACAGGACTCTCCAGCTCTGCATGAACCCTTTAGAAAGAAATAACAGTCTACTGACTTTGAAGGATACGATCTCATCGGGTTAATGCAACACACAGTAATTCGTACGCCGGTTTCTCGGAAGATCACTTCAAGCATGCTTCTGACAATCTTCCAGTCCAGATTATCTAGTGCATGGCCTATCTTGGGTAAGGCCAAATTCTTGATGTCGTAATTGCACACAATTCTCTTCAAATTAGTTAGAGCACGCCATATATCCTCGTAGCTTGCCCTGTCTTTATACGACTTCCTGCTCACCATATACAGCAAAGATCGAGAACCATCTTCTAATCTCAGTACTCTTCCAACTTTAGGTTGCTGGTTTTTTAACTCGTCCAAACGACCGAATTTCTTATAAAATACGGATGAGATTCCGTTAGTCATCTCAAGATCTTGGGCAACACAGTGGGCTAGAGAGACGTTATGCGGAACACTAAAAAGATCCTGCTGAACTTCTGTGGTCACGCCGAATCTAGCACTCTTTCTCTCTGCGTAATTTGACATAAATTCATTAAAGCTTGGTCGCCGGTCATCTTTGATCTCATGTTGAAGGGTTCGTGCTTCTTCTGTTTCATTTGAGCCAGCATATGGTGCAAGACGATTTATGTGAACTACTTTTGGTTTACCTTTCGGCAACTTCTTAATTCGGAATATTACGTCATTTATTTTCTTTTTAATTTCATATGGACCTTCCCATTGTCTTTGCAGTTTGGGAGACAAGCCTCGACGACGTTGTGGATTATAAAGCCAAACAAGATCACCTACTTCATAGCTTTCACTCTTACATCGAGAATCATATTGATCTTTCATTCTGTCACTGGCTATCTGGATGTGTTGTCGGGCAAGTTCATGAATGTTGTTCATTCTTAACTTCAGGCGGTCGACATAATCTTCGCTTGCAACATGTTCTTCGGAAGGTCTGCAGCCAAACTCTAGGTCGCAGGGCAAACGAACTTCACGACCTAACATCAGGCAGGTTGGAGTCTGGCCTGTAGTTTCATTCACGGCCGAGCGGTAGGCCATTAGGAATAAATGAATATGCTGGTCCCAATCTCTTTGATGTTCTGATACAACCTTGGATAGGTGTTTACCCATTGTTCGGTTCATTCTCTCCACCATTCCGTCTGATTGAGGATGCAGGGGTGTCGTTCTGGTCGTATTGACACCAATCAATTTACAAACGTTTTGGAAAAGGGTTGACTCGAAGTTTCGCCCTTGGTCGGAGTGGATCTCCAAAGGAACACCAAATCGGCTAAAGAATTCTTTAACAAGTACCTCTGCAACGGTAGCAGCTTCTTGATTTGGTATCGCATAAGCCTCAGTCCATTTCGTAAAATAATCCATGGCTACCAGGATATATTTATTTCCATCATTTGTCTCTGGAAGTGGACCTGCAATGTCGATTGCTACTCTTTCCATAGGACTACCAACATTGTACTGTCTCATGGGTGCCCTCTTTTTACCAGCTGGACCATTACTGGTTGCACACAGTTCACATTTCCGGCACCATCTTCTTACATCATCTTTACAGTTCACCCAATAGAACCGTTCTCGAACCTTTTGCAGAGTCTTCGTGATACCAAAGTGTCCACCTGATGCACCGTCATGCAACTGACGCAATACTTCTGACACTTTGCTTTTAGGTACAATTAACTGAAGCTTAGTTTCTGTACCATCATCGTTCTCAAAGGTTCTATACAGAAGATCATCTTTCAGCACTAGGCAATTCCATTGGCTCCAGTAACACTTGACTTCTGGACTACATGCACTAATGTCTTGCCAAGAAGGTCTCTCACTTCGACGCATCCAATCCAATACTCTTTTTATACATGGATCATCTGCTTGAGCGTCTTGTAGCTGTTGAGGCTGCCATTGCTCATTAATGACGGTGGTTCGTCCCACGGGGCAAAGTCGTTCTTCTAATTTAAGACAGTGATTACAATTTGCACTGCACGGCCGTCTCGAAAGGGCATCAGCATTTGAATGAACTCTGCCAGCCCTGTGTTCGATCTCGTAATCATATTCTTGTAATCGTTCTAACCATCTTGCCATCTGACCCTCTGGATTACGAAATTGTAGGAGCCATTTTAGAGCAGCGTGATCCGTGCGAAGAAGAAACTTTCTGCCATACAAGTATTTATGGAAATGCTCACAAGCCTTCACTACGCCTAGCAATTCTCTTCTGGTAACGCAATAGTTTCTTTCTGGTTTTGACAAGACTTTGCTAAAGTAAGCGATGACTTTCTCCTGCCCATCTTGGATTTGGGAAAGAACAGCTCCTATTGCACTGTTGCTTGCATCGGTGTCCAACACAAATTTTCCTGCCTGTCTAGGGTAGCTTAAAATCGGTGCGCTGATCAGAGCCATTTGTAAGTGTTCAAAAGCTCTTTGACACTCTTCGCTCCATGTATATTCTTTGCCTTCTTCTGTCAACTTTGTTAATGGCTTGGAGATATTGGCAAATCCTTTGACAAAACGGCGGTAATATGTACATAGGCCAAGAAAACTTCTAATTTCGTGTTTATCTCTTGGTACTGGCCAATCCTTAATTGCTGCAAGTTTTTCAGGATCAGCTGTTACACCATTACTTGCTACAATATGTCCCAAGTACTTCACTTCTCGTCGAAACAAGTGACATTTCTTCGGACTCAACTTCAGATTCGCTGCCCGCAATCGTTGAAAGACTTCTGTTAGATTATTGGCATGTTCATCGAAGGATCTTCCAACTACAATTACATCATCCAAATAAACCAGGCATGTTTTCCATGTTAGACCTCTTAAAACTGCATCCATTAATCTTTCAAATGTGGCCGGGGCATTACATAAACCAAAGGGCATAACTGTGAACTGCCAAAGCCCTGATCCTATCGAGAATGCGGTTTTTTCACGATCAGCTGGCTCCATGTCTACTTGCCAATATCCACTTTTCAGATCGAGTGTGGAGAAACAACGAGAACCAGAAAGTGTATCCAAAGTATCGTCTATTCTGGGCAAAGGATAACTATCTTTTTTAGTTACTGCATTGAGCTGTCGGTAGTCAATACAAAAACGTGTTGAACCATCTTTCTTCTTTACTAGGACTACAGGTGATGTCCATGGACTGTTTGATGGTTCAATTACCCCTTGTTTGTTCATATCTTTGATGATGTCTTCGGCTTCATCTCTTTTCGAAAATGGAAGTCGTCTAGGTTGTTGTCTGATTGGCTGAGCGTCTCCGGTATTAATTTTATGCTTTACTATGCTTGTTTTGCCATTATCCTTCTTATCCATGGCAAAAACATCTTGAAATTCTATCAGCATAGACTTCACTTTTTTAGTTCGTTCATCATCAAGATCTTGGCACGTTTTAATCATCGTCTCAACAAGCTCCTTTGGATACTTAGATTTCGACGGTTTCTCATTAGTATTCATGGAACAAATCGAAGCCACGGGAACACACTGTCCGATCAAAGTTCTTTTACTTAACTTAATAGCAGTTCCCTTTAAATTCATAACTCTTACAGGAACGACATCTCGAATTCTCACCAAAGCTTTTGCCGTTAGGAACTCGGCATTATTCACATCTTCGACCATCCTTAAACTTCCCTCTCGGCAGTAACCATCAGGTCTGGTCATCAAAATTTTCTCACTATTACCGGGTATTGTTACGTCACAAGTAGTTATTAAGCTGATAACATCTTCTTTGTCTTCATGAAACGGCAACTCTTCACCACTGATCTCGAGAACTCCATCTTTGACATTCAATACAGCCCCAACTTTCCTTAGTAAATCCATCCCCAATATGAACTCATCGGAGATCTCTGCAATTAATACTGTATGTTTCACTGTGGTCTGGCCAATGGATACTGACATATTAGCCTCGCCATATGTATTAATTATCTCACCAGTTGCTGTTCTAAGCTTTACTGTTGCAGGCAATAATTTAAGATGGCCTCGTACTACTTCTGGCCGTGCAATAGTTCTCGTTGCACCTGTATCTACCAAAAACGATCTACATTTATTATTGATACGACCCTCTATGTACAAGCTATGAATTCCACCTGAGGACGTAAAGTTCACAGTTACTATGGGGGCTGTGTTTCTCGAGGTCGGCAGTTGCCCCTTGTTGTCGACCCGTTCTAGTTTTCCGACTGCTGTATCATTTTCTTGCAATTACGGCGAATATGACCTACGTCACCGCAATTCCAACATCTGGGCTCGCGTCTCTTCGGCATCGTGTTACGAACTACTTTTCGTACCATTTCTTCCAGACGTTCATCGTTTGGTTCGTCGCCTTCTTCGATGGTTCTTACTCGATGGCTCCGTGAAGTTTGACTAGCTGTTTCATGTTCCAAGGCAATAGCGAGCGCTTCATCCAGAACTTTTGGTCTTGCTAGTCGTAAAGCTTTCTGTAATTCACTTTCTTTTAACCCATTGACGAAGGTATCTACAGCAATTTCTTCCAAAATGTTATCTGGTACTTCCGGATAAGCCAACCGCACTATACGAGCAACATCTGCTTCAAACTCTTGTAAATTTTCACTTGCTCGTTGAATTCTACTTCTTAGTTGCGCCTTGTAGACTTGTTGTAGATGGGCATCTCCGTAACGTTTGTCTAGTCGAGTGAACAAGGTCTGGTAATATTTTTCTTGACCCTTAGGAATCGATCTTAGGATATCTGCAGCATCACCTCGTAAATCAGCAGTCAAGGAAACAGCTTTTTCTTGTTCTGTCCAATAATTGGCTGTCGCAATAGCTTCAAATTGTCTAAGGTATATGGACCAAGAAGACTTTCCATCAAATGGTGGCAATTTGAATCTCATATTATGTGTCGTTTCGTCTCTAGGTGATTCTTCTTTCACTACCGGATCTAAGGCTATTGTATTAACTGGTGGTAGCACTTTTGTATTAGTTATCATGCTCTCTAACTGTTTGATCTTCTCTTCTACTTTATCAAATGTTTTAGAAACTTCTTCAAATTTTTCATTGTTCTTTTTAGAAGTTTCTTCCATCATTTGAGAAACATTTTCAAATTTCTCGTCGAATCTTCGAGATACATTTTCGAATTTCTCATCGAATCTTTTGGAAACGTTCTCTAATTTATCATCATTTTTTTTAGAAGATTCTTCTATTATTTGAGACGTTTCATTGAATCTTTCGTCATTCTTTCGAGAAGATTCTTCTATCATTTGAGACGTTTCATTGAATCTTTCATCATTTTTTTTAGAAGATTCTTCTATCATTTGCGAGACATTTTTTATTTTCATTAAAACTGCTTCTTCTGCTGACTGGAACTGGAATGTCTCTGGGTCTTCTCCATTCTTGTTGAGAACAGTCTTCAGTCGTTCTTGAAGTATCTTTTTGGACCCGCTGCAGTCTTCATCGCGTTCTTCTAGTTGCTCACGCAACTGTTTTACTGAAAGTTCTACTAGCAGCATCTTTGTCAGGCACACACGTACTTTTTAGTACAAAAGTTCAAAAGTTTTTTTCAAAAATCACTGCTGAATTTATTTGCAAATCTCACACCGTAACACCACTGTAGCGTGATTAAATAAAACGAGCGGTTCGAATTTATATACATATATTTATTTATAACTTTACAGTTCGGTACTCTCTTATCAACTAACTCACTCCTAACAACGTTACATATATATATAATAAAGTTACTTTTCGAGAACATTCTGGCGTTGTCCCACCTCTAATTGTCTCCCGTCCGAAGGACGGGCGCTATTGACATGCCGATTCTTACGTTTTCTAGATTCGTCCTTCTAGGAATTATGACGTATCGGAGATGGGCTATTTCGTTACAATATTTTCTTTTAATTTAAAAGTTCATAAATAAATTAAAAGAAAATATTAAAAATTTTTCTTTGAACATTTTGCTCCATCTTGCACATATATCCAACATCTTGCTCATACCTACTTTCCATATTCCAGGTACCAAATGTTTTTTCTCGCCATTCATCCCTGTTGTGTGCTAGGCGTTTCCACATTGGTCCTGCGACTCTTTTGATATCGTCGCTCCAGCGCATTTGAGGTCTTCCTCTTGGTCTCTTCGCATCGTACGGTCGCCAGTTTCCGACTTCTTTGTTCCATCTACCATCTTCGAGACGTTCGTTGCGTCCAGCCCATTTCCATTTTAATTTAGCTGCTTGTTTCGCGGCGTCCTTTATTTTTGTTTTGTTCCGGATTGCTTCGTTCGTTTGCCGATCTATTAGTGAGATACCAAGCATCTGTCGTTCCATGGCTCGCTGAGTTTTTCGAATCTTGTCCATGTTCTTTTTTGTGAATGTCCAGGTTTGAGCTCCGTAAGTGAGAACGGGAAGGATACGAGAATCGAACACTTTGGTTCGAAGGTTTTGGGGTATCTTTTTGTCTTTCAGTATGTATGAGAGTTTTCCAAATGCGGCCCATTCCATTCTTACTCGTCTGCTTATTTCGGTAGTTTGGTTTTCTTTGTTTACCTTGATATTCTGACCCAGATATATGTATTCTTCTACATGTTAGACTTTTGTTCCTTGGATGGTTATCGTCGGTTGATCATCTTTATTCGACATTAGCTTAGTTTTACTCAGATTCATTTTCAGTCCTTTTTTTATGGATTCCGTATGAAGCTCATCGATCATCGTCTTCAGTTCTTTCCAGCTGTCGGCTATTAGTACTACGTCATCTGCATATCTTAGATGGTTTAAATACTTTCCGTTTATCGATAGTCCCTTCGTTTCCCAATTTAGTGATTTAAAGATGTCTTCAAGTGCGGCAGTAAATAGTTTTGGAGATATGGTGTCTTCCTGTCTTACTCCTCGGTTGATTTTTATTGGCCTCGTTTTCATTCCGTTATCCATCGTGACTACCATTTCAGCGTGTTGATATATATTATGTATTAATATCCTATATCTAGAATCTATTCTGCTGTTGACCAGTGCTTCCTCAATAGCCCATAATTCTATGCTGTCAAAATCTTTCTCGTAGTCTATAAATTCTAAACAGATTGGTAAATTGTATTCGTTAACTTTTTCTATTAGGACCTTTAGTGTGTGAAGATGGTCACATGTACTGAACCCTTTTCTAAATCCGGCTTGCTCTACTGGTTGATATACATCGAACTTTGTTGTCAATCTATTTGTAAATATTTTTGTGAATGTTTTATAAAGTTGTGATAGTAGTGATATTGGACGATAATTTTTCAGATCTGTATTGTCCCCTTTTTTGTGTATTAATATTGTAAGTATTTTTAGGTACCTGATGACTTCTCCGCCTTCTTTCAACATTTCTGCCAGAATTCCATCACTACCCGGTGCTTTATTTCTTTTCAATTCTTTAATTGCATTTTCTATTTCTACTTCGCTTATTTCGGGCATTACTTCAGAATTTACGTTTATTTGTCTTTTCAGATTTTGCTTTGAAGAGTCGGGGGGATCGTTTCTTGAGCGGTATAACTCAGTATAGAAGTTTTCAACTATGTTTGATATGTGAGCTTTGCTTGTTTCTAGTTGGCCTTGTTGATTTTTCATAGTTATAATATTTTTCTTTCCTAATTTCGGTTTGGTATATTTCAGACTTCGATTTTTCTCTATCACTCTTTCTACACGTTCTTGTTGATGTTTTTTAATATCGCCTTTTATCTGTTTTCGTATGGCTCGATTAAGTTCTTTGTATTCTGTGGTATTTCTTTTGTTTAGTGACAGGAGCTCTTTTCGTTGTTTCAGCATATTCTTCGATTCTGCACTTATTTTGGATTTTTTGTTGTTATGGCGGGTTGCTACTTCTGAGCTAGCATTCAATAGTTATTTTGTTATAACTGAGTTAATTTTATTAACGCTGAGTTGTTCTAGATTCAGTGCTTGGGGGGTTTTTAATTTGCTAGCATATTTTTCTTTATCGACTTTTAGCTTTTCTGTGTCTATTTGTATCGTGTTATTAAAGTTAATTCTACGTTTGCTATACTTAATCCTTAGTTTAGCTCTAACCATTCTGTGATCACAACCCAGAGAGACATTATTTATTACTGTTACATCTTCTACGATACCTTTCTTGTTACACATTATGTAATCGATTTCGTTCCTTGTTTTTCCGTCTGGTGACAACCACGTCCACTTTCTTTGCGGTTTTTTCTTATAAAATGTGTTCATTACGAAATAGTTGTTGCTATGTAGGAAGTTAACCAGGGTTTCTCCTCTCTCATTTCTAACACCATAGCCGAATTCACCAATATAGTTTTCGCTTTCTTCTAGTCGTTGTCCAATCTTATCGTTGAAATCTCCTATTATAAGTGTGTAAGTGCTGTGATAGTTCGTGTTGATTTCTATTATTTTCTCGTAGAACTCATCTATCTCTTCATCGGGGTGTGTTGAAGTTGGGACGTACACTTGAATGATTTTTAGGGTGATTTTCTCGTTTATATTCTTCACAATCATTGCAATTCTTTCTGAGATTCCCACATATTGTTCTATTTTATTAGCATGTTTCTTAAAAACCAGAAATCCTACGCCGTTTAGACTTTGTTCTTTGTGCCCTTTGTAATACAAGATGTTACCTGATTGCAATGTTATGCGCTCCTCACCTTTCCTTTTTACCTCTGCGAGACCAATTATGTCCCACTTTAGGTCCTTTATTTCTTCTTCTAGCTCATAGATTTTTTCATCTCTGTTTAAGGACCTTACATTGAGTGTTGCTATATTCAAGTTTGTTGTTTTTAGCGATTTCTTGCTTCCCCCAGATTCCATGAAGCTGTCCTTTTTTATAAAGGAGTGGGACTTGCCAACACTGTATGATCTACCCACCTGGGGACTTACTCCTATCGTTTTAGAATTCGCCATCATTTTGGGGAGGTTATTAGCCTTAAAACACCGCGCTGGCCAAACGTGTTGGTGAGTGTGTATTCAGCCGTCCATTCTGGGCGGCCAGCTCCGCCATCTTCGCCGTATCAAAAGTATTCTTCGTCGCCTTGGATGCCGTTATCGACTTCATCCGTGACCCTGGACAAGGGACCCTTAACAGGTGCTAGCTTCCCGGGTCAAGAAGCTCCTGGAATCTGCGGAGGGCAGGGATTGATTCACTTTCCCTGATAGGACTATCCAATAGAATCCAAGGGACTCCAAAGGAGTTCCTACCCACAGTAATACGTAGTTTAATTTTTTTTCAACAAACATTCAGGGTAAATGACACTCTAAATTCCAACATATTGATGGTTGCTACTGTTATCATCATCATTCTGGTTTTACAATCCTGCGTCGGTCCTACCCTCCTCAAGAATTTCTCTCCAGTCCTCAATATCCATCGCCTTTCTCCACCAAGCACGTATTCCCATATTTCTCATGTCTTTATCGATGTTATCAAGGAACTTTGTTCTGGGTCCTCCTCTTCTTCTCTGACCAATGGGTCTATCAAGGAGCGTTTTTCTAGCTGGGTCATTTTGTTCTATCCGCATTACATGCCCTATCCACCTCAGAGTCCTATCTTAATGTTTTACGATATCAGGTTCCTGGTATATTCTATAAAGTTCTAAGTTGTATCGTCTTCTCCATACTCCATTGTCATGCTTACTGCTCCATAGATTCGTCTTGTAATTTTCCTGTAAAGTAAACATCCTAACATGTTTTCATTATTTTCCAGGTATTTGAACTATAGGACTGTGCGTATTATTGTTTTGTAGAGTTTTATTTTTGTATTTCTCGATGTAATTGTGGATTTAATGAGGAGGTTGGGCCCAAAATAGCATCTGTTTGCCGTGAAAATTCTGCGGTTTATCTCCGGTAGTATTATTTTCAGTGTTAAGAAGCGATCCCAGGTATACAAATTCGTTAACTGCTTCGATGACGTCGTTTTCTAGAACAAGTGGTCCTGCTATTTGTGGTTGCGTGCTTATTTTCATATACTTCGTTTTGTTGGTGTTTACTATTCAACCCATTTTTATAGCTGATTCTTTTAATGCTACATACGCCTCTCGTACATCGTTTTCCGTTATCCCAACAATATTGATATCATCAGCATAGGCCAGGATTTGCACTGATTTATTATATATTGAACCAGTGGTTGTGATTTGTGACATACGTATTACTTTTTCCAGACCTAGATAGAACAGTATACAGGAGATAGGAGCTCCCTGGCGCAACCCGTTATTTGTTTTAAAAGGTTCAGACAGTTTTTCCTGAATTCGTACTCTACATTCAACTTTTTCAAGAGTTAGTTTTGTTAAATTTACCAACTGATTTGGTATTCCTAGCTCTTTCATTGCTTTGAACATTTCGCTTCTATTCACAGAGTCGTAGGCTGCTGTGTAGTCTATAAATATGTGATGAGTATCAATGCCATATTCCAGTGTTTTTTCCAAAATTTGTGTCAGGGTTGCAATCTGATAAATTGTCGATTTACCACCTCTGAAACCGGCCTGGTATTTTCCTACCATCCTTTCTGCATATAGTGCCATACGGTGACATGGTACTGTGGAAAATATTTTATACACTGCATTTAGAAACGCAATTTCTCTGTGGTTAGAGCATTCAAAGATATCTCATTTTTGTGTATGGTGCAAAGTATTCCAATATTCCAATCATTGGGGAGGGATTTCTGTGTCCGTATTTCTTTATAAGCTGCCGTAATGCCATTTTATATAGTTCAGCTGGGAGATATATATTCCGGGGTATTTGTTTCTAGCTAGTTTTTTAACTGCATCTTTAACTTCAAGAATCGTTGATGGTTCCTCTTCCCTCTCGTCTGATCCCCTTACCTCATATCTTTCGTCTTACAGGTTTTCTTCTTCCTCTATATTAAGTGCCTGGTTAAAGTATTCCACTCATTTATTCAATACATCTTTCCTTGTTGTTAATAGGTCGCCATTCTGACTTCTGCATTTTCTTGTAGTTGCCTTAAATTCTTTTCTGTTGATGTCAACTTCCTTATAGAATACTCTGAATTCTTTCTCTCTGTTGAGGTTTTCTATATATTTAAGTTCTTTATTTAGGTGGTTTCGTTTTTTTCTTTTGTGTATCCTCTTTTCTTCTCTTCTCTGGTAATTCTCTACAGTTGTTCTAGTTCATCGAATAAGCATTTTTCTATAGGCTTGGTTTTTTCTTTTGTTGCATTCTTGCATTCATCGTCAAACTAATGATTTTTACGGGCACAATATAGTCTATATCTGTCTGGCCTTCTTCATTTACATTTTAATTTTTTAGCCTGTTGATGATGTTTTCCGAGTACCGTTCTGCAATTTTCACATCTCTCAGCTTTTGCGCATTAAGTTTTTTTGTATCTATTTTATTTTCTTTACTGGTATTTAAAATTCTAGCCCTCAATGTTGAGATCACTAGGCAATGATCTGAGTCTATATTTGCGCCTCTATAACTTCTGCAGTTTATTACGTCTGTTCCATGCCTTGAATCTATTAAGACGTGATCAATCCGACTCGTTGTTCTTTCATCAGGAGAGGTCCAGGTTACCTTGTGTATGTTCTTGTGGTTATAATCAATCAAAGCATAACGTATTTAATTATACATAATGTTGGTTACAGTCACACTTAGACACAGTTTCATTGACTGCTTTGTTCAGACTTCCGTCCTAATCTGTCATTTTAATCATTTGCTATCAACAAGTCCTCACAGACACTTCGTATAAGGACTAGCAACCCCAGTGGAGTCCTACGTTATTATGTGACCACTTCTGTTAATAAATTAAACATTCTAGGTTTTTAAGATGTAAGTCAAAGTTAATCTCCCTACAGTTAAAGGGTATTTACACATATATTTTGTGGCTTTAAACATGTAAATCCAGTAAGTATTAAACCACATTTTTGTAGTAAATAACCTTGGTCAAAATTTTAATTTTCATGTTAGCTTTAATTAAAATGGTAATAGTTATTTTAGTATAGCACTGATGATGGAATAGTTATTCCGAAAACGTTCTGTCATATAGCCCGATAAGGTTTTTATATTAATATACCTTTTATAAAGGAATTTTTTAAATAATTTTTTTTTTGTGATACATGGTATACAGCCAACTACAGGAATACATTGTCTATGAATGGTAGTGTTTCTAAATTCACTTCTTACTTAAAAAACGGGAAGTGGTACTCCGAGAGTGACCGAAAGAAAAGCACAACTTTCTTATCGTCTAAGCTTTTACGAGCGATTTAATTTATTTTATTCCATTATTCTATTCTATTTTATTTTATTTCTATTCGATTCGATTAGATAATCGATTAAATTCGATATTTAATTCGGTTCGATAATCGATTTGATTCGATAATCGATTCGATTCGATAATCGATTCTATATTTTATTTTATTAATTTTTATTTTAATTTATATTTTATTTTATATTCTTTTATTGTATTTTATTTTATTCTATTAATAAACACCCGTGGGACTGCGTTTAACTAGACGTAGTGTGTGGTCGCGCGATATATCGTTACAGTCACAAATGTCGCTACAGTCCCTACTGTCGTTACATGTATTTTTTCACACCTCTGTGCGATCCACCGCTCCGTCCGTAACCCGCGATAAGTTAGCTATACTTCCAATAATAATTTAATATTCCTTTCAGACTGAAATAATTGCCTGGATAGTTTTTCAAAAGAAAAAGTGGGAGTTCCAATATTTACAAAAACATTCTGGATCTAAAAATAAAAAAATGAAAACTAATCAAAAGTTAGCAGTATTACGATCCTCGGCATCAGGTACCCTGGGAAATTTTCTTCAAAGAGCACAGGTGGTAGTAGTTTCAACCCCATGGCAAGTAATTCAAATTGCAGAAACTACAATGTCTGGCCAATTTAGATTATGGGCGTTGGTAAGTTTTTATTTAAATTTTAAATATCATTCTATATATATATATATATATATATATATATATATATATATATATATATATATATATATATATATATCTTTAAGGAATATGACCGTTTAATTTAATATAAAAAATGTGCACTCGTAAGTGAATGGGATATTTTCGGTCAATTTGGAGATAAAAAAGACAAGAGTTGTGCTACTTTATCTATTTATTGAAGACGTTTCGCCCAATGTTCATTGGGCATCATCAGTTCATCTAAAAGAGTATTATAAGCGATACATCTATATGAAAAACAATTAAGTAAATGATCTTACCTTTAAAAGATCTGTAGCATTAAGATGATATTATTGTGAAGAAACATCAAAAAATTAATCCATTAAATAAATCAGCAACAACACAGAAACACAGAACGCCGGAAGATTCCCAATTAAAGTAATTTTATATTAATTTTTTAATTTAACTTTTGAAAACATTGATTTATTCTAAAATCTATCAAAAAATGTAATTGTCAATTTTGAAATGTTATATTAACAAAGGCAAGGCTAGGGATCTTGAGAAAGATCCCTAGCCTTGCCTTTGTTAATATAACATTTCAAAATTGACAATTACATTTTTTGATAGATTTTAGAATAAATCAATGTTTTCAAAAGTTAAATTAAAAAATTAATATAAAATTACTTTAATTGGGAATCTTCCGGCGTTCTGTGTTTCTGTGTTTTTGCTGATTTACTTAATGGATTAATTTTTTGATGTTTCTTCACAATAATATCATCTTAATGCTACAGATCTTTTAAAGGTAAGATCATTTACTTAATTGTTTTTCATATAGATGTATCGCTTATAATACTCTTTTAGATGAACTGATGATGCCCAATGAACATTGGGCGAAACGTCTTCAATAAATAGATAAAGTAGCACAACTCTTGTCTTTTTTATCTCCAAATTGACCGAAAATATCCCATTCACTTACGAGTGCACATTTTTATATATATATATATATATATATATATATATATATATATATATATATATATATATATATATATATATATATATATATATATATATATATATATATATATATATATATATATATATATATATATATATATATATATATATATATATATATATATATATAAGAATAAGAAAAAAGAAGTACTTGTGACTCGTTTGGAACAAATATATAACTGTTTTGGATGGGTTGGAGTCAATAATAGGGCTATTGGTTAACTATTTTTTTATTCTCGAGCTTTCAATTGTGTTTACAATTATTATCAAGAGCTAAAAAAGACAAAATACTTACAAGGTTGAACTAAAAAGAAAAAACAATTTTTGTTAACTTACCAAATAAAAATTAGTTTGGTAAGTAAAAATCACTGCTTACATCTTCAAAATATTTAATACAAAAATGTTTTTATCTAATAAATGTTTCTCTGAAAAATTTTTATAATTTTGAAAACATTTTTTTAATATAAGAATAATTGAATTTATAAATAAGTTCAAATAGCAACCAATTACAAATAGCCTCAATGTCATAAATGCCAACATAAAATTTTTATTTTTGACAATTATATTGCCAAAAGTAAAACTTCGTTTAAACATTCTTTTTTGTTTAGTAACAAAAAGAAGAAGATTTATTCACCGTTGACAGATGTCTGAAAGAATGTGACAGATATATGGAGAATTAAATATGACATTTTACAAGTTTTATATATAAATCATAAAGAAAGAATATAATTATAAATTTTGCTTAAATTTTGAATTTCAGATCTTTTGTTTAAACTCTTATCATTTTTGCTAATACAAACCATTTCCAAAAAAGTCCTTTTAAATTTATTACTTTCACTACATAAAATTTTAATGTTATCAAAATCCATAATATGGTCTTTATCGATTACATGTTCTGCCAAAGCACAAGATGGTTTTTTAATTCTGCAATCACTTTTGTGAGAAATAATGCGATTTGAAAGATTTCTTCCGGTCTCACCAACATATTCAGCCTCACACTGAGTACAACTAATGCTGTATACTAAATTCGTTTTTTCAAATTTGTCTATAGGATATTTAGTTTTAGAATATAAAGATGAAATAGTTTTGATGTTCTTTGTTGCTATTTTTATATTGTCAATAACCTTTAGTGTTTGTATTAATTTAGGTGTTAATGATGGTATAAAAGGTAGTGAATGATAATAGATGTTCTGATTGTTAGATACAATGTTTTGAGATTGAGCAAAAAATGGTGTTAAATTATTTATATTACCAATATTAGAAAAAAGCATCCTGTGTAGCATATCTGGAGGATAAGAGTTTTCAATTAGAATATTTTTTAATAACTGAAGATCTTCCTGTAGATAATCTGGATGAGAAAGTTTTAAAACACGTTCTTTTAATCCTATTATAAGGTTCATTTTCATCTTATTTGGATGGTGAGAGTAATAGCTTATAAATCTATTACTACATATGGGTTTTCTGAACCATCTGGTTTTCAACATATTGTCTGTATTTCTTACAATTCTCATGTCAAGGAATGGTAGAGAATTATCTACCTCTTCCTCAACTGTGAATTGTATATGTTGATTATGACTGTTGAAAATGTTGACTGTTTCATGAATTTTGTGTTTAGGAAGTGCCAAAACTAAATCATCTACATATCTCTTAATAAAAGGAATGAAAAAAGTGCAATTACTGATACAATCACTGATAACATCATCCATGACATAGCTACTTAGAATGGGTGAAAGACTAGATCCCATAGGACTACCAAAAATTTGTTTATAAAATACACCATTAAATATAAAAATATTAGAATCAAAAACAAAGTTGATAAGTGTTTTGAAATGTAATAAGTCAATATTAGTGTGTTGTGAAACTCATTCCAATGTTTTTCAACACTACTTATGATTAAATCTAAAGGCAAATTAGTAAAAAGAGATGTTACATCAAAACTAACTAAAACATAATTTTGTGGTAATTGGAAATTATTAATGAAAGAAGTAAAATCAAATGAATCTTTAATGTAAAAATTGTTGTTTAAATTATAAGCATTAGTTAAGATGTCAGTGAGGAGCTGTGCTATTGGTCCATTAGGAAGGCATAAAGATGAAACAATTGGTCTCATAGATAAAGTTGGTTTATGTATTTTTGGCAGAGCATAGAACCGTGGAGCAATAGAATTATAAATTTTGAGCTCTTTTGCTTTTTTATTATCAATAAATTTCTTTATGTTTAATTTAGATACTAGACAATTTGCTTTTTGTTGTAAAGTACAAACAGGACTCCTTCCAAGTGTAGTGTAATACTTAGTATCATTTAAGAGTTCTCCAGTTTTTTGTAGATAATCCTCTTTGTACATTACAACAGTTACGTTACCTTTATCGCTTTTAACAATATAAATTTCAGGATGGTTTTTAAGAAAAAGTTTAGTTTGCATATAGTATTTATTTAAAAAATGATCTTTGACTTCTTTATGCAAAAAGTTTGTAATAACGTTTGTACATTTAGATCTAACAACATCCTTTTGACTATCATTAAGTGGTCTGATTATTGATTCAATATCAGAAAGTAAATTAGGAACTCTAATATCAGATTTGGAAGGACATAAAGAAAATTTAGGTCCTAATGCTAAAAATTTTTTAATTTCAAAAGGAAAATGAATAGACGTTAGATTTTTAAACCATTTTTCTTGAAATTTTATCTTATCAAAAGCTTCTATTTTTAATTTATTGAACTTATTAATTTGTATTTTTTTAATTTTATGAAATTCTGTGTTGTATTTAATTCTTTGTCTACGATTAAATTCATTAAATGTGTGGAAATTTAAGATATTGTAGGCCTTGGTACGTAACTCATGTAATTTTCTTTCAAAAAAGTTTATATCAGCAAAAGCGATTTTAATTTCTAAATTAATAATATTTCTTCCAAACCTGTCACATAATTTCCAAGCATCATGGTGAATATTCCCAGTCCGATGATGTAAAAGGGAATTTACATTAACTAGGCCATTTGTAACATGTCCAGGGAAACATCCATTAGATCTACACTTCAACAAAAAGGTCTTTTGATTGTGTAAAGCAGCAAGTTTGATGGTAATTCTAGTCCAATCCTTCAGAATTCTGACTGTAGATTGCCCATAATCGTTTCGGATGTCATCGAAAAAACCCATATTTTTCTACAAGAATAAGAAAAAAGAAGTACTTGTGACTCGTTTGGAACAAATATATAACTGTTTTGGATGGGTTGGAGTCAATAATAGGGCTATTGGTTAACTATTTTTTTATTCTCGAGCTTTCAATTGTGTTTACAATTATTATCAAGAGCTAAAAAAGACAAAATACTTACAAGGTTGAACTAAAAAGAAAAAACAATTTTTGTATATCGCTCCATTTTCATTTCATTTCTTATTTGTTCGTTTCTAACTCTCTCCAGTTTCGATCTACCGCAGCTTCGTCTCAGATAATCCATTTCTGTCGTCATAAGTTTGTTTATGAGTTTAAGGCACGGTCGCTTCCTTCTTTCTTTTTATCTTTTCTTCCACTTCTTTATCCCACCAATATGGTTTATCTACTCTCCGTACCTGTGGCCCTAAGGCTTCTAGTGCTGCGTCTTTCATGCAATTTTTTATATGTTCGTATTCATCCGTCGTTGATCTGTGTGATTCCTTTGATTGAATATATTATACTATATATATATTTTGAATATGTATATATTCAAATTAATTTGAATTTGAATATATACATACTCAAAATAAATATATAGTATAATATATTGTTATAAATATATGAATATAGTTGTATAAGTAGTTCGAGAACATTCAAGATTACATCGAAAATTCATGAAGTTTGAAACGTCAGAATATATATATATATATATATATATATATATATATATATATATATATATATATATATATATATATATAACCAGATTTTTTGACATTTTAGAACAGTAGTATTTTGAGTTTTGAAGTTTATAGTTTTCAGTCAACGCAGGACGGCTGCGTTGGATAGGACATGTAGAAAGAATGGAAGAAGGCGAAATACCAAACAAAATATTCAAACAGATGCCAGTAGGAAAAAGAACAAGAGGAAGACCGAAACTGAGATACTTAGAACAAATAGAAAATGATATAACAACCTTAAAAATAAAAAACTGGAGAAAAAAAGCACGAAACAGATCAGAATGGAGAAGAATCCTGGAACAGGCCAAGACCCAAAAAGGGTTGTCGAGCCAGTGATGATGATGAGTTGTCAGTCATTTAAAGTAAAGTCAATTTGGCAAAAGTTGGCAAGAGATGAAGCAGAAAGCGTAGGCAAGAAAAGAAAGAGATGAAGGAGAAGCGTAGGCAAGAAGATAAAGAAAAGAAGGAGAAGCCAAGACAAAGAGAAGAAGATATGCGTAGAAAAGTAGAGGTAGAACTTATAAATCGTTTATCTCAAATTCACGAAAATTTTCAGTTAGAATAAGTTAAATTACTAGTAGAATAGACAAATTAGAAGAAAAACAGAACAGAACGATTTTAAAAATAAAATAGAACGACAACAAAATGATTTAAAATCTAATTTAGAAAGACCAGTAGTTCAGTTAGAAAGAAACATTAATGCCCAAGCTTCTTTATCTAATAGTGTTTTGGTAACTAATGTCGAATCTGAATTGACAGTTTCATCACCTTCCATAGTTGAAGCAGGTACAATTAGAACTAGCAAAATTTTAAAACCACCAACATTCGATGGCCAAACAGCATGGAAAACTTATCGTTTTTAATTCGAAGCTGCAGCTGTGGTAAAGGGCTGGACTGAGAAAGAAATGGCAGTTTCCTTGATAGTGTCGCTTCGAGGACAGGCAGCAACCATCTTGCAATTTCTTCCTCAAGATGTACTCAGTTATACCTATCTCGTTCGAGCTTTAAAAATAAGATATGGCTAGCGGCATTTAAAGCAGGCTTTCCAAAGTCAGCTGAAAGTCCGATGTCAAAAACATAACGAAAGCCTGCAAGAATTTGAAGCTGATATTAAAAGATTATTGCATTTTACGTACGCTCAGGCACCTATAGATTTTCTGGAACAAATTGGTATACAAGCATTCATAGATGGACTACAGGATGTTGAGATGCAACAAGCTCTCCGATTACAACACCACAAAACGCTAGATGAAGCTTTTACCTCAGCCTAGGTATATGAAACAGCGAAAAGCATTTCCAGGTCTAGCCCAAAATTAAAAGAAGTAAGATTTCGAGAAAATGAAGAAGTCACAACTGCAGATAACCAACAACCAATTTTATCCCAGATATTAAGCATCCTGGAAAATCTTCAACAAAAATCTCAAAATCAAAACAGAAGATGTTTAAATGCGGAAGAATAGGGCATTTGCAAGTTAATTGCAGAAGCCGATCGCAGGCAAGCACAGAAGAATCAAATAATGAGGTCAGAAGGTCGCCCAGATCGACATTTATAAGCCCGTCACATAGTCTTACTAGAAATCCTAGTCTCCAAGAAATCGATTTCCCACAAGTGACCACAGAAGCGAAACTCTGGAATCTGAAGTTGCACATTTGAAGGAGCAACTAGCGATTAGTAAAAATTAAATGTGTCAATTTTGCAGAATGACCAATTACAAGAACGCTTTGAATGAATTACAGGTTCAAAGTCAGTGTCAACTTAAAGAAAGAGAGAATGTAACCAATGTAACCAAAGAAGTAACTTTTCGGAGGACTACAGTTAAACAGAAAGAAGATAACGATCAAACTTAACCTGAAAACCTTAAAAAGAGTCAAAAGAGAGATGACTTAAAATTTATACGAGAATGGCTGAAAATGGAGTAAGACCTATTTGGCAGGAAGTAACCAAATACAGTGGAACTATAAAGGCGTGATGGGCTCAAAGAAATCTCTGTATCCCTCGAATGGTCTATTGTATCGGAAGTGGTAGAGTCCAGATGGAGTATGTACAGTGCAAGAAGTGGTACTGCCAACACTACACATTGAAAGTGTGTTACAACAACTTCATATCAGCCTTTCGGGGGGACATTTCGGAGTTAAAAGAACACTTACCAGAGTTCGAGATAGATTTTACTGGATCAATTGCCGCCGAGATGTAGAAGATTTATTTATAGATAGTAAGAAAAGCAATTTATGTAATTTAAAAAGGGCCCTAGAACAAGAAGTCGTGGTAAAATCGCACAATATCTTTCGCAATATCGTCGCAATGGATTATATGGATTATTGTTCAAATGACCTGAAATTGTACCCCTTTTACCGCATCCAGTTTTCAGCTAGAAGTAAACCCAAGGGAGTTCATATCGAGAGACTATCTCCATACCGTAGAACTGATCCACCCTGTTCACTTCAATCGATCCCTGGTAGTTCATATAAAGGAG
The DNA here is from genome assembly GCF_040954645.1 of Diabrotica undecimpunctata. Taxonomy (NCBI): domain Eukaryota; kingdom Metazoa; phylum Arthropoda; class Insecta; order Coleoptera; family Chrysomelidae; genus Diabrotica; species Diabrotica undecimpunctata. Next base: position 93,032,540 of record NC_092806.1, on the reverse strand, counting down.
GGAGCAATGTTACGAAAGTTCCATAAGATTTATCCCACATAGAAATATTCCTTTGACGAAAAAGAAGTAGTTCGAGAGCATTCAAGATGACATCGAAAATTCATGAAATGTTTAGTGAAGTTTAGAACGTCAGAAAATATATATGAGCAGATGTTTTTGACAGTTTCGAACAGTAGTATTTTGAGTTTTGAAGTTTATAGTTGTCAGTCAGTTAAAGTATTGTAAACAAGTTAGTGTTCAAAGTTATTTTCAAGAAGTGTAACAACAGGCTTCAGAAGTCGCAGTAATAAAAATGACTATTTTTGTATACCTAATTAAATATCAGGTTATACAGCAAAACTACTTTCTATTCAATGTATGCTGATATGTTGGTGTTGGTAAGAAATATTGAAAAGGAATCCGTGCAAACTGGAACAGTGGAGACAGAATATTTACTAGAAACTGAAAAAAAGATGTCTAAAATAAAAAAAAGAATATCGATACAATAATAAACAGTAAAAAATAAGAATATGAGAGGACATTGGAAGAAAAACTTGCTAGATTCTACAGAAAATTGTTCTAATGAATAATCATAATGGAGTAACAGGCCACGATAAAAACAATATTAAAAAAATAATATAGAGAACTATATAAACCAAACAATAGAGAAACCAATTAGGACCCTGATATACGAGCACTAAAAGACGAAAATACAATATATATGAATCTCTCATAAAAACCAGCTTAACCTATGGTACAGAGACATGGAGACTAACAGAAAGCAATAAAAGAAAACTCGAAGCAACAGAAATGGATGTATTTAGACGATCACTTCGAATATAGTTAGGTATTATTGACTGATACGTTATGTAAAATAAAGTTTTATTTTGGGGTTGCAGTCATTAATAGGGCAGGAAAGTGAAACTCTTTGTTCTTTATCTAGCTTTCGCAAAATTTATTTGCTTCTTCAGGATATGCTAAAATATGGTATCAGTAAATACAATGAAATTAAAATTAAATAGCATTGTATAAAACTAGTATAAAAACTTACAACATGAGGTTAATCCATTAAATTTTCAAATTTACAAAACCATGTATATATCTGCTATTACGGGAGAGAGGGGCGATCCCATTGGGGCACCTTTGATTTGACGATAGAAACGATTTTGGAACGTGAAATATGTATTAGACATGCAGTGTTTTATAAGAGATAATGTGTCTTGGGGAATTTGATGTTTAGAGTCCAAGATGGAAATGGTTTCATCGATGGGAATGTTGGTGAATAAAGAAACAATGTCAAAGACTTAGAACACGATACTGGTACGTCTCGAGTGAGGGGAGTAGGCAGATTGAGACCCCGAACTCGAACCGAACCGTATCCCTCTTGATAATGGCTCCAAAATGGGTGCCGAAACGTCGAGTTTTAAATTCTCAACGCGGTTCTTCCCGAGAACTCAGTAATTTTCATTTATCTGACCGCGGATTATATATATATATATATATATATATATATATATATATATATATATATATATATATATATATATATAAGAGTAAGAAAAAAGAAGTACTTGTGACTCGTTTGGAAAAAATATATAAATGTTTTTGATGAGTTGGAGTCAATAAAAAGGGGCTATTGGTTAACTATTTAATATCTCGAGCTTTCAATTGTGTTTACAATTCTTATCAAGAGCTGCTAAAAAAGACAAAATATCTTACAAAGTTGAACTATAAAGAAAAACATTTTTTGTTAACTCACCAAATAAAATTAGTTTCGTTAATAAAAATTGCTGCAAATACATGTCAAAAAGAATTAATACTAAAATGCCCTTATCTAATAAATTCTTCCCTGAAATTTTAATAATTTTGAAAACATTTTCTTAACAAAAAAAAATAATTGAATTTATAAATAGTTTAAAGTAGCAACCAATTACAAATAAGCCTCAATGTCATAAATGCCAACTTAAAATGTTTACCTTTGACAATTATATTGTCAAAAATAAAATTTTGTTTAAAAATTCTTTTTTGTTTAGTAACAAAAAAGAAGAAGATTTATTCACCATTGATAGATGTCTGAAAAAATGTAACAGATATATGGAAAATCAAATAAAAATGTGATATTTTTCTAGTTTCATATATAAATTATAAAGAAATAATATAATTATAAATTTTGCTTAGATTTTGAATTTCTGATCTTTTGTTTAAATTATTATCACTTTTGCTAATACAAATCATTTCCAAAAAAGTCCTTTTGAATTTATTACTTTCACTACATAAAATTTTAATGTTATCAAAATCCATAATATGGTCTTTATCGATTACATGCTCTGCCAAAGCACAAGATGGTTTTTTAATTCTGCAATTACTTTTGTGAGAAATAATGCGATTTGAAAGATTTCTTCCGGTCTCACCAACATAGTCAGATTCACACTGAGTACAACTAATGCTGTATACTACATTCGTTTTTTCAAATTTGTCTATAGGATATTTAGTTTTGGAATATAAAGATGAAATAGTTTTGATGTTCTTTGTTGCTATTTTTATATTGTCAATAACCTTTAGTGTTTGTATTAATTTAGGTGTTAATGATGGTATAAAAGGTAGTGAATGATAGTAGATGTTCTGATTGTTAGATACAATGTTTTGAGATTTAGCAAAAAAATGGTGTTAAGTTATTTATATTAACAATATTAGAAAAAAGCATCCAATGTAGCATATCTGGAGGATTTTTTCAATTAGAGGAGAGTTTTCAATTAAAATATTTTTTAACAATTGAAGATCTTCATGTAGATAATCTGGATGAGAAAGTTTTAAAACACGTTCTTTTAATCCTGTTATAAGGTTCATTTTCATCTTATTTGGATGATGAGAGTAATAGCTTATAAATCTATTACTACATATGGGTTTTCCGAACCATCTAGTTTTCAACATATTGTCTGTATTTCTTACAATTCTTATGTCAAGGAATGGTAGAGAATTATCTACCTCTTCCTCAACTGTAAATTGTATATGTTGATTATGATTGTTGAAAATGTTGACTGTTTCATGAATTTTGTGTTTAGGAAGTGCCAAAACTAAATCATCTACATATCTTTTAAGAAAAGGAATGAAAAAAGTGCAATTGTTGATACAATCACTGATAACATCATCCATGACATAGCTACTTAGAATGGGTGAAAGACTAGATCCCATAGGACTACCAAAAATTTGTTTATAAAAGACACCATTAAATATAAAAATATTAGAATCAAAAACAAAGTTGATAAGTGTTTTGAAATGTAATAAGTCAATATTAGTGTGTTGCGAAATCTCATTCCAATGTTTTTCAACACTACTTATGATTAAATCTAAAGGTAAATTGGTAAAAAGAGATGTTACATCAAAACTAACTAAAACATAATTTTGTGGTAATTGGAAATTATTAATGAAAGAACTAAAATCAAATCAATCTTTAATGTAAAAATTGTTGTTTAAATTATAAGCATTAGTTAAGATGTCAGTGAGGAGCTGTGCTATTGGTCCATTAGGAGGACATAAAGATGAAACAATTGGTCTCATAGATAAAGTTGGTTTATGTATTTTAGGTAGAGCATAAAACCGTGGAGCAATAGAATTAACAATTTTGAGCTCTTTTGCTTTTTTATTATCAATAAATTTCTTTCTGTTTAATTTAGATGTTAAATTTTTAATGTATCTTACTTTGCTTTTGTTAATCTGCAAATAAAATTTAATTTCCAGATTATTTAATAGTTTTTTTTATTATTTTTTTAAAATTTAAATACAACATAGGTGACATAACACCTTTCTCTACTCAAGTTTATACCAACATCTGCATAAAATGTTGGTTGATTAAGGTGCTATGTCCATTAAAATTAAAATTACTAAAAAAGTTTAAATTCTAGAAAAACAAAAAATATTATATAAAAAAGTACAAAACGATTCTAATCTAATAAGATATTGGTAATTTTTATAAAATTTATTAAAAAAAATATATAAGTGAAAACGCGTTTCCTTCAATTACTCAATATCTGAAAAAGTGGACATGGCACCTTTATCATCTCATGTCTTCAATTTATATATGAAACTACAAAAATATCACATTTTTATTTGATTTTCCATATATCTGTTACATTTTTTCAGACATCTATCAATGGTGAATAAATCTTCTTCTTTTTTGTTACTAAACAAAAAAGAATTTTTAAACAAAATTTTATTTTTGACAATATAATTGTCAAAGGTAAACATTTTAAGTTGGCATTTATGACATTAAGGCTTATTTGTTATTGGTTGCTACTTTAAACTATTTATAAATTCAATTATTTTTTTTGTTAAGAAAATGTTTTCAAAATTATTAAAATTTCAGGGAAGAATTTATTAGATAAGGGCATTTTAGTATTAATTCTTTTTGACATGTATTTGCAGCAATTTTTATTAACGAAACTAATTTTATTTGGTGAGTTAACAAAAAAAGGTTTTTCTTTATAGTTCAACTTTGTAAGATATTTTGTCTTTTTTAGCAGCTCTTGATAAGAATTGTAAACACAATTGAAAGCTCGAGATATTAAATAGTTAACCAATAGCCCCTTGTTATTGACTCCAACCGATCAAAAACATTTATATATATATATATATATATATATATATATATATATATATATATATATATATAAAATAATTTTTTTTTTTGGGGTTGCAGTCTTTAATAGGGCAGGAAAGTGAAACTCTTTGTTCTTTATCTAGCTTTCGCAAAATTTATTTGCTTCTTCAGGATATGCTAAAATATGGTATCAATAAATACAATGAAATTAAAATTAAATCTTCTTCTTCTTAGAGTGCCATATCCCTACGGAACATCGGCGACTACCATGCTTATAATATTTTTATACTGATCTCGGTCTTGCGCTACGTGTAGCAATTGGTCCGCTGTCAAACCTGTCCACTGCCGCAAATTCCTCAACCAAGAGAGTTTCTTCCGTCCTATCCATTTCTTTTATATTATATGTCCAAGATATTCTAGTTTACGCCTCTTAATAATATTTAATAGAGTTCGTTGATGTCCCGTTCTTCGAAGAACTTCTTCGTTTCTGGTTCTGCTAGTCCATGGAATGGAATTTTTAGTATCCTTAAAATTAAATAGCATTGTATAAAACTAGTATAAAAACTTACAACATGAGATTAATCCATTAAATTTTCAAATTTACAAAACATTAAAACTTAACTTATTAAAATTATATAGTTATATAAGTACAATATTTTAATTTTATTTAATTTTGTACAAATTCATTAATGTTTTGTAAATTTGAAAATTTAATGGATTAACCTCATGTTGTAAGTTTTTATACTAGTTTTATACAATGCTATTTAATTTTAATTTCATTGTATTTACTGATACCATATTTTAGCATATCCTGAAGAAGCAAATAAATTTTGCGAAAGCTAGATAAAGAACAAAGAGTTTCACTTTCCTGCCCTATTAATGACTGCAACCCCAAAATAAAACTTTATTTTACATAACGTATCAGTCAATAATACCTAACTACTTATATTCGAAGTGATCGTCTAAATACATCCATTTCTGTTGCTTCGAGTTTTCTTTCATTGCTTTCTGTTAGTCTCCATGTCTCTGTACCATAGGTTAAGCTGGTTTTTATGAGAGATTCATATATATTGTATTTTCGTCTTTTAGTGCTCGTATATCAGGGTCCTAATTGGTTTCTCTATTGTTTGGTTTATATAGTTCTCTATATTATTTTTTTAATATTGTTTTTATCGTGGCCTGTTACTCCATTATGATTATTCATTAGAACAATTTTCTGTAGAATCTAGCAAGTTTTTCTTCCAATGTCCTCTCATATTCTTATTTTTTACTGTTTATTATTGTATCGATATTCTTTTTTTTATTTTAGACATCTTTTTTTCAGTTTCTAGTAAATATTCTGTCTCCACTGTTCCAGTTTGCACGGATTCCTTTGCAATATTTCTTACCAACACCAACATATCAGCATACATTGAATAGAAAGTAGTTTTGCTGTATAACCTGATATTTAATTAGGTATACAAAAATAGTCATTTTTATTACTGCGACTTCTGAAGCCTGTTGTTACACTTCTTGAAAATACGCTATCTCAATGCCCAGTCTCATCATCACCCCGTCCAACTTAATTCAGTCATCAACACTCTATTTCCCGTTCCATAAGACTTAGCGACAACAATCACAGGTCATCCGAATTCAATTCAATAAAACAAACACTCCTACAAAACGGCTACCACAAAACCCAAATCAATAGAAGCATTCAAAAACTTCTAAACCCCATTCCATCCAAAAAAGAAACCTTGCCGCCGGATCAACCCAAAATCTTTCTACCTTTTATTAAAGGTGTCACTGACAAGATCAGTAGAACTCTTATCCCTCTTAATATCAAAACCATCTTCACCACTCACTCCAAATTGTCCAATCTCGTTAGATCCGTAAAAGACCAAATCCCCAATGAAGACCATGGTGTCTACGAGATACCTTGTTCCAGTTGCCCACGTACATACGTAGGACAGACAAACCGACGAATCCATAACCGTATTTACGAACATTCTCTATCAGTCAAACATTCCGATACCACTTCAGCCCTAGTCCAACATCATATTCAGACAGGCCACAAAATAGATTTCGAAAAAGCAAAAACCATCATATATATATATATATATATATATATATATATATATATATATATATATATATATATATGAAAATTACTGAGTTCTCGGGAAGAACCGCGTTGAGAATTTAAAACTCGACGTTTCGGCACCCATTTTGTATTTGCATTTTTATATATATATATATATATATATATATATATATATATATATATATATATATATATATATATATATATATATATATATATATAAAAATGTGCACTCGTAAGTGAATGGGATGTTATCGGTCTGGAGATAAAAAAGACAAGAGTTGTGCTACTTTATCTATTTATTGAAGACGTTTCGCTTATTGTTCAATAAGCATCATCAGTTCATCTAAAAGAGTGTTATTAGCGATACATCTAATATGAAAAAACAATTAAGTAAATGATCTTACCTTTAAAAGATCTGTAGCATTACAATGTTGTTATTGCAAAGAAACATCAAAAAATTAATATAATAAATATAACAGCAAAAAATATAGAAACTCAGAACGCTGGAAGATTCCCAATTTAACTAATTTGTTTTAAATTTCACTTTTGAAAACATTGATTGATTAAATCTATCAAAAAATATAATTGTCAATTTTGAATTGTTATATAAACAACGGCACGGCTAGGTGCTAAAACAATTTAACTAACAAATTAGTTAAATTGGGAATCTTCCAGCGTTCTGTGTTTCTATATTTTTTGCTGTTATATTTATTATATTAATTTTTTGATGTTTCTTTGCAATAACAACATTGTAATGCTACAGATCTTTTAAAGGTAAGATCATTTACTTAATTGTTTTTTCATATTAGATGTATCGCTAATAACACTCTTTTAGATGAACTGATGATGCTTATTGAACAATAGGCGAAACGTCTTCAATAAATAGATAAAGTAGCACAACTCTTGTCTTTTTTATCTCCAGACCGATAACATCCCATTCACTTACGAGTGCACATTTTTTTATATTAAATTAAACGGTCATATACCTTAAATATATATATATATATATATATATATATATATATATATATATATATATATATATTATATATATATATATATTATATATATATATATATATATTATATATATATATATATATTATATATATATATTATATATATATATATATATATATATATATATATATATATATATATATATATATATATATATATATATATATATATATATATATATATATACGAGCACTAATGTCATCGCGGAAATGTCGTTCGTATAATTCACCCCATGGTAGTGCCATTGTCCGGTTGGGCCGACACTAACGCGACTACATTTGCGCTCATATAAAAGGGACCTTAGAGTTGAACTCCTATGAAAAACTCCCCGAAATAACTAAGAAATGAAATAAGTTATGACGCTATGACTCAAATGAAAAATAATAAAGCACGAAATGAGGATAATGGCATAAGCGAAGGGATACAGGAAGGAAGAGAAATAGTACATCAGACTGAAAATAATATATAATATATCGAAGATTGGAAAAGTGCATAATAGCACCAATCTTCGAAAAATATCACAGATCTTCCATTTTATCGTCCAAAAACTTTGCCATCCCACTTCTATAAATGGTTTACTAGGATTATATGCAACAGAATTCCAACCAAACAATCGCCAAACGGTCGAAGAGGCCTTTAGAAACAAAAATAGTGCAGAAAACACCACTGGACTGTTAAGATATTAAACGAAAATGAATACAATGTACCATTAAGTCTATTTCTTATAGATTAATTCAGTTGAACACTGGCCACTTGAAGAATTGAGCAACGCAGAAATTGATGAAAGAATATATTGTATACAGAATTCAACATTAATAAATAATTAGATTTAACACAAAAACCCAATAAATAAAAAAATAAAAAAACAAATTGGTAGAGGAATATCCAATTTCAACTAAATTACCTTGAATAAAACATATAAAATAAAAACAAAATAGATGGAAGGAGACTGAACTGCTCTTGGAAGATTTGTATTGAGAAACAAAAAAAAAAATAGTTGTATCAGCGATAAAAAACGTATCAGCGATCGCGAGTTTTTGATAAGTCAGTGCATCCTGCCGATACTCACATATGGAGCCCATCAAAAGATCTAACGAAGAAAATAACATCAAGATTTTCAATGACACAAAGAGTAATGAAACAAGCGGTGAGGGATATACATATATCTTTATGAGACAAAAGAAGAAACAAATCAAAATTAAGAGGCATATAAAGATATTATGTAGTTTGTTGGTAACAATAATACAAATAGTTGTTTTACAATTCATATAACAGACACAGACATAAAATTAGACTGTGAGTTTGAGTGACATATTGCAAGACGGAATGATAGCAGATGAGTTACAAAAAACGGGATGTGTCACTCCAGGAGTGACCGAGGAGAGGAAGCATAGCTTTCTTATCATCTACGCACGGAGTGATTGTTTTTAATTTAATTTATTTTATTTTACTGTATTTCTTTATTTTATTTTAATTTATTTTGCTTTATTATATTTTAAGTTATTTTATTTTGTTTTATTTTAATTTCATTTTATTTTATTACGAAACATGCATGTGCCTGCGTTTACTACTCCACGTAGTGTGTGGTCGTATGATCCATTGCACCGATCAATGCATTCCGTCAGTAGTCCGCGATAAGAAGGCTACGCTTCCAAAAGTATTAAATGGCGATCAGCGTGAAAAAAATTGGAGAGTCATAAACGAGGGATATGTTCGATTCTGAATGTACGAGGGCTGAGCTTGTGTAGTACGGTAGGTACTACACAAGAATGGAGAAATATATGAGGATGGGCGCACAATAGATACAATGGAAGGAAATGAATATAGTAAGGTTACTTACAGGAAACTTTCAATGAAACTAGCTAATGAACTGTATTTTCCGATACTGAATGTTAATCTGTTAAAAAGAAAGACGAACGAGAATTGAACCAGAAATGAGAAAGCTGATTATATAGTTCGTATTTTTTCTTTCCAGAATTTTAGGACGTGATCTTTTTTCTTTTGTAAGTGTTGTTGTTTCTGCTACATATGGTATTAGTGGTTTTATTATATCCTTAATAGCTTCAGTTTAGTCGTTTTGCTAGCATTTTTATCTTCTAATATGTTTTGATTACAAAAACATGCATTATATCGTTTCTGATTCCTACTTATTAATATGCCTAGTATCAGTGTAGCAATTATCTGATATAATTATTTCCATCCCCTCTTTCGCATTTAGGCATTAATTTCACAACCTGACGCTTTTTATATATAGCTATTTAAGGGTTCTTTTTATATCGTTTTGTGACTGCTCCATTACTTCTATGTTGTGATGTTCATCTTCTTTCATAATTTCCTGTTTGTTCTGAGTTTAAAAGTTAAAAACATCGCTCTGTCTTTTTCTTTTTTAAATAACTCCATAAAATATTTATACAGGGTATAACAAAAAGGTAGGTCATAAATTAAATCACGTATTTTGGGACCAATAATAATTCGATTGAACCTAACTTACTTGTTAGGTACAACTTGTTGGTAATAATGGTCGACCAAAAGTAGATACGAACTATGAAGAGATTTTGGAAGCAATTGAAGAAATCTCTGGAAGCAGTACAAGAGTAGTAGCGACTCAATTAGATGTTTCTCACATAATGATTTGGAGAAGATTCAAGGAACAGCAGTTTCATCCTTATCATTTTTAACATCCGTTCAAGAATTACTGGATGAAGATTAATCCTAAAAGAATGGTGTTTTGCGATTGGTTTTTAACGGAAAACACACAAAATGTCAATTTTATTAATCATGCTTTCTTTACCGACGAAGCTACCTTTAACAAAAATAGCATTACGAACCATCATAACACGCACATCTGGGCCGAAGAAAACCCCTACGCAAAAAGTTTCTCATCACCAAAGAAATTTTAAAGTCAATGTTTAGGCAGAAATTGTGGATAATAACTAACTAGGGCCTTTATGGTATTTCTTCCAAACAATTTAAGCGGTGAAAATTATTTACACCTTCTACAATACGTGTTACCAGAGTACTTAGACGAGGTCAATCTTGCAGTCAGGACAAATATGTTGTTTGTACAGGACGGCGCTTAGGCGCATTACCATAATGAAATAAGAGAATATCTTTTCGATCAGTATCCTGGACGTTGGATTGGAAGGGGCCCTGATGCACCTATTTCTTGGCCATCCAAAGGTGCAGATCTTAACTCAATTGACTTTTGTTTCTGGTTTCATGAAGGGGTAGGTATATTCCGTACCAATTATGAATAAACAGCAACTAAGGAATAGAATCATGAAAGCTGCAAACCGATTTGGTCAAAAGCCCATGATTTTCCAAAATATTCGATTTTCCTTTTTAAAACGGTGTCGAATGTGTATTCAAGAAAATGGAGGTCATTTTGAACATTTGTAAAATCCACCACATATTTTTAAATGGTTAAGTAAGATTATAGAGACCTAGTTATAATATGAAAATTTATTTATATATTACATTTTGTTGGGTACTCAGAAATTTTTAAACATAATATTAAAAAAGAAGCCGCATCTCGATATAAACTGTCTTATCGAAAAAATACTAAAAGGCAAAAAAACTTTTAAAACCATTGTGTTTATGGTATCACAATAATAATTTAATTGGAACGTATATAAACATTTAGGGGAGGGGGTTTAAGGGAACAAAACCCCCATAAAATTTTTATGGGGTGTACAAATTTCACTGTTATTATTTTTTAAGATATTCCTGCCATAAGAAAGCCACATGTCCATTTTCAATATAAAATCTCTAACAATTTTCGATATATTGGAAAAAATCGATTTTCATTTTCTAATTTTAAAGGTCTGTAACTTTTTTTATGTGCACATTTGTATTAAGGGAAATTAGGTGCAATCGAACTATTTTTCGTCTCAGGTATATCAATCTAACCCTCGGTATTAATTTATTTTTTTATGTATCCCACCTCTTATGTATCCCGCAGCATTTCGTACGGTAGTTACTTGCCCGTTTCAGCACCAATTTTCCCTTTCCACTACTTCTTCCATACTAATTTACCCTTTAAACCAAACACGTTTTTGCTTACCTTTTCGTTTTATTAGAAAGTGATTGTGATATTTTTTTACAGATTCAAAATGAATTGTACTTGTTGAAGCTTATAGTTCCAAGAATATTTTACGCAAATTTGCGCACAAAAAAAGCTCAAGAAGAAGGTGCATTCTTTAAAACATGTAATAGAACACTTCCTAGAGGTAGACAGGTACATAACTTATATCTTTATTCTATACCAGAAGAGGTTTATCAAGAGCATGGAAAGTAAGTAAATTTAAAATTGAATTATTTTAATTCTATTAGAATATTTGATGATAACACTGGTTTTACCATTAACCTTGTATTTTTGTCCCAAACCCCAAAATTTCATACACCTGTCGGAAATAGATAAACATGTTTAATGCTAAATTGAATTCGTGTGAGTTACATATGATGTGTTTCAGTATGAAATTTTTCATCTATTACTGATCTGTTTGTTTTAAAGCCTACTTGATATTCGCCCAAATTAAAATCGTAAACTAATTTTCGAAACCAAATTCAGAATTACGCTTTAATCTGTGCCTTCTAAGAATTGCAAGGCAAAACAGACGTTGATAAAGATGTTATGAGAGACATGGGGAATCTAAAAATTGCATTCCACAACATATCTTCTCAACTAAGCAAAATTCTAAGCGAATTGGTTTCTAGTACTCGTACTCGTACACTAACAATTATACAATTTATTATAATACGTGCGTTACATTTTAAAACGCGGCGCGATCTTCAAAAACTAACCGTCCCTCTAAATAAAATGTCCCATTTATATATATAAAATGCCGTTGTCTAGAAGGATCTGGCGATGAATCGATGACCTTCCACCCATTAGACGACAAGGTGACTCATGGACTGGTCTTTCGGCGAAGGGACTAGAGATTTCTGCCGGCAGGTAAACAGGCCATAATATTTATTATCGTAACATTGCCCCCCTCTTAAAAGATGGTTCCTCCTGGAACCTTGTCGGGACTGGAACTGGAACGGTATGCTGGTATCGGCAACTGGACCCTCTTTTACAACTTCCAGTTGTAAAAGAAGGCTTCCAAATGACAAGGGACGGTTTTCTCTCCGCACCAGTAACTATGCGGATTGCAACAGACTAACACCTGGACTTCTGTGTCTTTAAAGATCTCCTCCACCATACTTCGGATAACCCTCCAATCTAATTGGCGGCACTCTAACTTTGGCATGGCTAGCTTTTGCACGTCGGACTCAAGTAGTACGTGCTCTCTCAAATGAAGTAAGGCTTCCCATACATCTCGGTAGGTAGGTTGGTCACGGGCAGTGTCTTTTGTTACCAGGTAGAAAAGGTAACGTGATGCATCTTGGAGTTTCAAGGCTTTCCCGGGAGCTGGCACTTGGCATTGAAGTCTGCAACTCGACCAAACTTTCTTCTAAATACGGATGCCAACCCTGGTGCGTCTTTGATACTGACCGGGATGGTAAGGGCCAGCGAGTAGTCATCGGGAAGCGCGAGTAGATCTTGCTGTTCTTCAGTGGTAACACCATGTCTTGCTTTACCGGTACCTCCATAGGCACCCATGAATTCCTGAAACGTGAGGTCAGACACATCTTGGACTTGGTTTACTTCCACTTCTTCATCTACGTCGTGGTCACCTTCGAAAGACGCCAGCCGGTTATGGTGTACTATCATCGGCTTTCCCTTCGCAATCTTGCTTATTCGGTAGATGACATCGTTGATCATAATGAGGTATGGACCTTCCCAAAACTGCTGCAATTTGGGAGAACAACCTTTTCGCTTCTTGGGATTATAGAGCCAGACTTTGTCGTTCTTCTTAAAGCCACCCTTTTCGGCTTGTGTATCGTACCGTTTCTTCATTCGGTCGCTAGCGATCTGAAGATGGGAACGGACCAACTCATGTACATCGTCCATTCTTCTTCGTAATTCGATCACATAATCTTCACCTGCTACATCTTCTCCAGGTCGACACCCAAACTCTAGATCACAAGGTAGTCGCATTTCGCGTCCGAATAGGACTTTGGCTGGTGTCTGGGCTGTTGATTCATTAACAGCAGATCTATAGGCCATTGTGAAGAACGGAAGATATTGGTCCCAGTCTCGCTGATGATCGGACACCATCTTTGTCAAATACTTGCCAACTGTCCTATTCATTCGTTCTACCATACCATCCGATTGCGGATGATACGCGGTAGTTCTTGTTTTCTTCATGCCTAGTCTATCACATATTCCTTGGAATAGATCGCTTTCGAAGTTCCTGCCTTGGTCACTATGGATCTCCAAAGGCACTCCAAATCGGCTGATATATTCTTGGATCAACTTATCTGCAACGGTGACGGCCTTCTGGTCTGGAAGTGCGTAAATCTCGACCCATTTAGTGAAGTAATCCATTACTACCAACATGTACTGGAAATGGCCCAGCGATGTCCAAAGCTATTCTTTCAAACGGGCTTCCAACATTATATTGTCTCCCCGTCTATCACTGTTGTTCCCCCCCGTTGTTCTATCACCCCGTCTTTCTTCATTTCCTGAACAATCGTTTCGGCTTCCTCTCTTTTCCCCTGTGGTAATCGTCGAGCTGTTTGACGAATTGGCTTAGCATTACCAGTATCAATTTTATGCTTAACAACGGTAGTTCTTCCCGTCTTTCCTCCTTTCGGTACGAAAATATCACGATACTGCCGAAGAAATTCCCTTAATTTCCTTTTCTCCATCTGATTTAGAGACTGTCCTGCAACTGCAACCATTTGGTCGAATTTGTCGTTGGAATTATCAGATGTTGTCTCCTGACGGATTATGGATGTCACAGGTACACAAGTTCCTACTTTTGTCTCTTTCTTGATGGTCACTGGGTAGTCATTGACATTAATAAGTCTCACGGGAACTTCTTTAGCCGAAGTCACCAATTCCTTTCCAATTATGATTCCACGTCCAACCTCGTCATCATGGTTCCAAGGCTCCATCATAACGGGTGTCCCCTCGTCCACAATTCCCTGTAGCCGCGCTTCTATGATCGTTTCGCTTCTCGCAGGCACGACTGTATCTTCTTTAATGGCCGCTTGCACAGTGTTGTCATTATGTGGATGAAGAAATACCTCCTCGTTGCCAACTTTGATTACCTTATTCTTAAAATCCAATTGGAATCCATGCATATTCATTACGTCCATTCCTAATATAACATCCTCTTCGATGTCAGCAACTATAACAGTATGGACGAACTTTTCTGCTCCAATTCCTAATTGTACCTGGATTTCTCCATGAATGTTGGCATTTTCACCTGTAGCGGTCCGAAGTCGCAACCTCGTTGGTGACAGTTTCTTACGGCTGTTTATAACTGTCGGGCGTATAATGGTCCTGGTTGCCCCGGTATCCACCAACAACGTATGCCTTTTACCATTTATTTCTCCATCTACATATACACTATCTTCACGACATTTCAAAGAAGCTATTAGTATGAGAGGGTTTTTGGAAAAGTTCCGGGTCGAAGCTGCCCCCTTAAGGCCGACTCGTTCTAGTTTTCCTGATGGTGAGTTTCTTGATTTTATGATCTTCGTTTTCTTGCATGTAATACTTTTCATCATATTAACGAGCTGGTCAAGTTTATCTTCATCTCCTTCCTCTTTTATAGTCCTAACTTTACTGTACCCGCCAGAGGCCTGCGTAGCTGACTCGTATTCGAGGGCGGCGGATAAGACATCAACCAGCATCTTGTGACGAGCTAATCGCAGTGTTTTCTGCATTTCATGATCACGAAGACCATCAATAAACGTTTGAACGGCCAATTTTTCCACCATGTCTTCGGGAGCTGTTGGATAAGCATATCGTACTAATCTGGCAATATCTACCTCATATTCTTGAAGAGCCTCATCTTTCTTCTGTCTTCGATTTTTAAGCTGCGACTGATATACATGCTCCAAATGTTCGTGGCCATATCGCATATTTAACTTCTTCTTAAGTTGTTCGAAATCATCCGTCTCCTCTACGGCTATGGTCTGAAGCACATCTAAGGCATCTCCTCGAAGAGCGATAGTCAGGTTTACAGCCTTTTCTTTTTCAGACCATCCATTCGCTTTTGGGGCTGATTCGAACTGTTTCATGTAGTTGTTCCATGATGATTTTCCGTCGAAAGTTGGGACTTTTAACATGAACAGAACCTCCACTTCCTTCAAATTTCGGCCGTATTTCCAACTTACATTTCGTCTCGTCTTCTTTTGTCTACTGTAATCGGATTGTTTCCTCTCTCTGCTGTCCCTGTTTCTTCCATCTTCCTTTCCATCTCTCTCATTTTTTCTTCGAATCGGCAACAACTTGGTTTTTTAACGAAGATATTCTATCGTCGAGGGCAGACATCTCAGAAGTTACTTTAGAGATGTTAGCAGAAACTTTACTTTTCAGAGAAGAAATCTCGTTAGAAACTTTGTTTTCTAATGAAGCGATGTCGCCGGAAACTTTCGAAATATCGCCAGAAACTTTGTTCTCCATTGAAGCGATGTCACCAGAAACTTTGTTCTCTAATGATGCGATGTCACCAGAAACTTTGTTCTCTAATGATGCGATGTCACCAGAAACTTTCGAAATCGACGAGAGGACAGCATCTTCAAATATATAAGTCTCTGGGTCCAACCCTTCTTCCTGCAAAGCGTTCTTTAGTCGTTTGACTAACTCAGCCTTTTTCCCGGTAGAAGCTAATTCTCTGTCCTCGAGATGTCTTCTTAAATTCGTAACTGTGAGCTCATAAATCGTCGTCATTTTCGCAATTTATTTACTATATTCCACTTTCTGACACCACTTGTTATGTTTTTTATTAATTCTAATTTATTGTTTTTATTTATTTATTAAAGGTTCTATTTATATCACTCACAAATTTATTAAAGTCTTTATTACTAATTTACCTTACACTAAAAATTATACAATTTATTATAGTACGTGCCTTACATTTTAAAACGCGGCGCGATCTTCAAAAACTAACCGTCCCTCTAAATAAAATGTCCCATTTATATATATAAAATGCCGTTATCTAGAAGGATCTGGCGATGAATGGATGACCTTCCACCCATTAGACGACAAGGTGACTCATGGACTGGTCTTTCGGTGAAGGGACTAGAGATTTCTGCCGCCAGGTAAACAGGTCTTTCAACTGAGCGCCGGAATTACTAGAAATAGAAGAGAATTAGTCATAATATATTTACAGTTTTATACGCCATAATATTTATTATCGTAACAGTATCCTTGAGAACGAAATTTTTTTATCTCATGCAAATACTGATGCCTCCATTTTAGAATATCGGGCCGTTCAATCATGCTTGACTTCACTCCTCGTTTGCAAAAAACAAAGTTCATTTCATGAAGTATTCTCCACATTGTTGTGCGTGAAATGTTTGCTAAATCTTTGTCTTTTTTAACCAGTGCAAAAACTTTGTTCAATGTCGGCGGTATATTTTTAAAGAAAAAACTATGCACGATGGCACGTAGCCGCGTATGAACTACTGCATTGTAAGTGAACTTTCTGCTGTTCACACTACTTTTGGTACGTTTTCTTGTTTTTTTATGGGCCTTAGTCCTCCTTCCGCAGCTTCTTTGCGTATTTTAGAAATAGAACTTAAGCTTAATCCCGTCATAGCATTTAATTTATCGGTTAAACTTCTAACACTCTCACCACTTCTTAAATTTGGATGATAATTAAATACATTTAAAACAATTTGTTTTGCACGGATGTCCAAGATATTCCCTTGGCCTTAATTTTTGAATTTCCATTTTCATTAACATTTAACTGTAAAGTAAGAATAACTACTAAAGAACCACAAAGCCTGATTATCATTATGTAGCCAGAGAACGACATAGTAATTAGATATATGCATTCCAACGGATAGCTGGACAACCGCGCTACACAAAGCGGTCCGTTTAATAGCCGGCAAAATGCATGATTTAGCTAAGCAATATTTTCTACTGAT
Organism: Diabrotica undecimpunctata; assembly: GCF_040954645.1. Classification (NCBI taxonomy): domain Eukaryota; kingdom Metazoa; phylum Arthropoda; class Insecta; order Coleoptera; family Chrysomelidae; genus Diabrotica; species Diabrotica undecimpunctata. The sequence goes on along the minus strand of NC_092806.1, from coordinate 93,014,866 downwards.
TTCCATGATTCATGCCATATGGTATTCTCACCGAAAAACAAATAAACTGTCAATATAACTATAACTATAATTAAAATAATATAAAATAAAATTATATTATATTATATTATATTTTGTAAATACTATTTATTTAAATAAAATCATTTTTCCTACTTTTCATCTCTTTTTTCAAATGGGCACTTTTGGTCAATTACATTACGTTAAAAAACATTAATTTTAGTTCATGTCTGTGGAAACGAAAATACAAATAATACAACCCTGAATCGTACTTGTGTTCGTCATGGCATCGCCGCACTTCTATCGTCCATAAGAAATACATGGTCCTATCTCCGCAATGTTATTTTCTTAACGTGGAACACTCTATATAGAACTAATTGTCTGTTAATTGTATTTTAATGTTGTCGAAAAATTCTCGATTATATTCACAAATTTATGTGTGTTAAATTCGCAAACTCAATAATCCGCTAACAACGCATTTTGTACAAAAATCAACTGATACTGCTTGAAATATTGAGTTAATTATCGGAGCCATTTTACACACGACTGTCATGTTAGCGTACAAGTGACAGAGTCCTTATCACTTTTATTTATAGCAGTAGAATACCAAAAGAACCAAACTGAAACCAAAAATATGTTCCAAAAATAAAAGCAAAGATGCAGCGATAGTTTTTGCAATCTGCCTTATCCCCTTTTTTATGAATCGGTGTAATCCATCCTTCTTTCCAGCTTTCGGGTATATTATCTCCGTTTAGGGATCTATTAAAAAGTTCTTTTAGCATGTTAACAAGCGTTGATGTGCTTTTCAAAAGTTCAGTGGGGATTTCTTCTGGTCCATAGGCTCTTTTATTTTTCATGGGTTTTATAAGTTTGGCAGTTAGGTCGTCTCCGATGTTTATTTCTGGTCCATGGATTTGATATCTTCTGGGTACCTGTTGGAGATATTCAGGTCTTGTAGTTCTTTTTGTCTCAGTAGTCTTGGACTCTTGTAGTTTTTTTGCGTAGTGACTTTTAAATACATTGATATTGATGGTTTGTATGTTTGTTGTATTTATGTTCTCCCTCGTTAAGTTTGGTATGAATCTCCAAGCCTCCGAAGATTTGCTTCCACCTAGACATGATTCCACTTCCTCGCATTTTCTTTCCCATGTTTGGTTTTTATGTCTTAACTATTCTGTTAAAAATTCTTTGTTGATTGCGGTATTGGTTTTTGTCGTCTACTTCTTGGGAGGTAGTCATTTGTGATACCCTCGTTTCTTTATTTGTTTCTGTTATTCTAGTTCATCCCTCCATAATATGCTCTTATTTGTTCGTCGGTAAGTTCGCTCTTCTTTTCCCAAGGCTTCATATGCCGCTCCTGTTGCGTAACAACAATATTTAATATTTTTATTCTATTTTGTATCATATTATTTTATATCACACTGTATATTAGTTTAAGATTTATAAAATTCTTTTGTACCATCTAATAATCTGTAAGGCGCCGATAGCTTACATTCAAATAACTTTCTAGACATGAGCTTCTAAAATCGTCAAATAATCATAACAATGAAGGGATTAATGATTTCCAAATTATCGGTTTGAGTCATTCGAAAATTCCCAATATTAACGAAAGACGATAAATACCCTTCTCTAATTTTACCAATAAAAGGAAAGTCGAAGGTATTTTAAATGTAAACATATCCTTTACATACGTCGAGGGTCAGGGGGAGATTTCGGAATTTTAAGAAACGATTTAGGGGTGTAGTGATTCAAGGCAGTTGGGATCAGTTCGAATCCAGCATTGGCTGAGCGCTAGGCTCCTGTCCGCGCTAGCCGCACCTCAGAAGGTTTAACACAGTCGGTATATTAATAAGTTTATTCACTTCGTGTCAATATTGTATCCCCGACAAGTTGTCTAGTTTTGCACATAAATTCAAACTAAATTTCTTAAATCAGCTATCGTAAGCAAGTTATCGACGTCCAAAATACGTTGTTGTAATAATAGTTTAAATAGGCTTGTTAAAACGTTCTTTTCGAAACTTTCATTTGTCCCAGTTTTCTGGGTGGTCCTTCAAAGAAGTATATAAAGTGAACCTATTTTCCTAAGGACAAGTCTTGTTCCCCAAGAGAAAAAACCAGCGACCTATGACTGGTCCGCGAAACAAAGGCATCAGGACAAGGTGTAAGGACAAACACACCTGCATCTTCGCTCAGCTCCCTTTAGCGATTATATTATGTGGGCATATAATATATTTGTGTATTGGTTTACTTATGCACTATTAAGTATTTTATATCTAGTCTTTTCTGATATAGTGCTACCATCGCTGTTTGTTTCCCTCTCAGTTGTTTCGTAGTTTTCGGTTGAGATTTAATTGTTTTCATGTTTATAGGAAATTTGAGCTCGATATTTTAGTAAGTAATGATCCGATCCACACACGACATCCCTGTATACTTGGGTGTCTTGTATTTTCACTTCAGATGTCTGTCTAACTAGAATATAGTCAATAGTTGATTTTAATTGTCTTTTAATACTTTGGTATTTTAATATAAATTTAAATTATAAAAATCATTGTTTCCTAAAGTCCAATTGTATAAATGTGTAATATACTTTCCTAGTTTCTTTAAAACTAATTCCATTATAATTTTTTAGGAAACTAATAATGGATCAGGCAGACCCTAACGTTGAAGGAGTTTATGAAACTCAGGTGACTTCAATATTTAGAGCTTTAGTTCAGATCGGTTGCGTCTGTAAGGTAAGTTTTGATTGTATTATTGTTTATTTCAACCCTAACGGAACGATACAAGTAACGATAGATGAACTTCCCACATAGACAATGAAGTATATTAAACGTTCTTGCAAATACATAAGAAAACATGTTGCTATAAAACTGTTAACAGTTTTCAGCAATCTCGTCCAAGCAGAATATTTCAGAAGAATGATGAACTAGATGACAATCTCTTAATCTCTCCATTAAATATTATTTTAAAAAAACCTAATTTCTAACCTAAATAATATACTAAATCTAATCTAAAATTTGTTTATTCATAGGTTGCATCTCGGGAGTCTAGTATGGACACCTTTAATTTGGAACAGTTAGAAAAAGTTAATATCTCCCGAACTTATTTAGAGCATGGTTCACTGAGACATGTTTATTTTTACCATCACAAGCATGCTTCAAAATTTCAACATATGTTCGCATTATTTTTAACACCTATTAAAAAGGCGATGATTATTGTTGTTGATACCGTAAGGACGAATTTATTGCCGAATATGTCTAATTTGTATCAAGCAGAAAGACTAGTTAAGTAAGTAGATATTTAATAAAAAAATAATATTGTCCACGCCTAAAGACTCCTGTATTTTAATTTATTTTCTGAACCATAAAACTTAAGTTAAGAAAGTTTTTAGGTAACTATCCTAACGCACATGTATATAGTTTTTATAATTTGACGTAATCTTTAAACAAATGGAATACAATACAATACAATGGAATTACATCTATGTAAGTAATACAACATTTGAAAGCTCTTGTATCACTCGGCATTCTGGAATGGATGCTCCTAGTTTTTTTTGGGATTCCGTTTTGCCATTTCAAATGACGTCCGTTCATTGTTCAATAGGCCTTTTCATCATGTGACGAGTGCAAGCGCAGCCGCGATGTTGAAACAGCGGCAATTCAATACTTTCGTACTGCTTTGATCAACAGTGGCTGGTAACGCAGTATTATCTCCACAATTGAATCAATCATCAGAAAAAATCGTTGATGGTGCTTGACTTATTTATAATTCCGTCGAATTCCATAGTTGTATGCATTTAAAAAAGTGGTTCAAATGTCATGGATGTCCACAAAAAGGAAAAATAAGTAAGCTGATTGAGAGTTTAGGCATAAAGGCATAATTACTTATTTACTATAAATACAAATAATGTCTATAATTTTTTATTCTAATTAATGATGTCAATCGATTTTCATTACTTACCGAAATATATTAATTAACAAAAATTATATTGTATATTCAATAAATAGATCATTTAATATTTTAAGGCTAAAAATGGCAAATGATTGTACTAAATAGTATTTAATTCAAATAAAATAGTAGGTATAGCACAATATTGTTTATAAAGAAATTAATTTTTCAGGGTCAAAAATGCAATCAGGAATAATGTACTTTTCACATAAACTAGTCCTTAGTTTAACCGCCTGAAAACATATTTGAGATAATAACTCCGAAAAACTTACTTTTGTATATAAATAATTATACATTACCTTATAATATAAAAATGTTTCTCCTTGTAATATACTTGTTTAGCTTGCTTACATCTTGTCTTCCCTTTTTGAGCTTTAATAGAAATGTTTTTGCTCTATCGTGTGCAAATTGTAGGCGTCTACGTTATAGCATGGTTGAATTTCTTGTGTGAGATCTTCTGGCAAACTTACTTTCCGACCGTACAACAATTCAGAAGGTGTATAGCCATGATATACGTTAGGGATGGTGTTGTAGCAATATGTAAACATTATGCAACATTCGTCCCAATTTTTTGTTGCTTTCGTCTATGAATGGTCTTACGTATTAATTTAATGTTCTATATAGTTTTTCACAACTCTCTATTGACGGAAGGTGTTATGCCGTTAAAAAGTTGTGAGTGATCTTTAGCATTTTAGTTAACTCATTCATTATTTCATTTTTGTATTCCATGCTTTTCATCTGTCCTAATTTATTTCATGAGTCCATATGTCGGTATAAAATGATCAAAAATTCCACGAACTATTGTCTTGGCTTCTTTATTACGTACTGGGATACTTACTACGTATTTCGTTAGTTCACAAAGCATTGTAATACAATATCTATTACTTTCACTACTTTTAGGGAATGGACCTTCTTCTTAAGGTGCCTTCTCCATTACTGAAGGTTGGCTATAACTACAGCAAATTGCTCTCCTTGAGCTGTTCTTAGTATCGAATGTGTATCCGGAGGAATGGATCTATCGTGTCAATATACACTATGTCCCATGGTTTCGAAGAATTTTCCGATATCACAAATTCTTTGACATGTAGTCTTTTTGGTTTGTTAATTTGACGTTAATTCAATGTTTAATATATTTATTTACGTCTTTTTCCATATTTTTCCATTTAAATCTCGCTTTTAGTTTCTTTACAAGTCTATTATTTCCCACTTAACCTCCAAACATCGGGTGGTTATGGTATTCTTCTATTATACTGAGTTTTTCTTTGTCATCTTCTTCGTTTCTGGTACTTCACATAATATTTTTACATTTTTCAATATCTTATTTTCTTAATTTATAAATTCATCTATTGTGCACAATTTAAAAATAATACCGCTTACATGTATCTTGGCTTTACTTACTGCATTCTCTACCGCTAGCTGATTAAGTTATACCAACAATGGATCTAAATCAAAGTGATTAAATCCTGTGGCCATACTTTTGCTGCATTTGATTTTGTTTTTGATCCGAATGCTCAGTATTGGTGAAACTCGGTTTACTTCAAAAGACAAAATTGGCAGTCTAAGCGCCTCCAAATTATTTAGTATCTTTCTTACTGTTTGCTTTTTGCTGTCTCAGGCTGTAATTTAATTTTTTCTTCTGTCTCCCTATTCCTGTTTTTTCGACTTTCTTATTTGATCGAGCTCTGGCATTGTCTATGTATAAGTCTTTCAGTTGGTTCATTGATATTCTCGAAAGACTGTCTGCGTAGTAATTTTTCCCTGTTATATACTGTATCTCGAAGTCGTATTCTTTTAAGTCTAGTCTGATTCTCGTGAGTTTCGAGGTAGGTTCTGTCATTGAAAATAGATGTGTTAACGGTTTATGATCCGTTTTTACCAAAAATGTTGGTACTGCATATAAATAGCATTTAAAATGATTTAATTCCCAATGAATTGCGAGTAATTCCGTTAATTATTATAGGTTTTTTAATTTTTTATTAAAGCTAGCGATGCGTAAGCTATTGGTAAATCTGTTCGGTCTTAATTCTGACTTAAATTGCTGAGCAGCTCGCGTTTGATGCGTCTGTTATTAGAATAAATTGTTTACTGAATTGGGTATTTGAGAATTGGTCGTTTGTTCAAAGATGTTTTTCAAATGATTCTCTACAATCTCGCGACCAAAAAAAAATCTACTCCTTTTTTCAATAACCTATTTAAAGGTATGCATATTTCTGCAAAATTTGGATTAAACGTCAGTAATAGTTACAAAATGCTACGAACCTTTTAGCTTCGTTCGCTGTCTTAGTCGTCGGGTATTTCTCCATTGTTGAATATTTTGCTTTATCAGGTGATACTCCTTCCTGAGAAAGATCGTTTCCCAAATATGTAACTTTTCTTCTGAAAAATTGGCATTTTGTTGGGTTCAGCTTCAAGTTAAATTTCCTACATATCTGAAATGTCTTTTTTAAATTGACTAAGTGATGTTTTTCTGATATTCCTATCACCAGTATGTCATCCATGTACAGAAATATTTTGTCCGGTGTTAAGACTGAGAATGCTATTGACATCATTCTTGAAACGCTATTTGGGCTTATGTTTAATCCAAAAGGTAACCTGGGAAATTAAAATACTCCTTTTTCTATGCTAAAGGATGTGTATTTCCTTGATGATTGTTCTAATGGTATCTGGTGAAATCCTGACATTAAGTCTATTACTGAGAACCTTTTTACTCTCCTAAGTTGGTCTAATATTGAGTCCATTCTTGGTAACGGGAGTTTATCTCTGACTAGTTCCTTGTTCAGTTGTCGTAAATCTATACATAACCTTCATGCTTTATTTCTGTCTATGTGTCTTAATGCAAATATATCTGCAAAGTCTTCGCATAACGATACTAATTTATCTCGTATGTATTCTGGGTTGTCTAGCTGTGGTGATTCCCTTAATTCTTTCTTTCTGTCTTTACTGTTGTTGATTAGTCTGCATACGTTGAACAATTTCATATCTAATGTTTTGATTCTACCTGTCTCTACTGTAACCGTTTCACAAGTTGTGGTTAAAATTTCGATGTACTGGTTATTTCTTGATATTATCGCCTTTGCTATGAATATTCCAGGTAGTATTTCTTGTTGTTCTACTACCCTATTGATCCTCACCGATTGAAAATATTGAACTACTCTGTGGACTTCACATCTAGGTGGAATTATTATCGTGTTGTCATCTATATTATCCAAAATATTGGTACTAATGTAACAGCTTCTTTCATCCTTGATGTGAATTTTTGCATTCGCATAATCTAATATGGATTAATAACTGGTGATAAAGTCTCTTCCCAGTATTCCATACGTTGGAATAGGAAAGTTGTTCTACCATTTGGAAGGTATGTATAAAGATATTGCTACTTATAGTGTTGTTTTGATTTCTCCCATTGTTTGTAATTCTTGAGTTATTCCTTTTATTCTTGACTTTGTATCAGGTCTTACACGTTTCCACATAAAGTTTTGTGATCATTTAAGTATAGAAATATCTGCTCCTGTGTGTTTAATAAATGTATTTACTTGGCCTAAGATTCCTGTTTTTATTCTTACGAAGTTTGTTAGTTTTAGTGTAGTACTACTTGTAGTACTCTAATTCTGACTGTGTCTTATATAGGCATTGGTTGTTCAACACCCCAACTGTGGATTTTCTGATTTCTACTGACTATCCTCTGATTCTAATAACCTTACGTTTCTGTTAAATCCTCCTCTTGAGTTTCCTCTATTTGCTGGATTATTGTATTGTTTGTATCGTTAACGCATTTTGCTGCGCAAAATTTGGTCTTTCCCATTTGTTATATTCGTTAAGATATCGTCTTTTGTACTGGAATTTTCCTCTTTTATTTTCGAAGTTTGTTCTATAGTTTAACACTCTTTCCTGTGTATTGTTGTTAATCGATGAAAATTTCGACATTACTTCTTGAGGGTTGTATAGCTACCGGCCTCTAATATTAGCTTGGATTTGTCTAAGCTGGCATTGCGTTTCATTGTTACCACCACTGTATATGTTGTGTATTTTTTTGCCAAGTCTACTGGCATTCCTTCTGCTATGTATGCCACTTTTAATTGTTCGATTTGTTCTTCTATCTCCGATGTGTGCTACATCCCTACGTCCTTTTTTCTTTTTCTCTAATTTAGCTATCACCATTTTCTGGCTGTCGCCTCTTAGTTCTCTCTTCAATCTTGCTTTTATATCTAAGATGGTGTTTTCAGTGGTTATAAGTTTCTGACTTTGTTGGTTAATCTTCTTTTTATGAAGGTTATCGCTGTTTCCTCATGGCATACCGCTATTTTCTCTAAAAGTTCGAGTGCGTCTAAGAAAGATAAGTGGTTTACCTGCGCGTCCGTCAAACTCACTCGGTAAAATTTTGCTTGAAATATTTAGGAGTTCGTTAATGCTAGGAGCCATGGTTTCTTATTGTCCCGTATCGCTTTGTTCTTCCTATATATTTTCATTTATTTGTTGAGTTATCAGAGTAGGAACTAATATTCTGGAATTTATATTTATTTTCCATAGAAATCAACGTTTCGGCAGGAAACCCTTGCTTTTGTCAAGATTCTAAAATGTACAAGATTAAGAAGAAACAGTTATTGTAAAATATGTATATATATATATAACTTACCAAAACGTAAAACGGGACACTGACATTAATGAAGTGACAAATAAAAGTTGATATCTGATATCTGATATGGTTTACTGTCATTAGTGTATAATTATTTTTATATGGGCGTATCATTGATGTTTTCGAAAAAGGTAAAGTGGAGATATGTTATGACTTAAGAGTTTTTTATAGTGTTATATTTATTATTATTTATATCAGATTGAAATATATTTTATTTAGGTTTTGTGTATCTTTTTTGTCATTTATTGCGTTGGAATTTCTTTTTATTTCTATTAGTTCGTGTATCTCCCTCTTCTTTTTGTTTTGTTCGGTTTTTAAAATGTTGATGTTTTCGAAGTCAAATTTATGCTTCTTCTCATTTTCATGTTTTGTGAGCGCGGTGACATTGTTCTTGTCATATTTGTGATAACGAATTCTGGATTGAAGCAGTTGACTGGTTTGCCCGATATAGATACCTTCACAGTTAATACATGGTATCTCGTAAACAACATGTGGGCATGTTGTTTACGAGATGTTGTCTATGAAGTTCTATGAATAAGTCATTTAAAAATAATTAATAAATTAAAGTAGCAAAATATGCATATAAGGAAGTGCGATAAAAACAGGCAATATACAGACTCACAACTTAACTTCTAAGTTTGCTGACCTTGTAAGATCTTCTGCCTTCGGGTCTCTGAGTAATGATCAGAGTCCACCATCCTTTTCTCCATACCTTCGATTGAATATTGATTGATCGCTTTCGTTTTTCGCCTGGTTGAGTATTGATCGACCACTTCCGTCGCAACTCTCACCTAGGCTGAGTATTAATCGGTAGTTCCCAAGGTCTTTGGGTACTGACTTAAGATCGTCCTTTGTCTTACCCATCCAAACGCCGCTTGTTTTCTTTTCACTTTCATCGTCGACGAACCGCAGCCCGTAGATTTTATTTACAAGTATTCGTCTTATTATTTTTATTGTACGTATTGTATAGAGGTAAATTTTATTAGAGTTACCCATAACAAATTGGTGCCTGAGCAAAAGTAAAATGCCGCTTCAGCCAGCAACGGCAGACACAGGCTCAGTGACTGGTGCCACGAGAGTTACATCGTGGATATATCGCCTGTCCAAAGAGGAATTACAGAATGAAGCTGAAAGGGTTGGCTTGGATTCAAAAGGATCCGTTGAAGAATTTAGATCAAGGCTAAGAAACTTTTTCAAATATCGTAGAAATCTGAAAGGAACGATTTCAAAAGTCAAGGTTTCCAAAGAATTTGAACCCGACATACTAACCCAGAAAATGTTAGTCCTTAGAAGACAATTACAAGACCTAACAATACCGAAACAAATGTCAGATAGAGTTATTAAACCAAGGACGGAAGTGGAGTACATACTTTGATAAAAAGCACTCGAATGCAATAGACATTATGGAAAGGCTAGACGAATTAAGTTTAGCCTACGAGATCAATAGACAAGATCTACTAAAAGCATTACCAGCATTGTTAGGAGACCATGCATTATTATACTACCGAAACAACAACTAAAATTGGAAATCGTGGACAGATTTCAGCATAGATTTTAAGAAAGATAATAATAAAAAAAAACGGGCGTGGCAGTCCAGTGGGACTGCCGGTAGAAGGTACACTTCTATACACGCATTCGCCGTTACAAATTTATTTGGGAGTCAATCTGCACAATCATTACATATGTAATGCTATAGGTAAGACATAGCAGAAAGAGAAACAGAATTAATAACAACTTACTAACAATTAATAAACAACATTTGACCTGTAATAGGAGTATAGTAAATGAAGGATTGAATCAATATTTTGATGAAAATGTATATTTTTATTATCATATATGTATGAAAGGAGTTGAGCAAAAAATTTTTTACACATACTCTGCAATAAAATTCATTGTTTATTTTGTTATTAATATAAAAATACAATACAATACACTGCAACATAATTTAATATAATAATAAAATACAAATTAAAATGCAATATTCATAAGTATTTAAAAATGACAATAATATACATAAAAAAATACACTACAATACAGTGCAACATATTTCAATATAATAATACAATACAAATTAAAATGCAATATTCATAAGTATTTAAAAATGACAATAATATACATAACTTTTCTACTTACGCATATGTTTAGTTTACCATGTAATAATATTAATAAAAAAGTCCTCCCCGACTGGGAATCGAACCCCGGTCTCCTTCGTGACAGGCGGGGATACTGACTACTATACTACCGAGGACATGACACAAACGTATTTCAAAATTGACAGTTCTGGGTCATACAGTGATTTATTGAGATTATTATTTTGAAATACAAAAGACTAATATAATTATGAACATTTAATAAATAATACAAAACATATCACATAAATAATAATATTAATAAATATTTTATTATATATATATATATATATATATATATATATATATATATATATATATAATATATGTATATATATATATATAATATATATATATATATATATATATATATATATATATATATATATATATTATTAAATATATATACAAAATGAACATTTTTATATTCGAGAGAGGAAGAGAGAGAAAATATATCTTCTGTCTCTCTCTTACTCATTATCTTACATATGTAATGATTTCACAGATTCACTCCCATACAAATTTCCAACGTGGAGCGCGCGTATAGAAGTATAACTTCAATAAATTAGACGGTTTAGGTTTTATTTTGTTACAGCGTACCACCATTCGCTGATATGCATATTTCTGCCTCTTGGCTTGATCAGAGCGAACTCATGGCAAGCTCTAACGAAATAAAACTTTCTCCGACTATAAAAGTAAATATATTTATTTATAGTAAAAATATTTACAAACAGACGCTGCAGCGACATCTACTAATGAGAATATAAATCGGAAACCGAATTCAAGATTCAGCCTAAATCTATGTTTTATAAACGTTGCAAAACAAGCAGACGACAAATGCACTGGCATGGGGATTTATAATTGTATCCACGTCATGCCAATTCGTCTAGACAGAAATCCCTTCGTGAAAACGATTTCCTAATACTCCATACTACAGTAAAATAATAAAAATAAAATAGACGGTTTAGATTTGAATCGAAACAGAAAGCAAAGACAGAAGGAGCTAGCGGATAGATATATCACTGAGATTCAAACATTAATGAGACGAGAAGGATCATTGACCAGATATTAAGAACTGGAACGAATATATAGGAATCTATGGAAAAAATTATGTTCGCGTTATGGCAAAGATGAAGTTTGCAGCCGAGACTGCTGTATAAGCTGTCAGGGAAACGAATAACAAAATGGCAAAATAAGGACTTATCCTACTCTGTGAAGCACGATTCGTCTATCATGCGCTATCGATGTTACACAACCAGTGAACAACGACTTTCGACTTTAAATGCCCGGATTTATAGAAGACGCTATATTTTATTCAAATTTCTCAGTAAAAATTCTATCGAGCTTAAGTTCGATAGAGATATGACTAAACAAAATACACATCACCGCTAAAAAACATGTATCGCTTTAAAGGACACTACCGGAGTTAGAACAGAGCCCACTCACTTAATAAAACACGAAATAAAATTGAAGAAAGGATGTGACCCCATTCAACAGCCGTATACGGCACAACCCCGCAATGTTACAAACCATCAACCAAGAAGTGGATAAGATTTTGAAAGGAGCAACTATTGAACTCTCCACAAGTGCGTGGAGTTCACCGATTGGACTAATGAGGAAAAAAGCACAGATTTTGCATCGACTTTCGAAAAGTCAATGAGCTATCATCTAAGGACGCATATCTATTACCTAGGATATCAGAAATTATAGATAGACTTAAAGGAGCAAACTGTATTTCAACCCTCGATTTAAAACAAGATTATTTCCAAATACCTCTGGAAGAGGCAAGCCGCCCAGTAACAGCATTTAGCATACTCTATTTGGCCTTCACTCCGCTGGAGCAACTTTCCAACGCGTACTGGATAAAGTAGCTGGATAAAATTCGCCTTCTTAGACGATATTGTGGTAATATCGAAGACACTTTAAGAACATTTAAATCATCATCATCATTGGTGCTACAGCCCTATAAAAGAGCCTCGACCTTCCCAAGTCTATTACGCCAGTCAGTTCTATCCATTGCCAACTGTTGCCAGTTTGCTGCGCCTATTTGTCTACCATCCTCATCTACACCATCCCTCCATCTGAGTTTTGGTCTACCCCTTTTTCTACTTCCCACAGGTTGTGACATAAGGATTCTTCTAGGAGGGTTGTTCTGCTGTGATCTTGCCAGATGTCCTGCCCATCTTAGTCTTCCTATTTTTATAAAGGATACTACGTCTTTACCACCAAATATATGTTTATATCTGTGATATATCTCGTAGTTGTACCTCCTTCTCCAAACACCATTTTCACAGATGCCACCAAATATTCTTCTCAAGATTCTTCGTTCAAATATAAGCAGGAGATTTTCATCTGCCTTGGAACTGGTCCATGCCTCCGACCCATATGTCAACACTGGTTGTATAAGGGTTTTGTATATGGTTATTTTTGTTTTTTGGCTTAAGTTTCTGCTTCTCATATGTCTACTCAGTCCAAAATAGCATTTGTTTGCTAGGTTGATTTCTTCGCTTGATTTCTTCCGTCCATGACGTTCTCCTTGGTGATCAGGGAGCCTAAGTATGTGAATTTGTCCACCACTTCAAAGGTAGAATTATCAACCGTGAATTGGTGGCCGATGTTTCTGGCTCTATTGTTGGGTGTTGATGCCATTATCTTAGTTTTATTTTCATTTACTTGCAGGCCCATATTTTTTGAGGCGTGTGACAAGGTGGTATACATTTCTTCTAGCTTGCGTGTTGTGCGGGCAACTAGGTCAACATCATCTGCATATGCCAAAATTTGGGATGATTTATTAAAAATGTTTCCTCTGCTGTCTATTTGGGCATCCCTGACCGCCTTTTCCAAAGCTATGTTGAAAAGGGGACACGTCAGCGCATCTCCCTGTCGCAGCCCAACATGCGTTTCAAATGCCTGTGATTGTTCGCCCTGTATTTGGACTTTGCAAACAACTTTACGCATTGTAGCCTTAACCAATCTTATCAGTTTATCGGGGATGTGGAATTCATCCATGGCTTCATACAATTTATTTCTTAGGACACTATCATAGGCCGATTTAAAATCTACGAAAAGATGGTATGTGTCGATATTAAATTCATTGGTTTTTTCCAGTATTTGCCTTAGCACACAGTAGCACACAGATCTGGTCTGTTGTTGATCGACCAGGCCTAAAACCACTTTGATATTCGCCAAGAAACTCCTCTGAATATTCACTCAGGCGACCATATAAAATACTCGAAAATATTTTGTAGGCTGTATTAAGGAGGGTTATTCCCCTATAGTTTCTACATTCTAATTCATCGCCCTTTTTGTGTAGCGGGCAAACGATCCCAATACACCACTCTTCTGGGATTTGTTCCTCATTCCAGGCTCTCAGTATGATTTTTACATTTAAGTCACTTAGCAAAAAATCTTTCGAAGATTGAGAGAGGCAAAATACGAATTAAACTTTGAAAAATGCACATTTTTGCAGCCAAAACTCAGATACTTGGAGCCTATTGTTTGATCAGAAATAATAAAAACCTATCCGGAGAAAACTAGCGCTATAAACAAACTTGTGGCACCGAAAAATGTGAATCAGTTCCGTACCATTAAACACAGCCAAATTTTTGCAGCCAAAACTCAGATACTTGGAGCCTATTGTTTGATTTTTTTTTTTTTTTTTTTTTTTTTTTTTTTTTCGTCTTTATAGAGGGGGGGTCTGGAATCTTCAAAAGACATCTCAGTCCAGGGCGCCGCCTGACTAACTTTAGTGCAGGATTCGTTCTTCGTACTCCCGGCGATAGTTCCCGAGGTACTTTAAAATGCCCTCTCGTCGCCGAGTCTACGCCGAACGCCTACCTGCTAAACCAGACCCTCCTCTGTCATCCAGCGATCCGGAAGCGGAATGGCCGCTGTAAGGCCGGCATCACTTCCGAATCACTACCTTTATTCATTCATTCTCCATTCATACACATCCACATTCATCAGCAAGGAGGTTCCCTGTCTTGTTCCAGGTAGCGCGTAGAAGACACTCATCGCTCCTAGTTCGGCATTATTTCCAGATGGGCATTTCCTCCTTCCCCACAGTCTGACTCACGCATTCCAACTCACACAGTGTGACTTACTTTTCTAGCTTCACCTTTCAGCATCATTCACTCTTACCTTTAGCGTTGGTTTAGCAGTCTTTCTTCCTCTTCCTTTTTCTTGATTACTGCACGGATATAGCTGTGTATATTAGTCCAAACTAATTTATTTTCAATCATTCTCTCAATCATTTCTCTCACTGTAACAAAATTTACACCTGTCTCTCTCTCCATTCTGTTCCTTTCCACTATCCATCTGCTGCAATCTAACATCGTATGTGTCACAGTGTCCGAGTATCCACAGTATAGGCATTCATCTGTATCAGCCTTTCCGATCCTATAGAGGTAGGCCCTAAAACACCCGTGTCCTGTGAGCACCTGCGTCAGGAAATAATCCAGTCGCCTGTGGCCACAGTCCACCCAATCTCTTATGTTTGGGATCAGCATTTTCGTCCACTGTGCCACATCTTCCGTGTTGTTCCATTCTTCTTGCCATCTTTCAACTGACCTTTCCCTTTCCTGTCTTTTCTCGGCCACAGTAAGGTTTGGACCTCTTCTCTCATAAAGCTCTTTTCTTTCCACCGCCAAAACATGCAACGGAACACATCCAGTGATGGTCCATAAGGCTGCCGCAGACACAGTCCTGTAGGCGCATGCCACTCGCAACAGACTTGTTCTGTCTACTCGTGTCATGAGACTCCTACAGGCAGTTATCTCTACGGCCTCGCTCCAGACTGGTGCCGCGTAGAGGACGATCGATTGTACAACACCGTGTAAGACCCTCCTTCTTTCGGATTTGGGTCCTCCAATGTTCGGCATCACCCTCCCCAACGCAGCCGTACTATTCGCAGCCTTCCGGACCACCTCCCGCACGTGCTCTCCCCATTTTCCATTCTGGTGCAATGTCACTCCTAGATACTTTACATGTTTCTTAGGTGTTAGACATGCTCCCGCACATTTTAATTCAATATTTTGCCTATTCCTTGTCCCCTTCAGAATGATGGCTTCGGTTTTCTCTGTCGCAAGTTTCAGTCCGTGCTGCGTCATCCATTTCTTTACGACGACGCCTGCGTTTCTAACCCGGTATTTGAGATCTGGCTCATCCCGAGCCACTACCAGTACAGCGAGGTCATCCGCGAATGCGAAGGGGGTTGTACCCTCTCCGTATTCACAGTGCATAACCCCGTCATATGCCAGATTCCATAGCGTCGGGCCCAAGACAGATCCCTGGGGTACCCCGGCCGTCACGTCCACGATCGTACCCTTTTCCACCATAATCCTTCTCTCGGACAGATACTCCGCCACCACATTCATCAGGTAACCAGGACATTCTCTCTCCTCCATTGCCTTCATTACCTCGTTCCACTGCAACGTATTGAATGCATTCTTAACATCAAACAACAGCAGAGCCGCCCAGCGATGTTCATCCCCTCTGTTGCGCAATGCTTCGAGTACACTCATGATTGCATCAATCGTGCTTTTCCCTTTACAAAAACCAAATTGCCTCCTTGATAAACCACCTGACCTCTCAATCATGTCGTCTATGCGTACTCGCAGCATCCTTTCATACAGCTTACTGATGCATGGAAGCAGACAGATGGGGCGATACTTTTCCCTAGCTTTGGGAAGCAGTATTAACCTCGATGTCCTCCAAGGCTCAGGAAAAGTTTGTGCTTCCAGCAGTGCATTCATATGTTCCAGAAGCCACGCAGGTTCCACCCGTCCTAGACCCTTCACCGCCTCGGGTGGTATCTGATCTAGTCCTGGGGACCTACGAGTCTTCAGTGAACCCAATGCCTCGATAAGTTCATCCATGGTAAAGGGTACAGCTCGCTCAGCTCCTTCATGCCTCCATACACCATGACATCTACGGTCCGGAAAGAGCTCTCTTGTTACCTCAAGCTTCTTATCCATAGGCATTTCGTAAGGAGAATACGCATGGAACTTCTTCATGACGATCTTGTACCCCTGACCCCAGATGTCCTCATCCAGCTGTTCACACAACTCTTACCAGTGCCTTCTTTTTTTCTGTACGGATTTTCCTGTACAGCTCCCTCTTCCTTGCGCGGTACTCTTCCTCGATCTCCTCGATGATCTCAGGGTTGATTCCTGCTCTACCTCTTGCTCTTGTTAACCTTCTTCTCATCGCTATACACACATTTCTTAGTGCCTCGATGTCCGCATTCCACCAATATGGCATCCTGTTGACATCTTGGCGACCAATCTTGCTTCCCTCCATCGCTTCTTTACTGACTCTCTCCAGGCTTTCCACTGTCGGTAATTGACCCTCATTATGCTCACTCTCCATTTAATTAGTTCCTCGTATACTTTCCAGTCATTCCCATCGCCGCATCTGCCCATCGACGTCCCGGATGCACGGACCGTGTTAGTGGTCCCCTTTCCAGTTATCGAGAACTCAATGTATTGATGTTCAGTTCCAGTGTAGTCTGGCAAAACCTTCCAACCTATTGCTTTCGCCGCTATTTCTTGTGTCGCCATGGTCACGTCGATGTACGTACCTGTACCATATTGTTTGATCAGAAATAATAAAAACCTATCCGGAGAAAACTAGCGCTATAAACAAACTTGTGGCACCGAAAAATGTGAATCAGTTCCGTACCATTAAACACGTTTCTGAAAAAGTGAGTAAAATTGTAATACACCAATAAACAGGAAGATATTTTTAATGAACTTAAATCAAAACACATCAGCACCAGTGACTCGATGTTTCAATAACGTTTTACTTGCAAACAGATGCATCAAACTGTGGGCTTGGGCTTGCGCTAACGCAGATGTAGTATGACTGTCAAGATAAAGTGATCGCACATGCTAGTCGAACTATCACACCGACTGAGACAAGATACTCCACATCTTAAATAGAAAGTCTGTCCATCGTATACGGAATAAACAAATGAGGCCATACGTAGAAGATTACAGATTTAAAGTCATCTCAGACCACCAGTCTTTGAAATGGCTGAAAAACCTCAAAAATTTCTCAGGTCGATTAGCCAGATGGAGTTTATAACTATACTGCCCTGAAAGAATCCCGTATCTCCACTGTAGAGAGTTTTGAGAAAAACGCGATTAAAGATTTTTGTTTAATCCCTTAACTTTTTTCAAAAAAAAAAAAATTGCAAAATTACCATATGGACATTAGTTATGTGACATACGGGCTAACAAAGCAAAGAATTATGTCAAGTTTACTTAGCTAAAACCACGTATTATCCAAATTTGTCTTAAGCTTGGGTTTAACTATGTAATTATTATAAAATTTATATAACTGCCTCGAAAGGCAAAACATTTAAATAGTTTAATAATATTTTTTATGAACATTTGTTGAATAAAACATAAGTATTTAGGAAAACCTTTATTTAAAAATACAAAATGAAAATTATTATTACCTAATCGGAAGTTGGCAATTCTTCCCAAAATTGAACGCGGTTCGCCGGTATAATTTGACCTAAGTTTTTTAATATTTGCTCTTTTCTCTTCTTAGCAATCCCAGAAGGTTTCGTCACAGATGTTGGGTCCTTTATCCCAGATATTAACACTATAGCCTGCAAAAAGTCCATCTCTATGAACTTCTCGCTAATGTCAATCTTAACGTGTAAAATCTTGCTCTCTCTCTTCACAATTACTTTAACAATTTGTGATAGGTAAATACGTGACTCTGTTTTCTTTTTTGACTGTGATGATAAGTCTTTACAGATAAGAAAATCGGAAACCCCCATTTCTTTCACCACCACACGATTCAAATTACACGTTTTAACGGCCTCGGCGAAATAATGATAATCATAAACTTTATTCCTTTTCTTTAACGATAGTTCCACGTGGTGGGCCTCCCTCCTTATCATTGTGCGCTGAACCCTATCAAGCCTATATGGGCTCAAATAACAAACCAGTTATTTGAGCAAAACTCAAGTTTTCTCAAGTGGCAAGAGAAAACTTGAGTTTTAAAATGGAGGAGGTGAAAAGCTTGTTAGCTACTGCCATAAAAAATGTCACACCTGACTCTTGGAAAATTATATAGGATACACTATAAAAAAAGAAGATAGAATGTGGGACTTAGACACAAGAGTACAACACAAGAGGATATTTAGGTTGAACCATTAATTATCAATGTAAATAGTAGTGATCGCGATAGCTCTTCATCATTCGGCGAGTCGTCTTCATACGATGATTAATATTTTGACTTACTGTGGAGGTCGAACTACTATCAATGTTACTTTCGTATGTAAGCAAGTTTATATATATATACATATATATATATATATATATATATATATATATATATAATATATATATATATATATAATATATATATATATATAGTATATATATATATATAATATATATATAATATATATATATATATATATATATATATATATATATATATATATATATATATATATATATATATATTTCTAAAGTATTCAACTAGTGAATTCAGAGGTTTAATCGGTCATTCAGGTTGGCAAATAAAAAAAGAAGTCAACTACTTCATAAGTTTATCGAAGACCTTTCGCTTTATATTTCTAAAGCTTCATCAGTTCTCTAAAATATAACAAATGACATAGAGTTTATAAGAAATACAGATGTTTATAGTTCATAACTTACAACTCAATATGTAGTATATTATCGATGTTATCATATATCTACTGTACACTTTACTCATTATTTAAAACTAACTTAACCAAAAAAGAAAAAACAAAAAACAAAAAAACAACACACAAACTTTGCCGAAAATAAAGTTCATATTCGTAGATATGAATATTTAAAAAATTTTAAACGAACATTTGGCTTCATTTAGATGGTTCTCCGCTGAAGACCAACAAAGTTCTGATTTATTGCAATCTAGCAAACAACTTGACGCGATACCGAAAATTTTTTTATTTAAGGGCCACGTGTCACCAAATTCCAAGGTTTGAGACAATTATGAACTTCTACAGGGGACATTGCATAATTAGTTGGACGGGTGGAATTTGTATGGCGGAAATATTTTGATATATTATTTTTAATTTATGTTTTAATGAAACTTGGAAATAGGGGATGATTTTGTTATTATTTTGAATGGAAAATACGCCAACTTTTAACTGAAGAATAATTGGTATCATTTATTTCGTAAGATGAGAGAGTGGTAAACCTGGCTCAAATTGTCGATGTCGGTTCTTTTGTTTATTGCCGATGAGTTCTTGAGGATCTCACACATTTCAATAAAGGAGCGTTTCTGATGGTTGTTTTGTTTCGCCAGTATTTTGGTATTTGTGAAATCAATGTGATGTTTAGTGGAAATGGCGTGTTGTGCAAGGGCACAAGAGGGTTTGGAAAGTCTGATGTCACTTTTGTGTGAAGTTATACGCCCTAGAAGAGATCGACTAGTCTGGCCAATGTAGCAGGAGTTACATTCTGAACAGGGTATCTGATAGACAACATTAGTGTGCTCTAACGAGCTTAGTGGAGTTTTAGACTTGGAACTCTATGTCATTTGTTATATTTTAGAGAACCGATGAAGCTTTAGAAATATAAAGCGAAACGTCTTCGATAAACTTATGAAGTAGTTGACTTCTTTTTTTATTTGCCAACCTGAATGACCGATTAAACCTCTGAATTCACTAGTTGAATACTTTAGAAATATAAATTGACGGTCGTAGTTTTTACAATATATATATATATATATATATATATATATATATATATATATATATATATATCCTTATCTTTTGCCGTACTGGTAAATAACACAATAATTTTTGGTTATATAAGTCTTTACTTTTTTCATGTAAATTTTCACAATACAAGAACGTTAATACAAAAAACAGGTATAACAAAACAAAACGTGTATTATAAAAAAAATGTAGCTTTTAATTTCCAATGTCTTCTTGAGTCCTTTTCAGCTGGCTTCGCTGTTTGGCCTGGAACAGAAGAGGAAATTAGCAGATTTTTTAACTAGGTATGGAGCGCTTGCGGAACTATATTTTTTTCACAGAGCTTTATCAAATCTTTTTTCTTTGCATCCCAAATCGGAAGCTGTTTACAATATAATTGAGGAATAGGCAATTTTTCATTATTATCCTCTTAACCTCTTCTGTTAGAAGCACGATGTACAAAACTAACGTTAATATTTTCATATTCGTCGTGACTTTCATATTCTTGTACTGTAGAATGTTAGGAAGCTATTTCTCATACTTAAAACACTTTACTTTTAACCAGTTGACCGTTAGCCCTTTTTGATCCTCTTTCTTATTAACAATAGTAAATTGTGCAAGCTTTTTTTAAATCTAAAAATTCGTTATAATTTTCATGAATATTATAGGAAGATTTATTCCCATTGTTGTCCATTCTGACCATTTTAAAGACATTTTCATATTCGTGAACACTAAAAATCTCCACTTTTTTTTTGCACTTTCAATAGCGCTATGCATGGAATCTACTTAAGATAATGAATTGGTTTGGTCCAACATTGAATCTGGTCTAAAAATAACAGAATACCTCATTTGGTGGAGCAGATTTAAAAATTGTAAAATTATGGAGGTTCAGCTTTGTAAGGTAATACAATAGACTTACTAGCGATGATGGAATTTGTAAAGCGCTTTGCATATTACATATAAATAATTTAAATTTTTTGTTATTTTTCGCTAAGAATTTTTTTCTTTCATTGCGGCCTCTTTTCTGTCTAAATGACTCCCATAATAATTAAGCTCCATCTCTTCTTTTTCTTGTTGGGATGCTTTTGTGTATTCGTTACAGGTCAAACATTGGTCTTTATTAGGTTTGAAAGATGATATATTAAATTCCTTGCAAAAGATTTGCCTATAAGTAATCTGACTTAAGCTTGGCAAATTGTCCTCTTTACACTTTTCCACGAACAGTTCGTGCATTTTTTTAATATTGAGATTGCAATCCAAATAAAGTCTTTAAAGTAACAGGAAAGCTTTCAATGTGTTATTTTGCTCTTATTCTCGTTTCCTCTGAGGTTTTATTGCCAGGAATCTTACGGTCCCTTCTGAATATTCCACTATATTCGCCGCTTACATTCTTATCACGCAAAACACTGGAATAAAACTGACCAAACCTATGCAATATACCCAAATAAATAATTAATTTTTTACAAGATTGGACAAGTCAATCTGCGTAAGTCAGTCGGTAGGTTAATTCGTAGTCAAGTGAAATACATTAAGTCACTTAGTGTGTTTTGCCTGAATCATATATAGTTTTTGAGATTTAGTGAGAAACATAATAATAGTAAAAATAACCGTTTTGGTTATTGTGTGACTTAGTGAGTTTAATCAGTCTAAAGAGTAAAAAAAATACAATAAAATGGACTTCCCTAATTATGTCAATTAGTATATTTAAGATATAAGTAATTCCAATGAAAAGAAACCTTTCATTGAAATAACAGCAGGGTAAATCTGCCTTTTCGATGACTAATTTTTGCAACAAACAAAAAATGTTATTAAGGATAGAAAGTTTCTTTGTCTCGTATATTTTATACAAAATTATGGAATTTGATAGTAGTTTTTGAGGTGTTTTTTTTTGTGATAAGAAGTATTTTCACTTCAAAAGTTAAATAAGTCTCATATCATATCATATTAAGATCAATTTTTAAAATTCACTGCAACAGTGTGAACGATACGCTACTGAATACTACACTAAAGATTCAATGAGCAATGAGCTCTCTCTATCGAATGGCAACGTTGATCTTCTATTCGTTTCTACTGGTCATAGAACACGACGTTGTCATGTATGACTTTAACAAAGAATATTATCGTACTTTGGATATTTTCTATATATAAATATAATATTACGCATATACATTTTATTAGATACCGTAACAGATACAAAACGATCATTAATCTATGATAATTTTGCTGCATGTCAAGGATTAAATTATAAATTGCTAGAATATCTATCATCACAAACTGACAACCATGTCATCGCCTTAATTACATCCACATTTCTGAGAAGCTACTGTCTAGAATTCTGAAATAATAGTATAGGTATGAAATTATTATAGGTTTACTAAAAATAGTTAAATATTACTATTGGCTAACATTACATATGTATTAACGCTTTAGATAAGATGTAACTAAAAAAAACAAGTGCAGCTTTAATTTTATTTTTTAGGCCTGTGGACAACCCCTTAACAAATGCATCCCTGGTTGAGTCTCTCACTGAGAGGTCCTTCCATTCTTTGGAAACACTATGTCCAACATTCACTTAAGTTTCGTCCAAATAAACGACGGTTTATTTATCCTTCAGAACGAAATTTTTTTATCTCACGCAAATACTGATGCCTCCATTTTAGAATATCGGGCCGTTCACTCATGCTTGCCTTTACTCCTCCTTTGCAAAAAACAAAGTTCATTTCATGGAGTATTATCCACATCGTTGTGCGTGACATGTTTTCTAAATCTTTGTCTTTTTTAACCAGTGCAAAAACTTTGTTCAATGTCGGCGGTAAATTTTTAAAGAAAAAACTATGCAGGATGGCACGTAGTCGCGTATGAACTATTGCATCGGAAGTGAACTTTCTGCTGTTCACTCTACTTTTGGTACGTTTTCTTGTTTTTATTTTATGGGCCTTAGTCCTCCATCCGCAGCTTCTTCGCGGATTTTAGAAATAGTACTAAAACTTACTCCCGTCATAGCACGTACGTCCCGTCTGGTCGGAGCCGACTTAGGTTTCAACGTTTGGCTCGCTACTTGGGTTGTATAAAGGAGTCAAATAACAACAGTGTTAAAGATTTATTAGTCAAACGTAAAGCCAGAAAATATGAGTTTCATTTTGTGTGTTTTATATTTTAGGTTAGAAAAAAATCCCGATGCAAATTTACTTCCACCAGGAGAGTTAACATTTGAAATAAAAATAGAAACTGATATGGCTCAGGTATATAAAGTATTACAAAAAACCTTACAATCCTATAAAGATGAAAAGAAAGGTCCTACTTTGTTAGCAATTCAGTCGGCAATGGAAATAGGTGAACTACAGCACAACATATCTAATCTTATGGATTTCCCACAAGTTCAAATTCATGTTCAGGTAGAATGTTTATATTAATCGCAATGCTCATACAAAATAATAATATAATAAATCCTAAAAAGAAACATTTTTAACCCTCCATTAGTCGCACGGTTTACGATTGTAGACCACTCTCCTTTAAGTGGTCACCAATTGCAGAAAACTGTGTATACGCCCCCACCCTGCTTAGTAGCTGTCACTAATACTTCCAACTGACTCTTCAGTATGCTAAACACCACCGATCTGTTTGCATTATTTTTTTTAGAATAGAATAGAATGGAAATATGCTTTATTGTCACAGAAAATTGTACAATTTTATGGACAAAGCTTACAAAAGTCAGAAAAATAACAATAACAATTTAAAATTTAATAAAATTAAATAAATCGTCAATATCACAAAATAAAAGATGATAAAATACACAATCCATTGTAAAATTTAAATAAATTGCAAATTGCGTAATAAAACCTTACGAACTAATAAGTTTTTCTGCATGTTACACTGAAATATATATATATATATATATATATATATATATATATATATATATATATATATATATACTTTGCTTACTTGTACATAAACGTACTGTAGTTTCTTAGTTATTCGTTCAGAAACTCTTCCACTGAATAATATGGTCTTTCAGATAGATAGGCTTTTGTCATTTTACGGAACTCAAGGAAAGAAGTTGCAAAGGAATATGGTTGTATAATTTTTCTGCCGAATATATTTACCACTATTCAAAGAACACTGGTCTAAAACCGTAGATTACAGTTTTTAGTTTACCTGATAATTTAAGTTTTTATCTGTGGAAGTAATATTTCTTTTTTTATTTTGACATAATAAATTTATTTATTGCATGTAATAATATAGTTGAAAAAAGTGGTGTATTTTGAGATAATATATAAAATTATGGGTATAAGTACATGAGAGTTGGTGGGTGGGTTTGCATGTTTGAAAGAGGGTATGCGTGTATGGTGTATGTGGGGGAGAGTTTGCGTGTGTATGTATGTGTGTTTAGTTATTAGTTGATTTTCGTTTTACATTTCAGACGAACAGATAATATGTCTGCCCCTGATCCCAAAAGATGTAGAGTTCAAAGTAGTACAAAAATAGAAGTTTGGGGGAGAGATAGTATGAAAAGTTGTCGAGTCAAGTCCTGTGGATGAAGAAGATAAAGTAGAAGAGAATATTGTAGAGAAAAGCGACCACGAAATAGACTCTGAACAAGAGGTTTCGTCACAAGAAGATAAAAATATGTCAGACCTGGACACTTTATTACACCGAAGACAATTGCAATAAAAATTATTATTTGAATAAAGTTAAAACGACCAAGTGGTAAAAAACAATAGGGAATTAACAAACACGTATCCGTTATGATAATATTATAAAGCACTTTCCTGGTCCCAAAGGTGATTCACGAAATGCGATTTCAGTCATTGACTATTTAAATCTTTTCGTAAGTAACATAATTATTGAAATGATAACTACTTTGACGAATACATATGTTGAAATTAAAAATAGGTTTCAAAGGGATAGAGATGCAAGATTAACGGATGATAGGGAAATTCGTACATTTATTGGAATTTTGTTCTTGATTGGGACATTGAAGAAAAAATGTTCAAAAAATCTGAAACAATTCAAAAGGTAGTGGTATTGAAACGTGCTATCTTGCGATGAGCGAAAGACGGTTTAGATTTTTAATAATGTGTCTCAGATTTGATATCAGAACGAGAAGTGAAAGAAAGGAAGTAGATAAACTAGCACCAATAAGGGAAGTCTTTGAAATATTTGTAGCTAATTTTCAAAAAAAAAAAAATCAGTTCAAGTAAATTCTTGACTATAGACAAGAACAACTAATAACTTTTATTGGTCGCTGCAGTTTTAAACAATATGTACCTAGTAAGCCTACCAGATATGGAATCAAGATGTTCGTATTAGTGGATGCAAACACCTTGTACACATTTAATTTCGAAACCTACATTGGAACAGAACCCGAGGGACCATGCAAGCTGAGTAATTCTTCTAAAGATATAGTTCTGAGGTTAGTGCACTCTGTAGAAGGAACAAAATGCAACATAACTAGGACAATTGGTTGACCAGTGCGCCACTAGTTCTTATCTAAAAAAATAGAGAAGAACGAACTTCACTTTTTGGTTTTCAGAAAAATTTTACCATGGTTTCCTATTTTGTCCTAAAAAATAAGCCTGTTCTATTAATTTTTTCTACGCACAATGATAATACGATTGACCCTAGACACTAGGCTGAGACATCAATGAGAACAGATTCGGTATAAGAGTCAGTAAATTATACATGTCGAAGCCGCGTTACGATACGGTAGGTCTCATAAAAAAAAATAATTTTTTTTAAATAAAACACTCGAAGTTTTGTAGAATAATAAAATTGGTCTTTAAAAAAGAAGTATGTTGGCCTGAGGGCCGATATTTTTTAATATTATGGCAGTCAACATGTTAAGAAACATCTAGGTCTCTACAGGGACTAATTCAATTGTTTTGGCATTTTTCAAACACAATTAAAATCAAAATACACAACAATAATTAGTTTTTAAAGCTATATTTAATATTATTTATAAATACAGTTTAATAAAGTTATATATTGCGAATCAAATTTGGTAAACAGATCAAAACAAACATAAACAGAATTCTTACTATAAGATTATAAGTATTGACAACACTTAGGTACCAAGACAACCTAGAAAATGATTTGAAGCCTATCGGAATTAGAGCATGGAGAAGAGTTGCCAGAGACAGGGGCGAATGGAGGATTGTTCTGAAGAAGGCTTTGGCTCATAAAGAGCCACTTATATAGGTCACACCTCCCAAAAAGTTTCTAGCCGCTTGACTCTTCACAAGAGTGACATTAGGTTACACCCTGATAGATGTTCTCTAGCCACACATGCTAACACAACAGGGCACTCTTTCGATTTTCCAAATGTAAAAATCCTATCCTCGGAGAGCAATTATTTAAAAAGATTGTTTCTCGAGATGGCTTTCATTTTTCAAGAAAAAGAAACTATTAACAAAAAGACAGATACCAATAATTTAAGCAACTTATATTCATTATTGTTAACTTTGGATAAACACGAATCTACTAATACAGATAATTCATCATCAACAATATAAGTTTCATTATATATGAGATATACAATACCTGTCCTACTTCTTCTAAAATAAGTCTTTACCTTTTCTGTTTCAAGAAGTTCAGCGTCTATCAGGTATACTATTACCTTTACATTGTTATCATTAAGATCTAACGTTCTATCGTTTTAAGTTGGCAGTAACGAATTCACAACCAATTCTTTTGTTTCTGATAAGAATGTTTATAACCTAAATTTTATTTTATGACATGTTCTGTAATTATTTTAACATAATTTTATTTAAGTGTTCATGTATATGTGTTTTAAAGTGTTTTAAATATGTATTTGTTAAAGAACGTTTTTTTTTAAACAATTTTGGATAGTTTTCGCCATCATTTGTAGGGGTCAAATGAGTTGCTCATTTCATTTGATAAACATCACGACAACTAACCTCAATTAGTGTAAGATGCAAAATAATTCTTTTTTCTGTATTTTGTACTAATTTTGTTTATTGTAGCACCCTGATGATGCAAATAAAGATTTGCGAAAGCTTGGTTTACTAAAAAGAGTATTTCTTTGTCCTATCTTCCGCTGCACACCCAAATATTTGAGTTTTGTATTCTATTTGATCAGCGTTGATGACAAGCGTTTATCGCTTTTTCAGTATATATATATATATATATATATATATATATATATATATATATATATATATATATATATATATATATATTATATCATGAATAGTGTTTAGTGTTTATGATTATACCATCTGATAGTAATTATTTTCATTGATTTAACGTTTCAAAATCTAGTTTCTTTGAGATTTTAGGAGTATTAAAATTTTATTTGTTCCAGGATATAGAAGATCTTTATAATGTTATCGATTGGCAAAAAGTAGGTGCTAGAGCGATAATCAGACATTATTTAAACAGTGAAAAGGTTTTGGAATTGATGACTGAACAGAGTAGATATTTTCAATTACCTCTAGGGAATATGCCGTCTGATCCAGCCATATTTGGGTCTGATTTATTCTTTTCTAGACAGCTTATGAAACATAATCACGTACTTTGGTTTTCTACCACTGATAAACCAGATCTTGGGGGAAGCCAAGAAAATGATGCAAGGTAAATGATAGGTTCTACATATTAAAGATCTGCACATACAGATCGTACATAAAACATCTTGTTACTCCCTATTTTTAATGTATCTTTTTGGTTACTTAACGGTTAATAATAATTGTGGCAAATAATTATTTGGAATTTAGGTATCTTGTGTGCTGTTTACTCGCACATTCAATATATTTGGGACTCCCAGAGTGCCCATTTGTTTTTTACGAACCATTACCATAATCTTATGACGGTAGAGTTTTTTAAAGGCTAATGTGGACTTTTTGTCCTCTTGACCCTCTGTGATTGTTACGAGATATATTGCTGCCGTAATATATCTCGTAGTCACACCCCACTCTTTGGAAGTTTTTTCTTGCACCCAAATTTTGTTTTAAAATTATATCGAGTTTATTTGACAGCAATCATTCTTGACCTGCTGGTTTTTTATGTTGTTTTGTGGTTTGTTCCATTTTAATCTCTGAATTATTCCAGTATTGTTGGAGCTGGCCCAATCCTTATCACAACATAACGTCCTTAATGTTGTAATAGTTCGTCACTTATTTGTGGTTGATCAGTTCTTTTATCTTCTGTACTTTACATATTGTTTACGGTTGTTAGATCTAATTTTTTTGGGCATTTACTGTCTTGTTCTATTTACTATTTTTAACGTTTCGAATTGCTCGTTACCAATAAAAACAGATATCTTAAACACTTCTAAAGCAGTAGTTTTTAAGAAAATTCATATTAGGAGGAGTAAAGAAAAAAATCTCAAGGTAAATGGAGAAGGAATACCGTCTTCCTACTTCTGTTTATTAATTATTATTATTGCCAAAAGTGTGTAAAATTTTTGCTAGCTGTTTAATTCTTAGAGATGTTTATCATCATCATAGTCATTAACAGTCATAACATAGTCTTAGCAAATGTGTTGTGATTCATCATTAAGCTTCAGCAGCTCGGATAGTCTGATTAATGATACTTCTCCACTAGTCGCGGTCATCTGTTACATGTATTGCCTTAGTATAGAGGAGAACGGGACAAAAAGGATCACCAAACACTTTTTTACTTGCAATGAAAACACCCCATAACCTAGTTTTGAAGCATGTTTTATTATAATGCTTAACAAAAAATGCAAATAAAGTAAAACATTTAAAAAAAACTACAACTTAAAAAATCCTGCAATCTTTAAAGTCCTGTATACACCAGTATGCGGGGCAAATGGGAGCACGAGTTAGTATTTGCAAAATTCGCATAGAAACATCTTTATCTTCTTCCACGCCAGCAGATGCGTCATGTGCCCATTTGTTGCATTGCTGACACTTCACCCAGCCCTCTTTCTTCTTGCTCCGACTATAAGGTTAATTGCAATAGATACATTCCAAATCTGAATCTTCACTACTGTCACTGTTATCCTTCGCTGGCTGTTTTTTCTTTGTCACAAGCTTCAAAATTTGAACCTTCTTCTGCAATTCTTTGCGTGGTTTTGGTTTTGTTATCTTGCCGCTAGTTTGGTGCCAGGTTGAGGAGAATAATTATCAGATCTGCCCGTTGAAATTGCAGACAATTGCTAATTTGGAGTGGCAGGTCTAGGAGAGCGAATTATTTCAGATTGGTGCAATTCTGACGTGGGCAAATCTTCCGAGATGCAAGTTTGGGAAGAAGAATCAAATATTGTTGAAGGTAGTAAGTCAATCTCGTCAAATATATCTCTGTTATACTGAAATATGCCACTTGAAATCCTTTAGTGCCTTTTTCAACAGTTGCTACTGTTTAAAACTTTACAGCATAATTCTACCGTTTCGTGTATGGATATTTTTTCTCCAGGACGGGAAGTAAGGTAATAATCACATTCTCGTGAATACAGCTTTCAAAAAGGCAAAGATCTAACGGCTGCATTCGATGACTGCAGTGTGGAGGCAATGTTAACAAGTTTAACGCATTAGTTTATGCATTTTAAATAGTTATTCTTCAGTTTTAGTACGAAATCTTACATTTTTATTCTTTTTTAGAACTATTTTAATTGAGAAGCACGTGTGCATCTCGTGGTCACAAATAACTTTTTGATTTATAGAACTATGTGATGCACATTTGCTTCTCGTATAAGACAAGAATGATCATGTCGTAACTTGATTATTTTATACGTTATATTCGCTAGACGAATACACTACGTGTTACTTGTTAATTAGTTGTCGGTGGGCGAGGTAGTAGAGTGTGTCTTATCAGTTTACAATATGTCATATGAAAACGAGAAGAAGCGTTTGCAAAAGGTGGTGGAATTTTTTTTTCAGGCCAAGAAAGAAATAAGTAGTTCTTCGTCAAATAAAGGTTTTCCGGAAAGCAAAAGACCAAAAATGCAAAGTAACTTACAAAATTTACCTTTAACATCACAAAACTCAAGAACACTAGACGATACCATTGAAAATGTTATTTCCCAATATCGAGTGCCAAATAAAGAAAGTTATTCAGAAGTCGATGACATTGCGATTGATCATAACACCCCCATGTTACGGAAGAATGTAGATGGTCAGAACTTGAAAAATATTACATTCCGTGTTCAAGACTTGGGTATCAAAGCTGAGTTTTGAGATGTATGATAAAAAACCTCTCGACTATTTTCGAATATTTGTGAATGACGATATTATTGAGTGGATTGTGCAAGAAACCAATCGATATGCTCATCAGAAGTTGATTATAGGTGGTCACGTTCCAAAAGCTAGAAGAATTCATAAGTGGGTAGATACAAATACCGAATTCTTGTTTGGAAGGGATTGCAAATATTGCCAAAGTTGTATTCGTATTGGTCAAAAAATCCATTATACGAAAACAAAGTAGAGTGTTTTATGTCGCGTAATCGTTTGAATTATTACTTGCCAATTTACACTTTAGTATCAATGAAAATCGTGACAAAGAACTTCGACTGGATAAACTATCACTCCTATTGGAAAAGCTGATATCAAATTTTCAAAAAAGTGGTAGTGCCAGGGGAAGAACTCTGCATTGATGAAACTGTAGTTCCGTTTATGGGCCGACTGTCATTTAGGCATTATATCAAAAACGAGACATAAGTTCGGGGTGAAGATATACAACTCTGTTTGGATGGAGATTATATTATTACTTTATTGTGATAATGATAAAACTGAAAATATGTCAGTTCCGGATAGTGCTGTGTTTCGTTTAGCTAATAACTTATTAGGTGTTGGACGTGCCATATACTCAGATAATTTTTATAGTAGCGTTACGTTACAAAAATACGAATTTGGTGGGAACTTTGAGGCAAATCAGAAAATTTAATCTGAAAGAAGTGACAGGTGCAAAATTAAAGAAAGAGAAGATTATTGGGATGGAGAGTAACACAGGTGTAGTAGTAACTAAGTGAAAAAATAAACACGAAGTGCTTATGCCGAGTACAAACCTTACTCCTGAAATGGTAGACGTCCATCAAAGGGGAGGAATTTAAGTAGACGTCAATCAAAGAAAGGATTTATAGATATATCCGACCAACTAAAGTCTTACTCTACAACATTACGAAAATTAGCGAGATGGTATTTACCAAAAAGTAACCAACAGTAACATGTCCATCACACCTTTCAAGGAAGAGTTGGTTTGTCAACTGGTAGACTAATTAATCCAGAGCAACAGATGCTATATGTTCGTGAAGGTCACCATATAAAGGACAAGCAAAGTTCGGCCAGAAGATGTGTCATTTGTTATGCAAAAAATTTAGCAGATGATAAAAAATTTGCATAGACTAGTACTCCCTTTTCTCGTTTCAGGTGCATTCATGTAATCTATAGTTATTTGTACCCACATATTATATTTTTTCATTTATTTCTTAACTAGAAACATATATTGCTAATTTGCTAATTGCTAATAAAAGACATTAACTGATCTTTTGCATTAAAAAACAGTTGTTTACGTTATATATAAATAAAATTAAGTTTTAAGCTATATAATAATATACTATTTTATTGCTACACACTAGTATCCTAAAAATGCAGGCTAAATATATAAAAGAGTTTGTCAGAGAAAATGTGTTGCATGTAAATGAATGGGAATTGTGAAGCAACGATGCTTCTCGTGGCTTCAGAAGTTCAGTGTTTGAGATGCACACTTGCTTCTCGTAGCGTTTAACGTGTTAAAAGAGTTATGTTTTCTCTAGCTTTCAAGACAGCTTCCAGCTGTCTGTGACTAATATGGCCGTCCAAGATTAGCAGAACTTTTATTCCCGAACTCAATATTCCCGAGTAGGTTTTGCGAATTTGATAAAATGATCGAGATATATGAGAAAATGGTCTTTGTCCGTCCAACCACTTATTTGTGTAGCCTACAACACCAGCAAGTGCTCCTTTCATTAGAAGAGGTGACATTATTTTACGAGGGGATAGAAAAAACGGCGGAATATAATTTCCTGAAGCTGATACTGCGCATCCCACTCTTATATTGGAACCTCTTTCAGCACTTACAATTCGATCGACTTGTTTCTGACCTTTCTTAGCTAATATGTTACTGTACTTTACTGACTCCCGATTCGTCAAAATTATATATTTATATTATCAGCTGTAAATCTGAATTTGTCCATGACTTCATTTAAAAATCATACAAACGGTTAACTTGTATGGACACTATTGCTGTCCTGTATGCACCGGTCTCCCCTACTGTTTGTTGAGAAGCTTTTTCGTAATGTTTGCCCATCGCTGTGGAGATCTGCCGCGTTGGTGTTGACTTCCTTGAATTTCCTTGAATCACCAACCGCTCCATTTTGTGATCACTTTGATGGATATGACCAAAGAACTTTAAATTCCTAGAATAAAGAATACTAGAGAGACGCTTGGGTTTAACTTCATCTAGAACCGAGAAATTCGTGCGGCCTGCAGTCCATGGAATTCGAAGCAGTCGTCTCCATGTCCACATTTCGAAAGCGTTTATGCGTCGTCTATCTGATTCTTTGACGAGTCTCTTCTTTTTTTCAGAGCAGAGTAATGTGAAGATCACGTCATACTCATTTAGTTCAGCCATTGCTGCAACTCTTGCTAGTTGTATGTGTCTTCGAATTTCGAATAGAGGAGACTATCTCGCATCCCGCAATAGTTCTGGTTTCAGGAAACTGTTGTTAGCGATCAATAACCATGATTTTGTTTTTGTTGTAGTTAACCACGAGTCCAAACTTAGCACTTTCTACCTTGAGTTTTTTTTAATAAGTTAGTAATTTCTTCTGGAGTAGAGGTTAGAAGTGTAGTGTCGTCCGCGAAACGCAAGTTAGATATCTTGACATTGCCTAGGTTTACTCTTCTCTCCCAATCATCCAAAACTCTGCGCATTATTAAATCTGAATATATGTTAAATAATCTATGGTATAATTTCACTATTTGAGAGAGTGAGTCATCGTTTAAAGGCCCAGAAATGCGGAAAGCTGTTTGGAAATCCAGTGACGTAAACTTACTTTTATTTTAACGTTAATTATATTTTTTTTTTCAAATATTAATGTTCGAAATAGGCCACAATATATTTATTTACAAGTTTTTACTAACGTTTCGATCTCTATATCCAAAGTCCGCTTTCAAAGATATAAATGATAGTTATATTTATTTTATTTGTTTATTATTATATATTTTTATAATCTTATATTGTTTATTTTTTTTTTCTATCTTTAAAAACGGAATAGAGATCGAAACGTCAATGTATTAAACATGTAAATAGATATATTGTGGCTTATGTCCAACCTTCTCCCTAAAAATACAGAATGCCACAAACAAGCAGCTATAGAAAAATAAATATATCTGTCATTTGTATGTTTGAAAACGGTCTCTTTATAAAGATCGAAACGTCTGTAAATTAAAAACATTTGAATAAATATATTGTGGCTTATTCCCAACATCATTTCTAAAAATACAGAACGACAAGCGAAAAGCCATAGAAAATAAATAGTACTATCATTTGTATAATTGAAAACGGTCTCTGGATATAGAGATAGAAACGTCAATAAATAAACATATGAATAAATATTTTGTGGCTCATTCCCTACATTCCCCTAAAAATACAGAATGCCACAAACAAAAAGCTATAAAAAAGAAGTAATTTTGCAGAAAGTTTACTGATACCAACCGGCTGTCGCGGAAGTTACGCTAAAACGTCTTCTGACGTGACCCGTCCTTTAAAGAGTTACACAATGAAATTTTTTTAAAACAAATTTTAAGACAGTTTCCACACCACCCCAGAGGTATGTCTTGGGGCGCGATACTTTTTTTAAATGGGTGTTCGCCAAGAGCCATATTGTCTTATTAAATAAAATGAACAAAACACTTAAACAGTATAAAACAAAACAAAATAAAATCCTATAAAACAAAATAAAATTCTATAAAAACAAAATAAAAATAATGTTTGATGTGTTTAAACACAAACACTATACACACTTACTATGTTCTTCTCGTTTTTTTTTTGTTTTTGGTTTTTTTATGCTGATGTTCTTATTAAACTATTAGAAAATATTATTCGCTGTCTAAACCTGAAGATGCAGTGCTGCTATCGCTGTCATTATCTTCACCACCTGGTGTAATTATAATTGGCTCTAGTAAAACTTTTATATAAGTGTCAAGTTCCCACATACGATGTTCTTCTTTAATTATGTGGCCTATACATTTAGCCCATTTCTCTGGAGTTACATGGAGGATTACTTGAATCAAAAGTTTCTTAATTTCGTTTAATTTGAACGTTTTGTTATTGCGTGCTACTTCTCCTTTCACTTGCTCCCAGATAAGTTCAATGGGATTAAGTTCGCAATGATAAGGTGGTAGACGCAGAACTTTGACACCATAATCTTTTGCAGTTTCATCTACAGCATATTTAAGATATTCAATTTTCCTTAACCGTGCAATGTCAAGGAGCTAAATTTTGAGCATTGATTCTTCGTATGCAATCCCCTTTTCTGTAAGCCATTGTTGAATCCTCCCTTTCAATTTCTTTAATAATCACCTGTTTTTTCGACTCAAATTGAAGAAAACCATCATCAAGAAACCCTGTATCACTTCCTATATGGGTGACGATTAAACGCCGTCCCTTTCCTGATGGAGCTTTTAATCCTGTATATCAGCCTTCTATAAATGCTTCGCGTTTACTTTTGACATTTAAATCTTGCCAAACTTTTCCAACTGTATGACCTTTTCCAACCTTGGTTAATCCAGGTTTCATCCAAATAATATATTTTGCATCCAGTGCTGCGAATTTTTCGTATTTCTTCTAAATATTTTCTTCTCCACAGAATAATTTCATTTTTTTCTAATAGCATACTTTTTCTGTTGCGTTTTACGTATCGAAAGTTCATTTCGTGCATGGTCCTGATTAAGACCCTACGAGATATCTTGGGTAAAGAGTCATCATTTTCGAGCTCTTGAGAAATTTTTTTCAGTGTTGGAATTTCACTCCGAAAATAAAATGAATGAATTTTTCGACGTATAATATTCCTTGTCTCGTCATCCAAAACAATGCTTTTCCTACCTCTAGTTTTACCTTTTTCTTGCTTTTTATTTTCCGATGTATTTTTAAGTACACGATAAATACAGCTAACGGATACTTTTGTTAAACTGCTACAAATGTCGACCGCTTGGCTAACGTTTAATGCCATTTTTCTGCCGACAATTCCTTCATAAACGTTTCGTATCATTACCTTCTCTTCGGACGTTAACATTTTCCGTGTCTTTTGCGGCTTTTCATTCTTGGAATCAACATCAGAATTTTGCTGTCTTCTCTTGGAACAACTCGGTTTTTCGTCCATTGTATTTCAATAATCTGGATATATACTATATATACAATAATTTCAAAGAATATAACTAAATATTTACTATAAAACGACAAACTATAACACTCTTATTATCAATAACACGTTTTATCAATACTACAATACAGTATTGATAAAACAGTATTGACAACAATAAGTTTACAAACTTATCACATAAAATATACTCACAAAAACACATGCACTATTTACCCATAGAAACACCAATGTTTTCTTCGTTCATTTCTTCGGCAAAAAATAATAAAAACTAGTTTTACTGCATGTCTGGATCCGAATTGTAAAACCGAGTTCCCTCGCTAATTCCAACATTGCCAAACGATTGAAAAATAATGTTTTAAAAAAATCGATTTTTATTTTATAAATTTAAATACGTAACGAAACGGAACATATAAATAAAATTTATTTTATTACAATTTTGTGCTTAATTTTTACTATTGAAAAAATCATGTTTTTTGGTATTTTTATGACGGTAATAATCGCTGCGTGGAAGAATACAGGTTTTGTATGACCATAATTACTACTTGTGAACAAGATTTGGCTACACTGTACGACAACTCCTGGTCAGTTTTTCTATAGAGAAGCACAAATAAATATACTACTTTATATATTCTGTAATTTCTTATGAGGAAACGCAAATTGCAATCGAGAAAACAGGTAGTTTTCGAGGGCCGCTGTGTACATTTAAATTTGAGGATATTCCGCGTTTAAACTATGATATCACTCTTCTGAATTGAGGGTTTCTACTTTAGCTAAGGTTAGAACGACAAGTCACACTGTGCCGCCTAGGAAAGAAATTTGAACTACCAAAATCTGACATTTCAATCATATTTTATTCTTGAAACGATACGGTTGATTTA
Source organism: Diabrotica undecimpunctata (assembly GCF_040954645.1). NCBI lineage: Eukaryota > Metazoa > Arthropoda > Insecta > Coleoptera > Chrysomelidae > Diabrotica > Diabrotica undecimpunctata. The sequence continues at coordinate 92,978,232 of NC_092806.1, read as the reverse complement.
TTGGTAAATCATTCTTCATATTGATGATTCAAATATCCTTACTCGGTAAGTTTACTACTTCATCAGTAATTAATTGTTTCATAAAATTACTAAAAATATAGGTTACTGGAATTGTAAGGTGAGATTTACATACATTTACACTTATTAAAAATGAAATAAAATTAAGTAACCCTAAATAAAATTAATTAAAATTAAATAAAATAACTAAATTAAATAAGATAGGTCCTAGCGCCACCTAGAAAAGAAATCTGAACTACCACTTAGCATTTCAATAGTATTTTGTTCTTGAAACGAGAAGTTTAATTAATAATATTAATTACATATTAATATAATATTAATAATATTGATTACTGTAATTTTAAAGAAAGATTTAATAAACAAAATAATTTAAACCTTTATGTTAGTTTAGATTTAAACTCCTAGCGCCACCTTGGAAAGAAAACAATTCTGAACTACCAACTGACATTTCAACCTATGAGTCAATCATATTTTTTTTTTGAAACGATAGGTTGGTTAATTGATGATTTAAATATCTTTTACTTGGAAATTTTACTACTTGATCAAGATCTTTATTAAGCAAAATATCTTTAGAGCGTTTTGTGGTGTGGTTAGAATAGTTACTTGGATCGTGGCGTATAATACATAATTGGAAAGAACAGTGGGTAGCGAATATATTAACAGAAAAAACACACATTGGAGCGTGTGTTGCATTAAATGAAAGCGGAGGATATAACGAATATATTTAAATAAAAAAACAAAATACTACCAAAAAGACACTACACAGTATCTTCATTATTAATAAACGTATAGCGACATACAAGATATCATAGGGCACTATGGATGAAAATATATCAACTATTAGACAAATTTTGATTTATTGACTTGATGAATCCTAACATGCGACGTAGCAAATAAAAGCGGAGGATATAACAAATATATTAAGATATATATTAAGATAAAAAAAAATAAACAAGGCAACTATCTAAAAGTGCACTACACAGCATATTCGTTATTATGAACGTATAGCGACATACGAGATATCACATGACACTGTGGCTGATAATAGACACACCGTATGGTAAATTTGCTTTATTAACCTTAAGAAGGCCTCTGACTTAGTACAAAATAAACAACTAGCCGAATCCTAGCATGACACATCAAATCAAACAACGTTAGACGTATAGTACATATAATGTATATAGCGTGGCATATATACAGTGATGAGTGCCTTAAGAACCGGCAAAATAACGCAAAAGATAGAAAACATAATACGTTGTGAAATAAAAAGAGATGAAAGTAGTAGAGGTGGGAAATTATCAATAGAAACCTCTAATTTACATTACATTACATTAGGACTATCGATAGTTTCCTACCTTTAGACGTTAGCTAATCAGCTAGTTGACTTCAGTCATAATATTACAAGTATGACGTCGAACATTAACATTTTTTAAATTTCGCATAAAGTAAAAACTGATTGAAGGCAATAAAGCAAATGTAAGTAAACAGTTTAATTAGTAGTAATTTGATTATTAATTCTGTGTTGACGAATACAGAATAACTATGATAATTCTGTATTGAGAAGAGTGTATGCGACGTCTCAAATTACAGTTTATTATTGACCAATACTTTAATTTTGGATAAAAACATACTCGTACTTAAACTGTTTTTAATTACATTACGTGATAAGTATTACTATGACTGAATTCAACCAGCTCATAAGCTAACGTCTAAAGGTGGGAAACTTTCGATAGATCTAATGTAATGTAAAGTAAATTATAGGTTTATATCGATAATTTCTCACCTCTACTACTTGCATCTCTTTTTATTTCACAACGTATTATGTTTTCTATCTTCTGCGTTATTTTGCCTGTTCTTAAGGCACTCATCCCTATATATATATATATATATATATATATATATATATATATATATATATATATATATATAGCAGGCGGCCCCTGCTTCAGAGACCTCCCGCCCACACCGCTCAGGCCACGTCAGTTCAGACCACGTCAGCGCATATCGTTCCCGCGCATACAGCAAGTATAAAAATTCCCCGAACTCGAAACGAACCGTATCACTCTTGATAATGGCTCCAAAATGGGTGCCGAAACGTCGAGTAATAAATTCTCAACGCGGTTCTTCCCGAGAACTAAGTAATTTTCATATATATATTTCATATATATATATATATATATATATATATATATATATATATATATATATATATATATATATATATATATATTGTTTTGGTATTCCAAATTGAAGAGAAAAAGAATATTAAATGTACGATGAAATCAATATTTCAGAGTAAAAATACTCCGAACTGCCTGGAATTAACCAATTAATCTTAGTCATAAATAATCTTTTGTATAAATATAACAAGTGGATAGTGCGGGTACAATGAATAGAAGTTAACGACACATTAACATATATATATATATATATATATATATATATATATATATATATATATATATATATAGGGTGATCCTTAAGTAATTGTACAAAAAGAAACCATAGATTCTACTCTTTAAAATATTACGATTTAAGCCAAATTGCTTATAAAAATGTTGATATTAAGAAAGATACAGAGTGTTAAACTAGAAATTTAAAATTTTATTTTTCGTTTGTGAACATTTATGTATAAAAATTTACAACTGAGTACTATTGACTATGAGAAATTATAATTTGATGAATACTTTGATGTAGCTGATAGAGGTCGCATATTCATATGCACATATTCCACATATGTGGCATAAATTTGCATTTAACTTTTTTGTCTTTATGCTACCGGTATTTGTGATAAAAAATATTAAAGATACATTATTTTACCACAAAAATACTTGTATATAGGTATACTTGTCAATAACTTCAAAACCCAACAGTTTTCAAGATAATGGCATTTTACAAATCCCCGAAACAGAGGGTTCATTACTCGCCATTTAGGATCAGGTTATACCAACCAAAAATTACCTGAAATATATCGTCAAAGACCCTCAGATCCAAAATGACAAATGCCGATATGGATGTCAAGCTCAAGAAACCATCCAACACCTTACCGGGGGCTGCCAGGCATTTGCTGCAACTGAATATAAGGAACGGCACGACTCAGTAGAAAAGATCCTTCATCAAGAGATAGCCATCAAACTGGGACTTCTCCAAACATACCATCTCCCATATTATCAATACGTTCCTGAAAGTATACTTGAGAATGATAACTACAAGCTATACTGGGACCGCACTGTGCTCACAGACCAATCAGTGGCACATAATGGACCAGATCTCATACTAGTTAATAAACTAAAGAGACAAACAACACTAATTGATGTGGCGATACCCAACAACAATAATCTTCGTGTTAAACAAAACGAAAAGATCGCTAAGTAGAGGGATCGAAAAATTCAAATACGAAGACAGTGGAGAATGGAAAGTACCCAGACCAAAAATACCTATTATTCTCTCTACTACTGTAGTCATTCCGAAGAACCTAGAAAACATAAGAAAGCTAGGTTTGAATGAACATCTCTACAAGACCATGCAGAAAGCTGTACTTCTCTCAACGTCCAGAGATACTCCAGCATACCAAGTCACCTAGGGCTCGATAACACGGAAAGAGTCCCACCAAACCTCAATCCTTTTGATACCGCAGGTATCTGGGATGAGTGAATTTTCCCCTTAGAGGGAGTGAGCCGTATGGCTAAATCTGGATTAATATAATATAATAAGTATAATATTTTTGCAGCAATCCATAAACTAATAGTACTTATATGGCAGAATGAACGGGTACCAGAAGAGTGGCTGAAGGGAATAATATGTCCATTGCATAAAAAGGGGGATCAACTGGAGTGTAAGAACTATAGAGGCATTACTCTGTTAGCATCTGCGTATAAGATCTTCGGCAATGTATTATCTGAAAGACTTAAACATTTTACAAAGGATATTGTTGGTCAATATCAATGCGGATTTACTGCTGGAAAGTCAACTACACATCAAATTCAAGCACATAGGCAGATTCTAGAAAAGTCACTAGAATATAACATAGAAACACACCATCTCTTCGTTGACTTCAAAGCAGCCTATGACAGTGTGAAAAGAACTGCATTATATAATGCAATGATAGACTTTGGGATCCCACCTAAGTTAGTTAAGTTGACCCACCTAACAATGCAAAACGTAAGCTCATGCGTTAGAATTGAAGGAGAAAACTCTACGTTCTTTGACATTAATAATGGTCTAAGACAGGGGGACGCGTTGGCGTGTCTGCTCTTTAATATTGCCTTGGAAAAGGCAATCAGACAATTAAATATTAGAATGAATGGAACTATTTTTAATAGATCGACGCAAATTCTCGCATTCGCTGACGATATAGTTATAGTGGGCAGAAGTATGAGAGACATGGTGCAGTGTTTTACAAGGTTTGCGGACGCAGCAAGTGAATTAGGACTTGTGGTAAACGAGGAAAAAACCAAATATATGTTGGTTTCTAAAAACCCTCGAAATATCCAAGAAATAATTCAAATTAACAACCATACGTTTGAGCAAGTCAAAGAATTTACATATCTTGGATCGCTAGTAAACGCAACAAACACGACAAGCGACGAAATAAAAAGACGCATAGCAATAGCAAACAGAACTGTTCACGGCCTCCGGAGACATTTAAAAAATAAAAATATAAAACGTGCACTAAAGCTTAATATATACAGGACCTTAATAAGACCAGTTTTGATATATGGGGCTGAAACGTGGATCTTATCTCAAAATGATAAAAGACTTCTTGGTATTTTTGAGAGAAAAATTCTTAAAAAGATTTTTGGGGCCGTAAATGAAAATGGGCTATGGCGTCGAAGATACAACTTTGAACTGTATCAGTTATACACCGATCCAGATATTGTGAAATTCGTTAAAGTGCAGAGACTTAGATGGGCTGGACACATTGCTAGGATGTCAGATCACGAATACACGAAGAGATTAACATTTTCACAACCAGAGGGCACAAGAAGCAGAGGACGACCACGAATGAGATGGATTGATGATGTGGAAGAAGACCTACAGATTCTAGGGGTTAGAAGATAGAGGGAAGTTGCCAGGAATCGACAGGAGTGGCGACTTCTTTGTGAGCAGGCCAAGATCCACAACGGATTGTCGAGCCACTTATGATGATGATGATGATAAGTATAATATAATAAGTACTCTTTTGGGTTTTTTTTATGAATTAAATAATTATATTAATATCTCACCACATGACTAAGGAATATGACTACCAACGTTAAGGAAAGTTGGTATTTAAGTATGTTCTCAGTGCTCTCTCTCTCTATAATGTGGTGGTGTACCATTTTGCATAAACCACATATTTCTACTTAAGTTTGATGACAGTTCGTCAAACAAATTAGGTACTTAGGTACAAGGTAATTCGCATGTCTGTAAAAAATAATTACCAATGGTTCCAAACCATACGTCTATTTAAAATTCAGGTTGCCTTTCTCTCTTAATATGAGGATATGAGAAATGATTTTTCTTTAAATTAAAAAGACCGTGGTGTGTAAATGTAGCTTCGTTCGTAAAAATATTCTATCGACGAAAGAGTGGTCAATATTTTACCTGTTTCGGATATCATTTGCAAATCTACATGTTAAAATAGGTAAATCTGCTGACAATAGATTTTGCACAAGTTTAAAATGGGAGGGATGAAAATGCTTACGCATCGTCAACAGGAACCATTATTTCATCTTCCTGATCAGGCGTAATGATTTTCGGTCGGCCTAAGTTGTAACGTTTAGGACGAAATGAACCACTTTCTCCTAAATTCCGAAAGAGATGTTTAAAGGTTTGGTGATTAGGTTGTAGCCTGTTTGGGTATCTTTTTAAATATTCTCATATCTATATTAGATAAATTATTATGTCTCGGCATTTTCTGCTTTTCTTTAATAAACCAAAATAAACTAGATATTACAAAATTACTGATTAATCGAAACAAGACTTATTTTTAGTTATCAAAAGCATTCGCAATATTCATGTTAAAATTTCCCGTAATGCATTGGGATTGCCTATTGGCATCAAAACTGCCTTCACAAAAGGTGGTAGGTACAGTAGCTAGCACTGTAGACTAACGCGGAGCTTCATACCATATTTTCTATATTTTTAAATAATATTTTTAACATTTAATAAAGTAATTTTATTATTTATTTATTTTAAATAAATTATATTATATTAAAATAATTCAATATTATGTTTCTAGTAGAGCCACCTGCTAATGTATCAACAAAATATAAGCATAATTCATAGTTTATTCTTATTAAAATAACTCAAAGATGATAATGTCTCAAAGGATTTAAATATAATAGAAAATACACACAATGAATTCAAACCTAAAAGGACAGGGACAGAAAAGTAGAAAAAATATTTTTTCCGGAAATAATGAGTTATTTCTTTATATATATATATATATATATATATATATATATATATATATATATATATATATATATATATATATATATATATATATATATATATATATATATATATATATCTTTATTGGATACTTCTCCTATTTAGACAATAGGTTTATCATCATCATATAATAATATAAATGGCTTTAGAGAAATCTCATGAATATAGAATCTAAAATAAACTCAACTAACTACTCAGCTTATACAGGGTGGTCCTTAAGTAATTGTACAAAAAGAAACCGTAGATTTTGCACTTTAAAATATTACGATTTAAGTCAACTTGTTTTGATAAAATGTTGATATTAACACGTTGCCTGCCGTAGAGGATTTTGTAATACTTTCCGTTCACGCCATAGTCACCGAGACGGCATCACAGTTACATCAAAATTCTCGGTCAAATAGACCTCGCTGGCGTGCAGAGCAATTTTTTCGGTCACATAGACCGAGAAGGAAAGCAACGTGTTAAGAAAGATACAGGGCGTTAAAGTTGAAATTTAAAAAAATATTATGCGTCATATATGCCACATATGTGGCGTAAATTTGCACTTAAGTTTTTTGCTCTTTAAGTTAGCTCTATTTGTTTTAAAAAATATTAAAGATACATTATTTTTACAAAGAAAAGGTATACTTGTTAGTAACCTCAAAATTCAACCGTTTTCGAGATAATCGCATTTTATAAGTCAGCTTCATAATAATATTTGTGCGGTAAAGCACTGAATATCTGTAGATAAGCATAATTCATAGTTTATTCTTATTAAAACAACTCAAAGATGATAATGTTACATCACAAAATGCTGTGTTCTTCTTCTTCTTAGCCTTCTGTCGTCCATGTTTGGACATAGGCCTCTTCCAACTCCTTCCATCGGTCTCTATCCTGAGCAACATATTTCCAATTTGTTCCGGCTATTCTTTTAATGTCATCAACCCATCTCATCTGTGGTCTTCCTCTTGGTCGTTTACTTTCGTAAGGTCTCCAATGTTGTATTGTAGTATTCCAACGTTGGTCTTTCTGTCTAGCAGTGTGGCCCGCGAAGCTCCATTTAAATTTGGCAATTTTTGTTGTTATGTCCTCGACTTTTGTTTTGGATCTTACCCAGTCGTTCCTTTTTTTATCTGACAGTCGTATACCTAACATTGCTCTTTCCATTGTTCTTTCTGTTGTGGCTAGTTTATTCATGTTTGTCTTGGTTAGGGTCCAGGTTTGACATCCATATGTCATGATAGGAAGGATGCATTGGTTGAACACTTTGCTCCTCAAGTATTGGGGTATTTTGCGGTTCTTAAGTATCCAACTAAGTTTTCCAAATCCTGCCCATGCTAGTCTTGCTCTTCTAGTAATTTCCGCACTTTGGTTCTCTTTGTCAAGTCTCAGGATTTGGCCTAGGTAGATATATTCCCCAACATAATTTGCAGTTCCTCGAATGTGCTCGCTATAATCACTATGTCGTCAGCGAATCTGAGGTGGTTGTTGCCATTAACGTTAATGCCATAGGTTGACCAATTTGTAGTTTTGAAGACGTCTTCTAGGGCTAGGTTGAAAAGCTTTGGCGATATTACGTCTCCTTGTCTCACTCCTCTCTTAATGGGGATGGGATTTGTATATTCGTCTAGTTGTACTATCATAGTTGCATTTTCATATATATTATGTATTAGTTGCCTATATGTCGAATCTATTCTACAATTATTAATAGCTTGTTCTATGGCCCACATCTCTATACTATCAAACGCCTTTTCATAGTCGACGAAGGCAAGAAATACGGGTAGTTGGTATTCATTTGCCTTCTCTATCAAAGTTCTCATTGTCAGCAGATGGTCTAATGTAGTATATCCTTTGCGGAAGCCAGCCTGTTCAACCGGTTGGTAATTATCCATTTTTTAGGTTAACCGGTTGTTAATAATTCTCATAAATAGTTTGTATACTTGACTGAGTAACGATATAGGTCTATAATTCTGTAGATCACATTTGTCCCCTTTTTTGTGTAAGAGTATTACTAGACTCTCGTTCCTGTCTTTAGGGATCTTGCTATTATGGAGACATCTATTAAATAGCTGTATTAGTACTGTCTTAGTACTGTCTTGCTTGTTTTCAAGAGCTCGGCAATTATACCGTCGTGTCCTGGAGCTTTATTATTTTTTAGTTCTTTTAAAGCTCTTTCTATTTCGAATCCCTTTATATTTGGTAGTACTTCTGATCCCACGTTTTTTATTTGTCTTTTGACGTTCTCCTTTGTTGTTTCATTAGGCTGGCCTTGCGAGCTGTACAAGGATGTGTAGAAGTCTTCGACAATATTTGTCATTTTATATTTGTCCTTCTCTACCTTATTGTTGGCGTCTTTAATTTTGATGATTTGTTGAACTCCCAGTGCGTGTCTTAGACATTTTAAGCCTCTGTTTTTTTTCAATGACTAGCTCTATTAAGTTCTCGTTCCATTTTTGTATGTCGCGTTTTAGTTCTTTTCTAATTGTTTTATTAAGTTCTTTGTATTCTTGAGTATGGCGTTTGTTTTGCGCTAGTAGTTGTCTTCTTTCCGTCATTAGCTGTTTAGTTTCATTGCTTATTTTGTCTTTAGTCCTTGTTTTCTTTGCGACCTGTAGTCCTGCTGCGAGAAGGTTTTTATTTAGGTTTTTATTAATCTCGTCAATTTGATCTTGATTATGTGAAGGATCAGATTCGAACTTATCCGCTAACACCTCTCGGAATTGCTCTTCATTTGTTCTTAGTTTAAAGGCATCTATCCTCGTTGTTTTTTTTTTAAAATCCTTTTTCTCTCTTCTTTCATGTTAATATTTATTTTTGCTCTGACTATACGATGGTCACTACCCGTTGTTACGTTGTTTATTGTTGTGACGTCTTCAAATATTCCTTTGTCATTTGAGAGAAAATAGTCTATTTCATTTTTGGTAGTTCCGTTAGGTGCGACCCATGTCCACTTTCTGTTAGGTTTCTTTTTGTAGAAGGTATTCATAACATACATGTTTTCTTGTTCCAGGAATTCCATGAGTTTTTCTCCTCTTGTGTTTCTTGTGCCGAATACAAAATTTCCAATCTTGCTTTCAGAGTCTTCAATCTTACTTCCAATTTTGGCGTTAAAGTCTCCCATTATTATTATTTTTAATTCTTTGTTGTTGTCTGTAGCCTTTTTAACGTCTTCGTAAAAAGAATTTATTTCCTCATCGGTTGCTTTTTCAGTTGGAGCATAAACTTGCACGATCTTTATTTTAGTTTTTGGATCTAGTTTTAAGACCATGTATGTAACCCTGTCTGATATGCTGTCAATTATTTGAATTTGAGATTTTCTCTTCTTGTTGCTTTGGTATGGCTGCTAAATGTCTTATTGGAGAAAAGATTCTTCATCTTCTTCTTTAGGTGCCGTGTTTGTATTCAGACGTTGGCCGTCATTATTTTTACAATGTCCCTTTTCTATGGCTTCTTAAGTTTCTATACTGGCGTTGTATTACTTTTTCTCTATTGTAAAATACTAAAAACATATTCCTTGGCAATGTGGTGAGATATTGATATAATTATTTAATTCATAAAAAATCCCAAAAGAATACTTATTATTCATTACACAGTAAACACACAGGCAATTTAGTTCAGCATAATATTAGTTCGTTCTTCTTCTTTGAGTGCCTCTCCTATCGGAGATTGGATATCATTAGGGCGATTCTAATTTTATTTACTGCTGTTTTGAATAATTCGTTAGTGGTACAGCCAAACCACTCTCTTAAATTTCTCATCCAGGACATTCTTCTACGACCTGGATTTCTGCGTCTTTGGATTTTTCCTTGCATTACATTTTGTAGGAATGTGTACTTTTGTCCTCTCACCAGGTGGACAAAATATTCAAGTTTTCTCTTTTTTTATATTCAGTATAACTTCTGGATCGTTATTTATTCTTCATATCACCTCTTCATTTGTAATTTTATCCACCCAACTTATTTTTAGTATACGGCGGTAGCACCACATCTCAACACTTTCAAGATTTTTAACATTCTTCTGTTTAAGAGCCCATGCCTTAACACCGTAAAGCAAAGTACTGAATACATACTAAGTAGTTAACTAAAAGTGGACGTATGCAAAGAGATGTATGACGTAATCGTATGGTATTCGCTAAATCCTGTCACGTAATATGCCACACACCTCTGTACGTTAATTCGTTTTATTGCTGCCAGTTTAAGGTGTTATTAGATGCCGCCATGTTTAATTTCTCTCCACCATCGTATTATCTCCATTAAATCCTATCATTTTAGGCTCCATATGTCATGATTAGACCTATAGGACCGGAGATACGCAACTAAGGCTCTTTTGACATAACATATATAGGAGCAAAGATATATACCTAAGGTCCTTTTGACGTGTTGATTTATTTGATTTCTACGTCGTAGTATTCTATTGGTTAAATGGTACCATTTGAGGTATTTTACGTCACGATTGGACTAATAGGATCGAAGATAAATAACTAAGGCCCTTTTGCCAGGCTACTCTATTTAATTTTCATATCTCATTGTATTCTATTAGTTAAATTCTATCATTTGAGGTACGAAACATCACGATTGGACTAATAGGACCGCAGATACATAACTAAGGCCCTTTTGATAAGCTGATGTATTTTATTTTTCTATCTTATTGTATTCGATTGATTAAATCCCATCATTTGAGGTACTGTACGTCACGATTGGGCCACTAAAAAGGAATATACGTAACTAAGGCCCTTTTGACGTGATGCTGTATTTGATTTCTGTCATTGTATTCTATTGGTTAAGTGCTATCATTTGAGGTATCGTACGTCACGATTGGACTAATATGACCGAAGATACATAACTAAGGCCATTTTGACATGCTACTCCATTTAATTTTTATACCTCATTGTATTTTATTTGTTAAATCCTTTAATTTGAGGTACTGCACGTCATGATTGGACCAATAGAACTAAAGATACACAACTAAGGCCCTTTTGACATTGTTCTGCATTTGTTTTTTCCATCCCATTGTATTCTTTATGTTAAATCCTATCATTAGAGGTACTATACGTCACGATTGGACTAATAGGGCCGAAGATACGTGACTACGGCCCTTTTGACATGTTGCTGTATTTAATTTTTTGATTTCATTGTTTTCAATTGGTTAAATCCTGTCATTTGAGATTTGGACTTATAGAAACGAAGATATATAATTAAGGCCTTTTTGACATCATATATCATAACCCGTTACTTTTAACCAAACATGATGCCAGAATGATTTGTGGATGAAAAAAAAATATATATTCTTAAATTTACTATTTCGTTGTGGGTAATATTATATTCAACAGCGATGCCAAATTTCTGATGCTAAAATGATTGATAATGAAAGTGGGATATACATTTTCATGTATATAATGGCAGCGAGTAAACGGTAAAACCCTGAACTAAATATATATAATATTTTCACTGTACCATCATTTTAGACTCAAACATTTTCTGGAATAAACTTATATAACTCAGTAAGGGATAAAAAGAAAAAGCGGATATTTTACAATACCAACACGGTATCAAAACTCTAATCAATGAGATGGTTAAAATTCTTGTATAAGTACAGGAAAAAAGTTATTAAGGTCTTGTAAAGTAGCGTCGATATACAGATGCTACTTTGCAAGACGATGCTAAATTGATGGTAAAAGCATAATGTATCGATGCGAAAATGATAGTAGGATATATATATATATATATATATATATATATATATATATATATATATATATATATATATATATATATATATATATATATATATATATTGTGACGATTGGGGTTTATAGAAAATAATTTATAAGTTATATACTACATAATATTAGATATTTGGTTGTTTTAAATAAATTATATACTAGATAATTTTAGATATAAAAAAGTATTTGATTATTTTAAGAAGTTATATACTAGAGAATTTAATAAAAATATATTTATGTGAGGGCATTTTTAATAAATTAGCATATAATAATTGTAAAAAGTTGTATTTTAGTAATTGTAATGTGGTAGATATGTTTAAGTGAGCCATGTGACTAGGCAACCAACTATACATACTCCAAGTGTCAAATTAAGAATTATAAGGAATATAAAGTGGGGTTATAATAATATATTGTTTGAAATGTGTATTTTATCAAATTAGAGTGTTAGTTAATAATTTGAATGTTTATTCTGATCTGAAAAGCCTAAATGTCAACAAAATTATCAATGGAACATTAACGAATTCTCCAGAGTGCAGAATTTGACCATTGTTTACGGTCGAACATTCTCGAAATAATGATTATGGCGGTGGATCGAACAGATATTTTTTTCGAGAACATCTATATAGAAGTGATAGAACAAATTGGAACATGATCTCTTACCAGATGATTCTGGAGTATCCAAAAGATATAAATACCCGTGATTTTGATTCAAGATGGCAGTTTTTAGACTCAGAAGTCAAGCAGTTTATTATGAAAGTTAGTAGATTAGTTAGTGAAGTCAATTGTTCACAGTTTTAGTAAGTCAGTCAAGCAGTTTAATAAGAAATATGAAAGTTAGTTGGAGATAGTCCAATTGTTTAATATAGTGAGTTAAATGAAGATTAAAAATTATGCATATATTTAATGCACATTTATAATTATACACAAATAATTATTGAAGATTATAAAAGTATATTAGAAGAATATTGGATGGACATTGGAAGGAATTAAAATTATATTATGATTGGAGATTAGTATAAATCAACTTATAATAATTGGATATTGGTATATTGAAAAGAAGAATAAATATAAATGCTGTTTGCTGGTTTGGTTGGTGGTGTATAAATGCTGGTGAAGAAAACTATATCTTAAAGTGGTAGAAGCTGATAATTGGAAAAAGTAATTTCACAAAAAACAAGGATAACTGAAGTACGAAGACATTCAGTGGTGATTAGAATCTATATAGTAGAAAACAGTTCATTTAGGCATTCAGTGAAAGAAAGGTACAAAATTTTGTTAATATAATTTAGTTAGTGTCATAACAATTTCAATTTTGAAGATAGTTTTGTTTAAATTTTAGATTGTCTATAGAATTTAATTAGTTTTATAAGAATATCAATTTAAAGATAGTTTATTTTAAATTTACATTGGCTAGGTTAGATATATGTGTGTTTCATAATAGTTATAATAAAGATAATTTAAAAAAGTACTTACAAACTAATTCTTTGAGAACCGCGATAAAAACCCTATATATTATTAAAAATACTCATTGCTCATCATTCAAACAAAAAACACATCATAACAATATATATATATATATATATATATATATATATATATATATATATATATATATATATAGTAAAAAACATGATAACAAGTCAGAAGTGCATCAGGATCATACTTTATATTTACTTGGTTTACATGCAAGAAGCTTATTATTTTAAAAATTTAATGAGTGACTGTAGATGGCAGTCGGATAAGGGAGATAAAAGCGTCCTTGACGTACTCCCTTCTTCATTCGTGCATTCGTCTAATAGGCATCCGTCCCATTGGAATATATGCCAGATTATTTTAACACACTTTGCTAATAAGGTGAATTACATACTGACGACAATGAGTGCAATTAGGTATACCCATTGTTGTCAGTATGTTCCTTAGTTTATCCCATCCAACATTATCAAAGGCCTTTGTATTATCAACAAAAGTCAAAAACTAGTCAAGTTAAAGGTCATAAAATATTTCTCAAAACCATTAAAATTTAGCCAAAACGGTAAAAAACCAGTACGAATAGAATTAATGTATAATTGCCCGCATATTTTAAGAAATATATACTTATCAGTAAAGCTAATAGACTACTTCTGTTGTAATGAATAAGATTACAGCTTACATCCGAAATAAATTTAACAGTAAAAATAATAACTTTATTCATATCTAATTTTTTTCTATTTTAGGCTATTGGCAGAGAACCAGGAAGATTCCTCAGAGGTGTGTAATGTACCAGGCTGGTACTCATCTATTTGTGTGGAATTAGATATTGACAGTTTAGCAATTAATACATTACTTCAGTCTCACCGTGTTACGGATATTGAAGGAACAAGTAACATCACGTCGTTCGATGCATCAGAAATAACTTCAATCGATAATATGATATCTGGAAATCAAAATCAAACCTGTTACGATGAAAGTAGTAGATGTGCAGAATCATTTAAAATTTTAAGGGCAATGGCAGTAGCGTGGATGAGAGATATTTCAATGCACAAAAATGTATTCGCTGATTTTCAAGTGATACATTTTTATAGGTAAAATGACTAAATTTATAAAAATGTTATAATTTAAACAACGTTAATGTAATTTACAAGTTAAGGTATTAGTGTACATAAAAAAATATTGGATTAGTTCGTCTCATAAATTTCAGATTTATCAAAATCTGTGATCACTTGCTTCAAAGTCAGTATGTTCTATTTTTTCAACTACTCTTCGATTTTCCATTTCGTCTTACCATTGACAAAATTTAACAAAACTCATTCAACTACATATTAATACAATTTTTAATTCACGTCGTATTTTATTTGTATTTTGAATCTCGCAGTCTAAAGTAATAAAAAAATTCCATTAGGATTCAATTTGCTTGTATAATCTAATATTAACAAAAAATTTTAACATTAAACACAAGCCGTTCACATTTAATTCGTTCAATACACAAATAAATTTCTATCTTGAACGATTATAAAGCGAATAAATAACTGTCAAATTGTATCAGATAATAATGCTCGTAACTAAACGGAAATTTGTTAGTTTCTCCGTATTCTTCTAGTATAATCTTTTCTAACGTTTCTAATTTTTTTTCTCACATATTCAGCTTTGATTTCCTTATTTTGGTTAATTTTGTTCGTCCTTCGAAATATTTGCTTATAATATTTTCTGTTTAATATAACACAATAACAAAACAATAGGTTTTACTGTTTATAGCTGATAATTTTTGTAGGTGGATGAGATCTCCAAAAGCCTACTTATATGATCCAGCACTTTTGCGAACTTTACAGAATTTAATGAAGAAACTTTTCTTGCAACTAGTAGCAGAGTTTAAGCGTTTAGGTTGTATGATATTATATGCAAATTTTAATAAGATCATTATTTGTTCCAAGAAAACTACAGTGGAAGATGCTATTTCGAATGTTGAATTTGTGGTAGCGTCTATACGTAGCAAAGAACTATTTCATTCTTTAGAAATTACATATAGGTAAGTAGATATATCACATTAAAATTAGTTGCTTAAGCAGCAACTAATTTTAGTACAGCAGGATAGTTTGCAGTTTCTTAGGTCTAAAATAATATAATATTATAAAAAAAGTAACACGCTCGGACCGCCTATTACGAGTATATTCCTTGATTTTACCCAAGATTATCAAACCCAAGCCTTCCGCGTGAGAGTCAAAGACTCTAAAGTTCTCTCCTCCAGATCATAACATCACCACAATGAAGTCCAACATCCTTTTAAAATGTAATATTTTGTTTAAATGTTTAATACTTAATAGTAAAACACGTTTGAAACTGGAGAATTAGACGAGATAATTCACTTGCACACAAATATTGTATTTATATGTATTGATTGTAACAAAAATTACATTTTACGCTTGTTTTTGACGTTTCGATTTCAATTCCGAAAATCGTTTCCAAAAAAGATTATTTTAAAAATAAGGTGATATTATAACCTGTCGTTTTTTATTAATTGGCGCGTTAGTTGGTGCTGAAATTTTGCTAAATAAAGCGCCGATTATTAAACAACATAAATGAGAAAAATTATTTTCGCAGCAGACTTTTCGGAGTTTATAGTGTTCACCGGTACAGTAGTATAAATTATTTTTTTTGCGGTCACCCCCTGAAATTCTTTTCGCCACAAATATTTTAGTAGTTATTTCATGGACACACAAATAAAAACAGTTAGTTTCACTGACACTTATCAAATAGTTATTGTTTTCACTAAAAATGTATTAGGAGTTATTTTCTTCGTGAACACACAAATAAAAATAATTTCTTTCTCCGAAACTTTTCAGAGTTATTATTTTAGCCGAAAAATTATTAAGAGTTATTTCTTCGGGGGCACCAACATCACGTTTTATTTTGTAGATTTCACTTATTTTATTACATTACCTTATTGCGTTCTAGGTCTGTGCTTCACACCATATCTATTCTTGAGTTCTGATTCCAATGTTATTATATTTTTTATAAAAAATGGATTATTTTAATAGAATGTGCATGCAGCAATCTATATAACAACTGTTTTTGAATTGTTCGCAGACAATGTTGGGAACAGTTAGTCTGGTTGGATCCAGCAAATTTCGGAGGAATAAAAGGAAAATTGCCCAAAGGAATAGAAAACGATTCATTCGATAAAAGCAACGAAGAAAATGAAGATGATGACGATGATGAGGAGGTAATACTAGTAATACCACGTGTCTCGAAACATCACTATATATATATATATATATATATATATATATATATATATATATATATATATATATATATATATATATATATATAAAAGAAATTTAATCTTTGCAGATAAGTTAAATAGTAAACTCTTAAATCTGCAAGAAAGACTCTAATGAGTATCAATTGTTTAGCCGAACGTTTTCGCCAAAGATAATTAATTTGTCTTCTTCAGGGCTGAAAGAGAAGAAATTATAATTAGCTACCATATATTATGTATTTAAAAACACTGGAGATCTTACCGTAACTTAGAATTGTAGAGTTAGGATGTTAAAACAAAAAAACTTAACTAGTAACAACATAGTGGTTTTTTTGTTACTATGTGAATAAGTTATCGTTGGAAATGTATGGTAGCTATGAACTTGAAAAGTAAAGGTGTAACCAAGGCTGACCGAAAAAACTAATGCAACTACATTTAAAAGAAAAGACTTAATTCTTTGAGTTGTCGGAAATAAATAATTTTCTGATTGTTGGAAAGTTCACATGTGAGGTTCTGTTTTACCAGAACGCATGCGCTGACAAGTCAAAGTAGTTCTTATGATTCCTTATAATGTCATTAAGGTTCATTGGTATAACAAAATGAAGTTAATTCCCAGTTTAAGGTAAATTATTATTTAAGATTTTTTTAATTAAATTTTTTTTTTAATGTTATATTGTTCATGTATTATTATTATATATCTTATTGAGATGTATCTAAGAAAAAGCAAGGGAATGTTATCTGTTTTTAATTACTGAAAATTATTATTTAAGTAGGTTAATGGATGTATCAGTCAAGTTAGTTCTCTGTGATGTAGTGTTCTTGGACTCGCATTTAAGTAAGAAGTGGTATATATCACTTAGATTCTTAATGTCACTCTTAACATTGATGAAGAAATCGTTAAGGAAAATAATATATGACATTTCAATGAACTCTCTTTTAGATTTATTGTTCTCACGGTGGTGAATTGTAGTGTTAGTATAGTCCATGAGATGACCAGTGGAATGGACATGTTTGGCTAATGCACAACGGTCAGGGTAAAGTCGAGAATCACTTTTGTGTAGTGTAATACGTGATTTCAATAATTGAGTCATATTGTAATATTAAACACCTTCAATAGTTATGACCCCTACATCCAGTTCACTATAGAGAGGGAAGATGGTAATTGGTCCGTCCCCTTTCTCGACATAAGGATGATCAGGGAAAATGACAAAATTAAAATAGATTGGTATCAAAAACCGACCCATACTTCATCTTCCTTCGCGACTATCAATGCTGATCCTGATGTCTTAAGTGGGAACCCAGTCTCGGATAGTTCTATCAACAAATATTTTTCATTGCCATACTTCAGTGATATCACTCCGGGGTTAACAAGGATTCTGAAAATTGTTGAAAATAACTTTGGTAATAATAATAATAATAATATTAAACTTAATGTGGCTTGTAGATTGGCCCTAACAATTAATAACCTTTATTCTAAGATCAAAGATAAGACTCCTATAGATATGTTTAGTTACATTGTCTACAACATTCCATGCCTCTCGCAACAATGCCCACATCGGCCAAACCTCTCAATTATTTAAATCACGTATCACACTCCACAAGAGTGATTCTCGACTTCACCCTGACCGTTGTGCATTAGCCAAACATGTCCATTCTGGACATCTCATGGACTATAGTATGTGTTCATCAACCAAAAAAAATTATACGTAAAATTTTTAATTTGGATTATCAACAGTCTTGTAAACCAGTTTTTATTAAACATCAAATTTTAACTTTCTACTGCCTATATATCTATAAATGTTTACTTTATGTCAAAGAGGAAATCAATACATTTCCAGTAAATTCAGACAATCACTATTACAATACAAGAAGTGTTGAATCTTTACGAATTCCTAAACACAGAACATCCAAATTTCAAAATTGCTTCAGATATATGGGACTGACCTTATACAATCATTTGCCAAAAACTGTGAAAGAAATACTACTTATCTCTAAATTAAAAAAAAATGTTAAAGATTTACTCTTAAGAAAAGCATATTACTCTATAAATGAATATCTTGAGGACAAACTGCAGTAGCTTCATATTTTACTTGTAAAAATGTTATTTTATATATTTTATGTTTTGTCAATATTTTTACACTGTGAATATTGTATTATACACATTAATGTTTTTTATACTAAATTCTGTAGTGACGTATCCTAGACATTTATTTTGAATGTCTTAAAGGATCAATAAAGTATGACTATGACTATACTAACACTACAATTCTCCACCGTGAGAACAATAAATCTAAAAGAGAGTTAATTGAAATGTCATATATTTTCCTTAACGATTTGTCCATCAGTGTTAAGAGTGACATTAAGAATCTAAGCGATGTATACCACATCTTACTTAAATGCGATACCAAGAACACTACAACATCACAGAGAACTAACTTGACTGATATATCCATTAACAACTAACCTAGTTAAATAATAATTTTCAGTAATTAAAAAAAGATAACTTGCTTTTTCTTAGATACATCTCAATAAGATATATAATAATAATACACGAACAATATAATATTTAAAAAAAAATTAATTAAGAAAAATCTTAAATAATAATTTACCCCAAACTGGGAATTAACTTCATTTTATTACACCAATGAACCTTAATGACATTATAAGGAATCATAAGAACTACTTTGACTTGTCAGCGCATGTGTTCTGGTAAAACAGAACCTCACATGTGAACTTTCCAACAATCAGAAAATTATTTATTGCCGACAACTCAAAGAATTAAGTCTTTTCTTTTAAATGTAGTTGCATTAGTTTTTTCGGTCAGCCTTGGGTACACCTTTACTTTTCAAGTTCATAGCTACCATACATTTCCGACGATAACCTTTTCACATAGTAACAAAAAAACCAATATGTTGTTACTAGTTAAGTTTTTTTGTTTTAACATCCTAACTCTACAATTCTAAGTTACGGTAAGATCTCCAATGTTTTTAAATAGATAATATATGGTAGCTAATTATAATTTCTTCTCTTTCAGCCCTGAAGCAGCAGATTTCCCCAATATTTAAGAGTTTATATATATATATATATATATATATATATATATATATAATATATATATATATATAGACGCATATATATTATATATATATATATATATATATATATATATATATATATATATATATATATAGACGCATATATATTATATATATATATATATATATATATATATATATATATATATATATATATGTATATATATATATATATAGACGCATATATATTATATATATATATATATATTATATATATATATATTATATATATATATATATATATATATATATATATATATATATATATATATATATATATATATAGTTTGTTCCTGACTTGATTAAACGTTTCGGTAAATTTGATATTTTCAATAAGCACTTTATTAAACTTTAAACATTACATTTTATAATTAAATTTCATGTTTACACTTTTTTAAAAAGTTTAACATGGATTATAAAAATGACGTTAAACGTCATTTTATGATATTTTATAACGACATGGATCAAATGAGCTAAAACTGTAGAGCTAAAGTCGTATAAAACATTTTGAATTTACAATTAAAAAAAATAAGGGTCATTCATTGAGATCAAAATATCCTATCTCCCAAGTTGGACCAACAAATACACTTTCACAAAATTTTATTGCAATCGGTTCAGTGGTTTTTGAATATTAGCTTGGACAAACATCGTGACATAAGATTTTTATATATAAAGATTTGGAAAATTTCTTTTTGTCTCTTGTATTACTAGCAATAAATTTCGTAAACGTCTATAATATTAATCTCTATAAGAAAAGTAAATAATCTTTAATTAAAAAAATATCCCTCTTTATCAAATATGGTTTATTAGGTATACTTTATGTGTCACACAATTTGTTTCTCTTCGAGTATCTTATTTCAGTTCTCACTTCATTCGCTGAAAGCATTTAATATTAACTTTTCTGTATTTAAGCTGAACTACTCTCTTTCATCTGCCATATTTATCCATCCACTTTTTTATCCCAATTTGAAAATATTTGGCAACGAATGTTTGACATGTTTGGTAGATATATTTAGTATGTAAAAGAAACTGGTTATATATTACAAATATACTATAATTTTTTTTTACTTTGTAGCCAGTTGTTGAAATGAAATGGAATATTACCGAACTTCTGCTAGAACGTGGAAATTGTCGTAATTATTTTAATGCCGTTATTGCAGGTTGTATCAATGCTATTTACACTAAACTAAAACAAAAAGAACGTTCGACAATTTCTAAAGAAATTTTAAGTCAACCATCTTTTGGATTAGCACAACATGAGAGTGTAGTTACTTATGCCAAAGAATTGTTAGCGGGGGAGATAAGTCAAACATTATTTCAGTAAGTATTTCAGTATTTATTTGAAAAGAATAGTAATAATAGAGTAAGTAAACTTTTGTATTTTACGAAAAAAAAGTAAAACATTTGTTTTGCACTGTATTTCTCGTGACTTAATAGTTTGGGTGTTCCGGCCACTTCACGATTAGTTTTATATCAACCTAAATTGTCCAAACAATAGATTCCACCAATAACAAAGAAAAAGAATAAGACATGCACAAAAAAAAACTCGAACCAATTTAATCGTTTAGAACTGATACTCTGTAGTCCCATATAAAAGTACATGCCTTCTAGTGGCAGGATATACGGGCAACAATACCTTAACTGGCAGGACAGTCCGTAAAGTAGGGATCCTCGCCTGTACAGATAAATGTAAGCGGTTTTGGGATAATACTGTATTTTGATTGCATTGGTAGTGTGTTGGGTACATCGTGTTGTACATAACTCTGATACAAATGTCATTAAAGCATCATATGTCCGAAAATATTTTCAGGCCATAATAATGAATACACACATAACAAATATTATATTGAAATGATGGCATCTGCTGAGGTTAAATTTAAAAAGCAAATAGAGCATTCGATCAGATTTCCGGGTGAATATTTTAGGGGGAACACCATTATAAATTAGAATAATCAAGATATAGTCTTGGAATATGGAAATTTTGCAGTAAGAGTATATTGTTATTAGATGCGCATAAAAGGAGTGTACGAATTGTCTCCATTCAAGAGACGACGAGGCGAGAGAACTGGGTGAAGGATTTAATTGTTGTATGTGGGGAAAATTAACACTAGGAATGGAGTTGGTATAATTGCTCATAGAGAAAATGATAGAGAATGTATTAGAAGTTTAAGAACTATTGATATGCTTCTTAAGTCGGTCTGGGCGAGAATGAAAGAAAAGCTGTCTATGATCAATTAGGAGACATACTTAGATATTAATTCAGAGGAGAGTTGGAATAGAAGGTCATTTTGATGCATAAATATGCAATCCAAGAGAAGATATGAAGCAATATATGAAGAATTAGGTTTTGGAACTAGAAATAATGCTGGAAATGATATCTTGGAATTGGCAATTGTATTATATATGACGATTGTTAACACTATATTTTAAAATAGAGATATGCCACTTATCACATACAAAAATAGACAAAATCATTCTCAAATATACAAGGTCCTTATACAATTTGGGGAAAGATGGCTAGTATTATTAGATATACAGCAATTAAAATACTTTGAAAAACTTCAGGGAAGAAGTTTAAAGATGAAGAGGTCCGTTGATAAAAAGGAAGTTCAAGAACAGATAAAGGAGAAATAATATATACGTTCAAATTTACTACAAAGAAACAGATATATATATATATATATATATATATATATATATATACATCTAGCGGTTAATGTAAGCTCCGTTCTAAAACGGTATTATACTAACTCCAGGCGAATATACACCGTGTATATTATTATCTGGGTAGCGCTTTCTGTGGACTCCGACCAACACGTCGGATTAAGTGGACTCCGTAATAGGTTAAAACACTTTTGGGATCCGTATACATTTCTTTGTGTACACAACTAAACTCCTCCGATGTTGCCAATAATTTGATTAGTCGTAGATTTTTAAATTTTACAGCAGGTACGTTTTGGATCTTCAAATTTATTTAAATATCAATTAATTTAGTCATCGAGAAATTTCACAAATACGTACTTGGTTATTGTAGTTAAATATTTTATGGTGGTAATTTATATTACTTGCTTTAATTATAGATAAACTGAAATTAGTGTCTATTATAAACTTTGAAAAGGCAAGGGTCCATTTTTATGTACTAGTATGTTTTTTAATGCATTGGCACTGAAACATTTATTATATTATAAATGTACGTTCCGATGTTTCGATTGCTACAGTTTATGACGAATAAAATATTTGTTTCATGAAGTAGTAAAATTTGAATTATAACAATTTATAAATCATTCTTAAAATTCCAATTTTTTACTGTCTAATTTCAGTATTTCGATTTTTAAATGTAGGGAATTCAATATCCTATATACTATATTTTAGATACACATAAACACATAGATACACTTATGGCAGATACTAAAAGAAGAAATATTTCGGTACCTTAGTGTAACTTGATTCTCGGCAACATATCTATTACAACTACATATAATATGTTCGGTCTTATTGTTTTAAATGCTTTGTGCTTGTACAAGCTATCATTATTTCAACTTTAAATAATTGTGTTTTTGTATCTTTCACTGTCAGGCATATCAAAATTTAGTATTTAATTTAGAAGTAAATGTATATATAATATTCTTTTTTTTTTGTCATTTGGTTTAAATATAGATCACTTATATTCTTCTTGCTTATTTATTTTTATTCGTAATACTTATTAACGTACTTAATAACGTACCCGTTTTTGCAAAAAGCAACAACGGGTACAAAAGATATCGGGTATCAGGGGTGGTATTTGTCAATCTAAATGCCACTTACGACATATTAAATTAGAGGATATTTCTCCAAAACTGTATGACATCGCCTTAGATAAAAACATCACGTGTTTTATCCGCGTATATCTACAGAACAGAAAATTTTTCGTATCATTCAATGGTAAGATGAAGAACGCAGATGAATGGTCTCGCTTGGGGTAGCGGAATGGCACCTACACTGTATTACATTTACACAAACGATTAACCGATACCAGTAGATACTAGGACTTTCATGTAGACGATACATTGCACAACCAAAACGTTTGTTGCTGAAGTGAAAAAAAATCTAAATGATGCCTTAAATATAATAAAAATAAACTACGAATTAATTTTAAGCCAAACCCCGAAAAATCTTAGGAGCGCTCCTTTAATTTGTCTAAGACAGGCGCTTTCACAAAACTGAATATCTAATCTAATATAAATCTAATATAATCTATAATAAAATAAAAATACCTTTTTTTTAAACGCATCTACCACGCAGAGGCATTAGCGTATTTAGATTAATGTTACACTTGATACAAATAGTGTATATATATATATATATATATATATATATATATATATATATATATATATATATATATTAGTTTACAATTAATAATAATAATATGTATGTGTATTACAATGTATGTTTTAAATCTTATGAAGAAGTTGACAGTCTTTAAGATAAGAAATTATTCTTTGGATATCTGTATTTTCTTCTAGGGCAGTTGGGTATGCTATATTTGAGTCGTTCACTGTTATATTTAGGACACTGTATTAAAAAATGTTTTACCGTTAGAACATGGTTGCACACTTCACAAACTGGTTTATTTTTGCGCTGTAGTAAATAGCCATGAGTAAGTCGTGTCTGGCCGATACGGAGACGGGTGTCATCAGGTGCCACCAATCACGCACCTCGATGTGCATCGCCCTTCCTTCTGGAACTTATAATTAAATTTAATTGGTTGAGAAATGAAAAAGTTTCATATAAAAGTTAATTTATCTTTAGATATGGGACATTTTCGGATCTCAAGTCAGTATGGTTTTACCTCTCTAGGGTAGCTCCCTAGAGCACTTTGCTCGAAGGGCTCTGCGAATTTTCTAAGACTCTGAAGCTTAGTTTTTTTCTTCTTAGAAAACCTGTGTTTTATTTCTACAAAAGTAAATAAACCATAAAGGCATTGTCTTTTTGAAGACAATGCCACAATAAGGGCGTACCGGCTAACTACGCAATATTGCAACATATTGCGCAATAGTTTGATACATTAATAAACATGGAAACTTGCACCAAGATGCTCGACTTTTCATACGTTTATTAATTACACCGGAGACGACACGGGTAAGCATCACATGCTCTCTTCTGTCTTTTACTTTTGGTTTCCAAAGATATGGATGTTTGTTAACTTCGTATAGCCTTAATGGAGTGTTGTTCCAAGTTTGTTGCCATTTTTGAATTATTTTTTGTTTTAAGTATGGTTTTAAATCGCTTTGTACCATTATGTTACTTTCTTCGGACATCAGGTTAGTTGGTGCGTTTTTAGCTAGTTTATCTACAACTTCGTTACCCTCAATTCTGACATGAGAAGGCACCCATAAAAAATGAACTTGGATGTTCTTATTTGAAATGTTTTTAAGTTCTTTTTTAATAAGAAGTAGAAGGCGGTTGTTTTTTTAGAATTGCGAATAATTCAGCCGAAAAGATGGTTGTAATTGACGACAATTTGAAACTAACTGAGATAGGTTTGTTAGACTGATGTCGATAGCCGGAATAGATATTGTCCGTGGCGCAGGGTTGCGGATTGAGGAGGTATCATAAATTTTTGGAAATTGAAAATTTAATTTGGATAAGTATGAGCTATACGAAAGTAAAAAGGATGATCAATTTGATGTGTTTGAAAATTTATTTGTAAATCGATCAGCAAAAACGTTATGCAGAACTGGATTATTTCGGTTTCATGACACCGCTGCTGCATATGTTAGGCTTATTGGAAAATATGAATTTCACTACAACGAAATATAAACAATTTATGAAAATTTGATGATTTAAAGGAAAAAAATGTCAAATTAGGCTAGAGCAATAACTGAAACAAAAGAATCAAGTGGGAATAATGTCGAATTAATTTGAAAAATTATAATACCAACATAAAAACAAAAATAAAAGAGGCTCTTTGAGAAAGAAAAATAGACACACTTTATTAAAAGCGGTAAAAGTAAAATGCTAAGAAAAAAAATGCTTATATAAAATGAAGACCTAAAAGTCCGCCGGAGGGTTTGAAACAGATGTGAAAGAGGGCAAAAACCAAATCAAAGAATTGATTGAGATTAAGTACATCCCTAGAGAAGAATGAATAACATATCTCAGATAAATAAACGGAGCAACAGAAACTGAGTATACACTTGTAACTCCAGAAATATCATTAAATTAATTAACGCAAATCGTACGAACTGAAATACAATAATCCATCACACAGTTAAAAAATAGAACCCCCACGAAAAAAATACAGTAGAGTATAACTACTTTTGTACACTAGCATTATGGTAAGAAGTTCAAAATATTAATACCTACATAATTATATTACCGAAAAGTTAATAAAAACTTCTGTTCGTTAGCGGCAAGAGAAAGCGTATATCAGAATGTATTATGAAAAATTTTGTTAATAATACAGTATGCAATATAATATAATGACAAGAATACTTTTATATCTTTCCTTATGGCATATTTTTAAAACAAAGCTTCTATACTGGCATTGTATTACTTTTTCTTTCTACAGTAAAATGCTGAGGTGAGCGTCACGGAACTAGCGCCACAAGATGGCGTCGTGAAGGGTAGCTTCATAGAATAGCGGCTCTTGGCATCGATTCACTACTCTTGATCAATTCGTTTTTAGTCATCATATATTTACTCTAAAAATAACTAACAAAGTATAGACATTAAATGAGAAGTAAAAATTAAAAGAATAATATGTCACTAAAAGACTAGATTTGTAACGATTATCAAAATTTAATAAAAGTCATAAATGTCATCCGGTTAATAACAACATTAAATCGTCTGTCAATAAAAAATGTGAAGAACAATTGGACAACACATAGTTTGGATTTAGAGGTGGATTGGGAACAAAAGAGGAATTGTGCGCAATGGTGGTACTATTACAAAAATGCAGAGATTATAATGAAAGCGTATTCTTATCTAATATAGATTTTCAAAAGTATTTGACACAGTTCAACCTGGTAAGCCCAGACATGCATTAAAACACATAAACCTAGATACCAAGATATTAATTTAATAAAAAATCTACTAAAATCAAACAGCGGTCATGCGGGTGAAAGATGAGACAAATCAAGCAGAAATTCAAAAAGGAGTCAGCCAGAGATGTGTGTTGTGATGTGAAATGTCACCATAATTATTTAATGTGTACTCCCAACTAATATTTTAGGAGACACTATGCGAAAGAAGTAAGGAATGAAGTGAGCATCATTAATAACAAAAAATTTGCATACTAAACCCCAATTATGACAGAAAATATAGATGATTTACAAATTCTTATATAAATCATTAACAGATAAAGCAAAAAGATAGGACTAAACTAAACAGATAAAAGTCAATGTTTACAAATAAGAAATTGAGTATGGTTATTAGATTGAGATCGTCGAATGTTATGTATGGTCACAACTGCTCTATGGGGTAGAAGCTTGGACCCTGAAAGCCAAATCTGTAAACAAACTAAAGGCATTCGAAATGTGGCTATATAGGCGTATTCTTAAAATTCCTTGGACTGTAAAAGTCTCAAACGAAAAAGCGTTAAGACGAATTGTCTATCTGGACATCGTATCTGGGCCACATAGTTCAAAACGATAAATACCCTCTTCTACGCGTCATCATGCAAGGCAGAGTAGAGGAAAGAAAAGTCTTGGGAAGAAAAACAAAATCTTTAAATCTCAAAAAGAATATCTAAAGTCAAATTTAACACGCTTTCATGCCTTGTAGTGAAATTTTGTTTCTTATTACAATACCGGATCCTGGAAAATTTTAAATACATTAAATTAAATCTCTCGTAAATTATAAAGCCTATTCTTAGATTAAAATAACAGACTTCTTAGTATTATGATATGTAGTATTGTGATAATGTATAGGTGTCAGTATTCTTTTAAAAGAGATTTATAGATTGGTATATAAATTTCACGGTCATGTTTCATACGGTTTTATCTTTCATACAAACATTAAAAACCTTAAAAAGTTTCATTTTACATACAATTAGCACGTTGGCTCTGAAAATGACCTATAAATATGCATTGTTAAAAATCGTATAGATTTATCAATTTAAAATGTTCTTTGTCGTCTTGATTATTTATCTCAATTCGTTCCTAATTAAGCACATGTTGTCCACAAGGTACCTTTCTCATTTTTTAATTACTACTTTTTTTTAACTTTTGCCATAGTTTTCCTCATTTTCTTTATTCATATCGATTTTACTCATAACGAATATTGGGTAGTTTATTGTTTCATGAAACTTTCTCCTTATATGTCCGTATCATACAAGTTGTCTAGTTATTATAGCGTATATAATGTCGTATGTTAATTCCATTTTATTTAACAACAAAATACTAAAAACTTTGTTTTCAAAACTTTCACCAAATTAATTGTATCTTATCACTACAGCTGTTTCGGCAGAGTGCCTTTCTCAAGCTTCTCGAATCCATCAATCATCTATTGTATTTCTTATCAAGATTTTGAAGCAGCTGTGCTCCATTAGTCCATTTTTGTTGCTTTTTGTCACTGTTTCTTTTTTTTTCTTTATTGTCATCATTACGTAGCGCTACAACACTGGGTGGGTCTTCGCTAACTACAACTTTTTTCCAAGTTGATTGATTTTCCACGAATTTTCAATGAAATGTTAATTTTCCAAGATATGATTGGATGTTTTCTCTCCATTGTATACTGAGACACCCAAGTGGCATTCTTCTGTGCTAAGTTTCTTTCATACCAGTTTTACATCCAAGATATGATTGGATGTTTTCTCTCCATTGTATACTGAGACACCCAAGTGGCATTCTTCTGTGCTAAGTTTCTTTCATACCAGTTTTACAAGTTTGACATCTTGGCGTCTATGCATGTGTCCGATCTACCTTAAGCGATTTATTTTCCTGAACACTATCGTTATAAGAGCTTTCTTTATTCAGTATATGTTCTTATTCTATACGGATTTGTAGTGATATAATAATGAGGTTAAAAAATTTTAGAAGAATTATGCTCTGTATTTCTTTAGTGACATTATTATTAACCGTGATTATTGATCTAAGATATTTAAAGTATTCCATACTTTCGAAATTGAAGTTGTTGACTTTATTATTTTATCTAGATGTATTGAATTGCTCTCTTCTTTTGATTCGCTTGTATTTGGTTTTCATTTTGTTGATTTTAAGTGAAACATTTTTCGTACTCTCTTCACTTTGTTAATGTCGTTTGCGGACGGGAGAGAGTTTCTTATGAAATCAATATCATTAGCATATGCTAGGAGTGCTTTGTACCTTGGTCCAAATATTAAATATGCGTTATTTCTATTTTACTAAGCTGTTCATAAATTTTTTGAATATTTAAATCAAGAATCTGTATTTATTCGACTGTTTTATAACACAGTTTCTTGGCGCCTATTTTAATCTCTGTTTTTTTGGTTCGGTTATCATTATTACAAAGATTTTGCGGGATATCGACATAGGGAACTCGGTGGTATGTCCTTAACGTTTCCATAACCAACGTTCGAATATTTGTCTTACTGTAAAGTCATGACGATTTTACTAGGAAATATAGTGCTATTTAATAATATTAAAGTTCAAGCAACAATTCCTATATGCCTTAACTTGGTACTGATATCTCTGCTCCCCGATCACAGGTAGCAGTCAAGAAAACATTAAAACTGCTACACACATGTTTCCTATTATCCAACGATTAACCAGTCCAGGACTATAAGTGAATCCCCCTCATCCATTGTATTTCTTATACTTTCAATTCAATCCCTTCCAATTAAGATTTTGAAGCAGCTTTGCTCCATTAGTCCATTTTTGTTGCTTTTTGTCACTGTTTCTCCTTTCTCTTTATCATCATCGTTACGTAGCGCTATAACATTGGGTGAGTCTTCGCTAAGTTTTCTCCAAGTTGGTCGATTTTCCACGAATCTGTAATCAAACGAAATGTTAATTTTTTGAGATATGATTGGAAGTTTTCTCTCCATTGCATACTGAGATGCCCAAGTGGCATTCTTCTGTGCTAACTTCCTTCGATACCAGTTTTATAAGTTTGACATCTTGACGTCTATGCATGTGTCCGATCTACCTTAAGCGATTTATTTTCCTGAACAATATCGGTATAAGAGCTTTCTTTATTCAGTATATGTTCTTATTCTATACGGATTGGTAAGCGATATGATAATGAGGTTAAAACATTTTTTTTATTATTTTTCTTTCATATATTCGTAGTTCTTTCCTATTTTTTCCATGATTCGCATCCATGTATTAAAATGGGTCTAAAGTTTGAATTATGCTCTGTGATTCTTTAGTGGCATTATTGAAGTTATACTTCTATACGCACGGTCGGCGTTGGAAATTTGCACGGGAGTGAATCTGTGAAACCATTACATATGTAAGATAATGAGTAAGAGAGAGACATAAGATATATTTTCTCTCTCTTCCTACCTCGGGAATAAAAATGCTCCTTTTGTATATATATTTAATATTATAAATATATTATATTATATTATATAATGTTATATACTTATATAATATAATATATATTAATATTATTATCTATGTGATATGTTTTGTATTATTTATTAAATGTTCATAATTATTTTAGGCTTTTGCATTTCAAAATAATCACTGTATGACAGACAACTGTCAATTTTAAAATCCGTTAGTATCATGTCTAATTGGCAAATCTTTTACGTGTTTGGTTCATACGCTGGTGTACGTGAGTTCGAATCCCAATATGAATTTCCTTTTTTATTTTTGAAATATTTAAAAACCTCACGTTAATGTTATTAAATATATGTAATATACGCAAAAATGCTAAATTTTAAAATTAAATGAAAATTTACAACATAATCCGAGTAGTTGGTTTATTATTTTTATCTTCGTAAAGTAAGTTATTTATATTGGCAGTTTTAAATACTTATGAATATTGCATTTTAATTTGTATTGTATTATTATATTGAATGATGTTGCAGTGTATTGTATTGTAATTTTTATATTAATAACAAAATAAACAATGCATTTTTCTGCAGAGTATGCGTAAAAAATTTTTTTTGCATTCAACTCCTTTTATACATATATGAAAATAAAAATATATATTTTCATTAAAATATTGATCCAATCCTTCATTTACTATACTCCTATTACAGGTCAAATGTTTATATACAGCAAACGATGCACCATATACCTATATACCTAATTATTTTTCTCTCTCTGCTCTCTCTTACCTATAGCATTAAATATGTAATGATTGTGCAGATTGACTTCCATATAAATTTGTAACGACGAACGCGTGTATAGAAGTATAACTTCTACCGGCAGTCCCACTGGACTGCCACAGCCGTTTTTTTTTATTAACCACGATTATTTATCTAGGATATTTAAAGTGTTCCATATTTTCAAAATTGTAGTTGTGAACTTTAATATTTTATCGAGATTTATTGAATTGGTCTCTTTTGTTGATTTGCTTGTATTTCGTTTTCATTTCGTTGATTTTAAGTGAAACATTTTTCGTGCTGTCTTCACTTTATTGAAGTTTTTGGACGGGAGAGTTTCTTATTAGAGTTATGAGATATATATCATTAGCATATGCTAGGAGTGCTTTGTCCCTTGGGCCGTTAATGGAGTACTTCTTAAATAGGCGTTATTTCTATTTTAGTAAGCTGTTCATTAATTTTTTGACTATTTGAATTGAGAATCTGTATTTTATTCGACTGTTTTATAACACAGAGTTTCTTGGAGCATATTTTCATCTTTGGTTTCCCGTATCATTATTACAGGGATTTTGCTGGATATCGACATAGTGAACCCGGTGGTATGTACATGATGTTTTCATAACCAACGTTCAAAATTTTTTCTTACTGTAAATTCATAATTATTTTACTAGGGAATATATTGTTGTTTAATAATAATAAAGTTCAGGCAATAATTCCTATATTCTCGGTATATAACTCGGTAATGATAATTTTGCTCCCCGATACCAGGTAGCAGTCCCGAAAACATTAAAACTGCTACACTCATGCTTCTCATTATCCAACAATTAGCCAGTCCAGAACTATACGCATTATTATGGTACTGATATTGCTACTGCTCCTTATAAGTGAATAGAATATGCAAGGAAGGTTTTGAAAATTTAATAGGATTTTGTATGTTAGAATATTATTTCTCTGAGAAAGTGAAGAATATCTATTTGCTATCCGGATTTAATCCATAAATTAAATAATAGAATGCTATAAAATAATGCTAGTAGCAGCAAAAAAAGCGGTCTAATAGTCACTAATGAGAAAATCAAATAAATGTTCTTTAACATACAAAAGAGAGGATCTAGATTAGGGCATAACGGAACAATAAAGCCATATAATTTTGAAAGATTGCAGCGTTTTAGATATCGTAGGTAACGTTGTTACATAAGAAATAAAAGGAAATATTCAGGTAGCTAACTGATGTATATGTATATATAACCCTCTTTTAAATCCAGAAGTCTAATTCGAATCCCTAAAATTAGGGTATATAAAATAGTGACCACACCAGTGCTAATATGTGGAGACGTGACAAGAACGTATTAATTAGACCAGGATTGCTAGAAAAGTCATCAGAGGTGTTTTCCGACTTACAGTGGTCCGAGTACTAACCAATACTGAACAAAACTAATTCCAAGATCAAACACATATATAAAGATAGCAACGTCGTACAAGAAACTAAATTTCAATGCTAAAGTTGCGCTGACTTTATCCAAAGACTCTATAATAACTGCATTGCCAAGTTAAATTGGGAGGATGCCCCAAGAGAAAAAATGTCCTTAGGACTTTCACAAATGAAGGGGGAGGTAACATATGGTCAGATTTAGGAATAATGAGACTATCTACCGACTATCATATTTATCAACACCTGCTATCCTACCTACAACCAATACTTATCTGTTGTGGACTATCAAATCAATTACATATAATCAATCGAACTAGGCTTAAAAAAATTATCGTAGAAAAGGCACTTCAGAAATATTGACATAAATTTTAAAAACGCCATTTACGTGGCGTTTTGTCTTGTTGTCTTGTTGCGTTCTGACTATACGATGACGATGATCTTTATATAGAAAATATAGAAAATAAAAGCAAGAGAACTATAATTATGAAACGAAAAGATAACGAAATGAAAAAATTATATAAATCCCTTATATTTACACAGACTGGTTTACAAAAGGTGAACAAATGGGCATAAAAACACAGCTGTTTTAAAAACTTAATATTATTAGACGACTTTAGGATCAATTTCACTCAAAATATGATATGCTAAAATATGATACGACAGAAAAAAAGGCAATGACTTATACAGCTGATTGCCACATAAATATCAATGTAAATATAATAATTGAAATATGAAACCCAAATATGATGATTTTGCCACAGCATATGAATATTGTCTCGTACTGTTTATAGCAATTAGTTGTCAGATTTTAACCTGTTTATTTCCTTATTATCCATATATGAGTTGTAAACCGATATTACAAGCGCATTTACTTTTCACAAAGACACTGTATAAGTACAGTTATTTCTAAACAAATCTGACTCGAAATATCGTCTATAAGTAACAGTATGTAAAATTTAAATTTTTATGGAGTTCAAAGTAGAAGCCTTCACGAAATTTGAAGTTACAATAAGACCACCGCAATCGAGCGTACTCTTACTCTGGATAATGAATAATTATTTAATCGGTTAATTCTTCAATCACCCGTTCAATATGATGTTTGTCAAATCGGTCCTTTTTAGGACCAACTATTCTACTTATGTCTATAAATATTAAGGACATATCTACAGATACACATACTCTACTTTACTTAAGCTTATCAGACATATACGCTTAACACAAATGTGACGTATTTCTACTGCAGGAAGCAAATAGAGGGCCAAACCTAGGGTATTTGGTATTAAGCTAATCACTGAAAATAACGAAATAAACATAATAAATGCCGGCAAAGAAGCAAAGAAAAACTTAAAATAAGAGAGGACAAAACCAGTCAGCTCAGGAAACCTTTCAACGATGTTGAGTTTGGATCCACTATCCACGTATATTATGAACAATATTACGGCTCCTGACTGAGGATCTAAACACAAAACTAATTATAAAATTTGGACAAAAAAATACAACAGTGGCTAATATCCAAAGTCTGTAGACAAGCAAAGTAAAGACAAAGTTGTTGCCTTGCTTAAACCTGACAAAAACCCCAACGACCACAAAAGCTATCGGCCAATATATCTATTTATTTTTTCAGCTATACACAATACTTCTGCATATAATCCTTAATATAAACCGATAATAGAAGGAAAACTTAAATTTAAAGATATAAGTGGCTATATATGATAGGGTAGATCATGTTCGTCACACATACTAAATCTTGCCCAACACAACGAAGACGGATATAAAAAATATCAGACATGACGAGTGGTATTTGTCAATCTAAATTCTGCCTACGACACCTTAAATTAAAGGACATTTCTCCAAAATCCATGTGATATCCCCTTAGGTAATAGAACAACAGAAGATTTTCCGTATCACTCAATGGTAAGAAAAGATGAAGATTGAGAACGTAGAAGAACGGTCTCCTTTGGGGTACCGTAATGGCACCTACACTGTATAACATTTACACAACCCATTCCAGTAAATACTAGGACTTTTATTATGTAGACGATACATCTATTGTTGCAGAACCACAAACTTTTATTGCTGAAGTGGAGAAAAATCTAAATCATATCTTAAACACAATAAAAATAGATTATAAATCAATTTTAAGCCAAACCCTGGAAAAAGTCAGGTGTGTTCCTTCAATGTCCCTTACAGAGACGCTTTCACAAATTTGAACATATACCTGAACCAATAGTGTCATGAAATCATTAAACACACTTTGTAATTTACAGAACTTTATTTAAAACTAAATGGCAAACTAGAACCAGAAGAATAGTGTTCTCCGCGAACTTGTCAGCTAAAAACGGGAAGCACATCCTTCCACTCTTAAAACGTAGATGCTTAAACTCTATGCTTCTGCTGCCAAATATACCTAGCTTGTATGGGTGACATCAATACATACTTGACACGTAGATTTAGCTATAAATTAGTCAGCCAAATTAAGCGGATATTAAGACTCTCATCCATACATAAGCTCTACAATATCGTAGTTATCAATCCACCTAATATCCGAAGATAAGTAGCTAGAGAACAAAAGAAACAAGGTCTAGATTCGTAACATTCACTTCACGAATAACAACCCATTTTATGACTAGAATCAAGGAAAAACTGGCTAGATCAACACATCTGCAAGATATACAAAAAAAAATAATCTGCTTCTCGCCATCTGAACCCTCCAAAGGAACTTCATTATGGTAGTTATCTTCCTTAAATCTGCCAGGAAGACTCTTGCCTGCAAACAGCGGTTAACCTGTGTGAATTTGGGGCGATAAAAGATTCATTACACTGTCTTCGTTGACTTTGCCATTCAAATCGCTCTTTTCTGAAGGGACAAGGTTTATTTATTTGAACTCAACATGTAAAGTACAGTCAGTAAGCTATTACTTATAAAGATCATTGCAAATTTGACACTAGCTACACTTATATTGACTACATATTACCCCTAAATAGGAGATAAAACATTCAGAAGTATGTAATATGGGTGAAGTGGTATAATTCTTGTTAGATAAATTAAGCATTCTTCCCTTTTTTGTGCACTACTATCCATTTTTACACAAAAATATCTATTTAAGCCAATAAATATTTATTTTGAGATAACCTTCTATCCAGAATTATATGTAGTACACAGATAAAACCAGAAATAAAATAATAAAAATCTGTATACAAGATATCATAAAACATTGGATGAAATAAAAAAAGTTCTTATTTATCGAATTCTTAAATAAAACGTATGAAGACATGCTCACGTTAACAAAATACATTAGAAAATTTCCGCATATGAAAAAAATCCAATTTGGTAACGATATCCTTTTGTATCTATAAAGCTATTTTTAGAAAAGCACGTACCTACCAAAAACAGGTAGTTAATAGTATACATATCTGTTACACACTGTAATGCGTATGAACGATAACAAAAATAAGGAGTCCATATCAACCGTTCAGACTATTCGCGAGAAGTATACAGCTTAATGGCAGAGTTGCCAAACTATCAGAGCTTACTTAAACCGATATACCTATGGTTCCAACATACAGTGAAAAAGATCTGAACGACCCCTATAAGCTATACACGTGAACTATGCAATATACATTCATGATACAGGGGTACTTAAGGGCTCCACAAAATTTTTAAAAATTATGAAACTATACATGTTGACGAATCGACAGAGCCAATATTATGGAATGGTCAAGTGAGCTCCGTATATTGGTGTCCAGTTGACCACGGAGCTCACTTGAACCTGAATTTTAACATGGACGGAGTCCACTTGATGCCGTAGATATATATATATATATATATATATATATTATATGAACATTCCATATCTGTTTCCAATTTCAATTCTAGGTCAAAACCATCTTCATATAGGTCAAAAAATTGATTTTGAAAACTCCAGAACCATAGACCCCATTCTGTAAATAGAAGTTAAAAAAAGGCCAAATTGTCTCAATAAAAGAGATGATAGTATTCGGTTACCTTCTACATGGAGATCTGTCATAAAGAAAATGTACGCTCCGCCCGCCAATCAAAATCGTACTGTCAGAAATGTTCGCACCAACTGCCGCGCTAATCCAGACGCTAACCTACACTCCAACATCCACAGAAACCTCGTCACTATCGACGGTATAAATGAACTGTCTGCCGTTCCCAGTATCACAGAAGCCAAAGTGAAATTTTATGAATATCTACAAGAGATGGTAAATGTAGTACCAGAAACATCTGCAGTTATTACCATGGTAGACATAAATATAATAATTGGCAATGATCTGACAAGTACTAGGCATAAAGCAAAAATTTAATAAAAATATACAAAATAAACTCCTTATAATCTTCTGCACACAAAATGAATGCAGGATTAATGTTACATATACCTATGACAAAGATCAAAATAAGTATACTTTTATCAACACTACTGGACATAAATCAATAATAACCTTATAAATAGAAATAAACATTACAAACAACTATTAGAATACGGAGCCTGATCTCACCTAACGTATGGACTCGCCACTGAAGAAGTAGACTGTCTACTTCAAGCACCAGCTAGAAGCGTCACTACCTGACTTGACAATGGTAACTGCAACCTTGCCGAAACGTCGCCATAAGGGTTTTTCTCAAAATCGAAAATCAAACCCAGAAAATCACAGAAAGCATATATATATATATATATATATATATATATATATATATATATATATATATATATATATATATATATATATATATATATATATATATATATATATATATATATATATAGTTTGAGTTTAGTTCTTAAACCTTAATATATATTTTTTAGTGGATTTTCTTGGGCTTAGGTTCATAAAAAAAATTGTTTTGATACTAAGACATTTTTATATTTTTTTTCGACGTTTTGGCAGGAAATCCGTGCCCTTTTCAAGAAGTAATATGGACTAAAAAAACATTTTACATGAAAACATTTTTAAAAAAACAAAAATGTTTTTTTAGTCCATATTACTTCTTGAAAAAGTATATATATATATATATATATATATATATATATATATATATACATCTGGATTTTCTTGAGCTTAGGTTCATAAAAAAATTGTTTTGATACTAAGACATTTTTATATATTTTTTCGACGTTTCGGCAGGAAATCCGTGCCTTTTTCAAGAAGTAATATGGACTAAAAAAACATTTTTGTTTTTTTA
Source organism: Diabrotica undecimpunctata (assembly GCF_040954645.1). Taxonomy (NCBI): domain Eukaryota; kingdom Metazoa; phylum Arthropoda; class Insecta; order Coleoptera; family Chrysomelidae; genus Diabrotica; species Diabrotica undecimpunctata. The sequence goes on along the minus strand of NC_092806.1, from coordinate 92,940,371 downwards.
AAAATGTTTTCATGTATCAAAACAATTTTTTTATGAACCTAAGCTCAAGAAAATCCAGATGTATATATATATATATATATATATATATATATATATATATATATATATATATATATATATATATACAGTAGACTCCCTCTATAACGAGAACTGAAATGACAGACTAATTACCTCGTTATAAGCCGATCTCGTTATATCAAACAATCATAATACTGTGCATACATATGAATCTGTAGTTTTCTAAACCATTAACTTCCTATAGTGAAGCCATTCGGAGCAATATAAGATGCTAATAAATATTGTTTGAATGGCGTTTTTGAAAAAAAGTTATTTACTTTTATTGTCAATGAAATATATTAAAACATAAAAGAGTTGTTTACTTTTATTATCAATGATATACGTTAAAACAAAAAAGCTGTACTTATATTTTTTTCCAACTACATAATGTATAAATCGTATTTTCAAGGATAACATAAACTATTGCTTCTGCAATTTTAAGAACTCTGTTATTTTTAACTGCTTTAAATGGTCCAGTATCATTCTATCATATATTTTCTAAAGATGTGAAACAGTTGTATTTATTCATTGTAAAGAAGTTTATTGCGGGCTGCAGTTAAGTTTATTGAGGGGCTGTTTGAAAAGGTATTTATTTATAGCCACGACCGGACTAAAAACGTAAAAAACACGTTTTTGGATCTTATTTTCTCTCGTTATAACCAAAATTGCCTCGCTATAGACGGTTATAGTTCAATAGAAATTTCACGGGACATCTAATGTATCTCGTTATAAGCGAAACCTCGTAATAACCGTGTTCGTTATAGAGGGAGTATACTGTATATATATATATATATATATATATATATATATATATATATATATATATATATATATATAAATAATATATATATATATATATATATATATATATATAAATAATATATATATATATATATATATATATATATATATATATATATATATATATATATATATATATATATATATATATATATATATATGGATTAAACCTAGAGCTAAGATTAATACTATTACAGGAATTAATATTAAACTCAACAGTCTTCCGGGTTGAACCGCGTCGATTATCATTGCGCCGAGCTTTCGACATCCTCTTCGATGTCTTCTTTAGGGCTTCCGAGGTCTCAGTCTTCCGAACCCCCAAACACTACTACACTGATCACTAATCATTGCATTACTGGTGCAGGGAAGAGGACGGTTCATTTATACTGTCGCTGGTGACGTGGCTTGGGTAGAGGTTGGCGTGGGGGCCAGCGTGCGGATTGGCGCGAACAGTTCTGACAGTAGGATTTTGATTGATAGGTGGAGCGGACGGTATTTTCTTTATGAGAGGTCTCCAAATCGAAGGTAACCTTATGCCGTCATCTCTTATTGAGCCATTTTTTACCTTTTTTCAATTTCTATGACTTTTCGCCACAATAAACTGCTTGGTTTGTAGAAGCGGATGGGTGCTATGGTTCTGGAGTTTTCAAAATCAATTTTGTGACCTGTATGAAGATGGTGTTGACCTAGAGCTGAAATTGAGTCGGAATTGCGAACAGAAATGGAATGTTTATAAATCCTATTTTGGATTCTACGATTTGTTTGGCCGATAATAGGATCGGGAGCAGTCTTCACAATGAACTCCATAAACTCCGTGTTGTTCATTTAGAAAGTTGTCTTTGATAAATATTGTCTTTATTCCTCTTGATTTTAGAATTTTGTCGATTTTTTCAGTGACACCTTTGATGTAAGGAAGAAAAGCTTTCGTATGATGAGGGTATGAGTCTTTACGTTGAGATTGAGTAGGAAATTGATGTCTGTGGGATGCTGTTATTTATGTGATTTTCGCGGTAACCGTTTTGAATGAGGGCTTGTTTTAAACTAGACAGCTCTGCGGGTCTACTTGCATCATCGCAAAATCATATTGATCCGGAGACAAGCGGATATATATATGAAATATGAAAAAGACTCTGTTTTGCCTTGCAATTTTTAGAAGGCTCAGATTAAGGAAGAAATCTGAATTGTGTTTCGAAACTATTTTACGGATTTATTATCAGATGTCGCTATTGCGTCCATATCGAAGCCATTTTAGTGTTGCTTCTTAAAGACAGAAAAGATTTATTTTTCACGTTGAGAAAGCCTATGAATAGCTGTTCTGATGAGCCCTATTAGGGCGAAATACGTATAAACATATATATATATATATATATATATATATATATATATATATATATATATATATATATATATATATATATATATATATATATATATAGACACTTTGTACGTGAAATTAAATCTTGACTGTCTTTTTCATTTTATTCGGATCTACTCTGTATGAGTACAAGAAACCAATTCGCTAAGGATTTCTGCTTAGTTGAGGAGACATGTCGTGGAATGCAAATTTTAGATTCCCCATGTCTCTATTAACATCTTTATCAGCGTCTGTTTTGCCTTGCAATTTTTAGAAGGCTCAGATTAAGGTAGAAATCTGAATTGTGTTTCGAAACTATTTTACGGATTTATATATATATATATATATATATATATATATATATATTTATATACAAGAAATACAGGATATTAGTGACTGTCGATATAAACAAAACACCAGCTTATTAGGGTTGCAGTCACAAGGATGGCCGAGATGTTAGAGAAACACTCTTCTGACTTTTTGTCTAGCTTTCGGAATTGTTTTATTCCTTTTTCAAGTATCTGTAATATAGATAATAAAAATGTGTAAATATTTACAAAATATCACAATTCATCAGTGCAACTTACTAAACTCTATCCGTTTTCGAGATGAGCGGCATCAAAACATAAACACGCTTATGCACGTGATAGAAATTTGAAGATGTGTTGTACAGAGTTGCAATAAGCCAGAGCGTTCATATTTTAATTAAAGCCTAAATTATGTTTAATCCTTACATTTCGTAGTACATTTTTTGTAGTTATGATAATAAATGTTGTTTTAATAATTAATAGTAATTTACAGTAAACAATTTTCTAATGTAAACAGTTGATAGTTAATCGTAAACTACTTTTTATAAAATGTTAATACTTTATATAAGTATATAAAATAAATATATGTTTTGCACTGGCGTGTAATACTGTAAACACTGCAATTGTAAGACAAGAAAGATCTACTACCTGACAGTAGCGAAAATTAAATAAAAAGGAAATATTGCAAATATAATAGAATCAAGTAACATCTACTAGCTAAGAATTACGGTTGAAAATAATATAATACATTCGTTATGAACCAAAAACGGTCTTAAAACGTTTCAACGAAAATATAGTTAAAATTAAAAATAGCATAATAAATTTGTTGTAAACTATTGAAATGTATTTAACATGTTATAAAAGAAGAAAATAAAAATGCGAATGCACGTTTACTTGTACATAAATTCTATTCTGAAAGACTATCAGTACTACTATCATCATCAAGGTTTATTATAATAGATTCCTGTTGGACTTCTATTATATTATCTAATTCCCACATTTTTGGTTCTACCTTTAATACAACATGTTGAACGCATTTTTGCCATTTTTGTGGAGTTATGTTCGCTACAGCCTCGTTAAATAAATTTTTTTAAATCTGGAAACTTGTAAGTAGTGTTTTTGGCTGCAACGAAATTTTTTATATCCGCCCATACGAGTTCTATGGGATTTAACTCGCAATGATACGGAGGCAGTCGCAAAACAATTTTATTTTGGCGTTTAGCCATTTCGTCAACTATATACTGGTCATAACGTTTCTTATGTTCCTTGACAATTGCTAGTAATTGTACTTTAAGAAGCGAATCTTCGAAGGAAATATTTTTAGAACGCAGCCAGTCTATAATTTCAGCCTTTTTTGAAGCTGTCGTGGGAACTCGTTCGACTTTCCTTGAATGATAGGGGGCATTATCTAGAACAATAACGGATTTATCCTCCAAAGTCAGTAACGTTTTTTGAAACCATTCTTCAAATGACCGTCCGTCCATTTCCTCGTGATAGTCCCCACTTTTTTTTGATTCAAACGTCCACAACGTTCCAGGCACAAATCCGTCTTCACTTCCAATGCCACACACAATAAGACGTTTACCTTTTCCTGAAAAAAATAACTTATTATAACTGTATTGAAGTACTTAACATATCAATACCTGAAGGATTTTTGAGACCCACAGACAGTCCTTCCAAAAACGCTTGTCTTGATGAAACCACTGAAGTGTCACACCATACTTTTGAACGAGTATGACCTGCATTAACCCAAGTCTCGTCCAAATAATATATTTTCCTCTTTTCGTTCCTCAACTGCCTAATTTTTTTCAAAAATTCCCTCCTCCATATCCTAATGTCGTCTCTCTCTGTTAGCATGCTGTTTCTGCCACGCCTTTGAAATTGAAATTTTAATTTTTTTAATAATAGGTGAAACGATGTACGTTTGAAATTTGGCAGATCTGGATCACTATTGATTTGGTTTAAAATTTTATCCACTGTGGGAATTTCATTTTTAAAAAAGAACTGATGGACAATCCTCCTTATAGCATTCCTGGTAAATTCGTCAACATTGTCCAGTTTGATCTTGCGGTTTTTATTTGTTTTTGGCGCAGTTAGTTTGTTAGTAGTTTTATACTCCTTAATTACATTAAAGACGCTGGTACCACACACACCAACCTTATTTCCTACTATTTTTTGTATGTCTCTTAATGGTGTTGTTGGATGTTCTATTACTTCGTTCTTATAGACATTTAAAATTACTTCTTTCATTTCCAAACTTAAATGATTTTTCTTTGTTCTTTTTCTGGAAGGACTCAAAGGAATAGCAAGATCATTTGCAGAATCCGTATCAGACATTATGAAACTGTAAATAACAGGAAAGGTTATTAGGGATTTAGTTTTTCCACTGATACGTTAGGGTGTTCTCGCCAAAAGCCAAAGTGGTGTAAGTCATATTTTTGATATTTTGGTGTAAGTCTTGATTTATAATCTTGAGATACAGATCTCTTAAAAGGAAAAGTGGTATACCTTCTAACTTTATTTATACTTTCATAGATGGCAATAACAATTAAACTAATGAATGAAGAGCTGTTTTTAATAACAGACATTTTCTGCTCTATGTCTAAAGTCAGCAAAACTAGGAAGGCCACTTTCATTCAGACAAATTGATCTGAAAAATTTATACCCTGTGCCAAGACTTGTGGCTAAGGAAAAGAAGAGAGACATGTTAGATTTGCTTTCAAACATTCCACCTATCAACCATGTATACTTTTAGGAACTTGTTGAAACAACAGAAACACAAGATTTAGTTGATATTGAACATGACTGAAATGTTTTACTGCAAAGAAATTACTTTATGGTTGTATTAGTGTAGTTATTTGAGTAAAACATGAAATTTGTGCCTAATTTTTTTCAATTTTTTAAATTTCAATTTACTTTAACCTTATAAAATACAACAAAAGAACTACATACATGATTTTCAATGATTATCCCATTTAGACAAAGATATCTTCCTACAATGTACAACAAAAAAATTGCTAATAATCTGTTGTGTAATTTATTATAAAGATTCTAACAAAACCTTCTATTTTTCATAAATCACACAACATGACTTACACCACTTAAATAGGTTTAACATCCTCAAGTAATTTACAGTTTTGAAATCCTCAATATACTATTCTATAGAAATAATCTAAAGAATGTGTTTTGAACAATATCTAATTTGAATAATAATAATGATTTCCGAAGTGGAAATGGACACGTCAAATAAATTTAATTTTCAACTTAAATTATGTCACACAGTTTAAATTAACAACACTATAAACAATATTTATCCACACAGTTTCAATATACGAAGTATAACGCTATTAATATACGAAAATACGAAACGTAACTAAGAAACACAGTAAGTCGGTTCGTCACTGTTAAAATTGACAAACGTGAGCATTTAATTTCTAACCAATGATAAAACTCGGGATTGCTGTGACGACACCGCCACACCCACCGTCCGCGTGTACCCACAACTCATGTTGAAAACGGATGAACTGTAGTCGTTGAGATTATTTACAATAAACTTTGACACTCAACATTAATAATACAAATATAAAATATAATAATGGACAAAATACATTCTAAAAAATTTTGGTAAGCATAGTAACACTTAATTTATTTCATGACATCTTTTGATGGTGTGTTTTAACTCTGATATGAATATATATATATATATATATATATATATATATATATATATATATATATATGTATATGTATATATGTATATATGTATATATATATATATATATATATATATATATATATATATATATATGTATATGTATATATGTATATATGTATATATATATATATATATATATATATATATATATATATATATATATATATATATATATATATAGTAAACTCTTAAATATTGGGGAAATCTGCAAGAAATACTCTAATGTGTATCAATTGTTTCGCCGAACGTTTTCGCCAAAGAGAATTAATTTGGCTTCTTCAGGGCTGAAAGAGAATAAATTATAATTAGCTACCATATATTATCTATTAAAACATTGTTGATCTTACCGTAACTTAGAATTGTAGAGTTAGAATATTAAAAAACTTTGCTAGTAACATAGTGGTGTTTTTTGTTACTATGTGCAAAAAAAGTTTTTTATAAGGATTGAAATGTATGGTAGCTTCGAACTTGACACGTAAAGGCTTACCCAAGGTTAATCGAAAAACCCAATGCAACTACATTTAAAAGGAGGTAATTCTTTGAAATGTCGGCAATAACAAAATTTTTGATTTTTAGATAGTTAAAAGTGAGGTTCTGTTTAAGCCAGAACGCAAGCGCTGACAACTTCATTATTAGTTGGTATGAGTCTTTATGTCGTTAAGGTTCATTGGTAAAAAACGAATGAATTTAAATCCCAGTAAAGGGAAATATTATTTTGATTTTCTTTATTTAATTATATTATATTGTTCATGTATTATTGAATCTTATTGAGACGTATCTAAGAAAAGCAAGGGAATGTTATATATTTTTTGTTAATGAAAATTAATTATAAAGGTATGTTAGTTGTTAATGGATATATCAGTCAAGTTAGTAATCTGTGATATAGTATTGTTCTTGGTATCTGATTTAAGTAACAGGTGGTATATATCGCTTAGATTCTTGATGTCACTCTTAACATTAATGGAGAAATCGTTAAGGAAAATATAAGACATTTCAATGAACTCTCTTTTAGATTTATTGTTCTCACGGTGGAGAATTGTGGTGTTAGTATAGTCCATGAGATGACCAGTGGAATGGACATGTTTGGCTAATGCACAACGGTCAGGGTGAAGTCGAGAATCACTTTTGTGTAGTGTGATACGTGATTTCAATAATTGAGATGTTTGACCGATGTAGGAATTGTTGTAAGAGAGACATGGAATGTTGTAGACAATATTACTAAGCCTATCTATGGGAGTCTTATCTTTTATCTTAGAATAAAGATTATTAATTGTTAGGGCTGATCTACAAGCTACATTAAGTTTAATGTTGTTATTATTATTGCCAAAGCTATTTTCAACACTTTTCAGAATCCTTGTTAACCCCGGAGTGATATCTCTGAAATATGGTAATGAAAAATTACCATAATTAATTTTTTCATTACCATATTTCAGAGATATCACTCCGGGGTTAACAAGGATTCTGAAAAGTGTTGAAAATAGCTTTGGCAATAATAATAGCCAGATGGCCATAATGGCCAGATCTGGCCAAACAACTACTAAAACTAATCCAAAAAATAATAGAACAAAACAGAATTCCTCAAGAATGGAGATCAAGCATCCCAATACCTCTCCTCAAAAATAGGGACAATCGGACCCCAAAAATTACGGAATTGATTTATTAAACACAACACTAAAATTAACAACCAAAGTGATAACAAATAAACTGAATGAAATAAAAGTAGAAGAAGAAGTAATTGACCCTATTGAAGCTGGCAATAGGATAAGACAGAGGGATTCCCTGAGTCATCTATTATTCAACTTGATTAAGGATGAAATAAAAAAGTAAGAACTAAAAAAGGATAGCAAGTGGGAGAAAAGCAACTTAAAATAATCTGCTCTGCAGACGACGCAACATTACTCTCTCAAAGTGAAGATGATTTACAACGTATGCTGCACCAATTTAATATAAACGCCAGAAAATTTAACATGTTAATTTCCAAAAAAAGACAAAATGCATGGTTATATCAATCTTACTAAGATGTAAATAGGAGCTGGAAGGTCAGATAATAGAACAAGTGATGAAGTTTAAATATCTAAGCATCATATTATCTAGCTCAATAGGAAAACTCAAAACAGACGTGGAAAATCAAGTGAATAGAGCAAACAGATAAAACGAATACAATATCAGAACAAATAAAAACATGGGAAAAGAAGTGAAAGGCAGAATTTACAAAACAGTCATCATACCAATGATGACTTACGCGTCAGAAACACTGTCTGACACAGAGAGGACAAAAAGAGTGTTAGAAACAGCAGAGATGAAAACACTTAGATAAATTTATGGTAAAACACTGTGGGACAGAGCTAGAAGTACGTATATACGACGTATATGCAAGGTGAAGAACATCAAGGACTGGTTAAGAAATAGAAGAGTAGAATTGAAAGATCATATAAGCCGAATGACGACAAATAGACTACTAAAGACGGTAAGAGACTGTTCCCCAATAGGAAGACCACGAAAACGATGGAACGACAACTTACTGGAGGCACATTGAAAAACAGTCAGAGACATGTCTACATAAAAAGAAGAAGTTTATAAACGAAGAATTTAATATAAATCAAATGAACTGCTTATCCAGAAACAGCAATGCTCAAGAAAATATCAAACGAAGAAGTTAGTCAAGCACATTAAAAAATAAAGAAAGGTAAAGCAGTTGGACCAGATGATATAATCTCAGGAAGTGTAGACAGCATTAGGAGAGATAGGAAGAAATTGGCTAACTGGTTTGTTTAATAGGATTATGAAAGTGGGAAAATGTCAGACGAATAGAGAAGCAGTATATTAGTACCTATTTACAAGAACAAAGTGGATATACAACAATGCACAAACGGGGCCATAAAACTTTTGATTCTTATAATGAAAATGTGGGAAAGAGTAGTTGATGGATGAAAACATGAAAAAACCGAAATATCCTAAAATCAGTTTGGATTTATGCAAGACAAATCAATAACAGATACAATTTTCATTATAAGGCAGTATTAAGTCCTTATTTATTCTCATTAGTGTTGGATCAGGTAACAGGGAAACAACAGGATAATATTCCCTGGTTATGACACATGTATGCTAATGGTATAGTGTAAGTAGGAAATACTTATATAGTTACTGCTATAAAAAAGATTTAGAACAAAACTGAAAGAGTGAAGACAAGCTCTTGAAGATGCAAGTTTTCAAATTTAATGTTAAATAAATATTGATATTGTTAAATTAGTTTTATTAGATACCTATCTTAACGAATACAACATATTCATTATTCTATGACTATTCATTACATGTGAATGATTAAAATAGGAGATAATTAAATATTTATAATAACAACCTCATTTTAACAACTACATACCTCTGAGAATTTAGTACTTAAAGTTTTGAAACTATACTATACAACAGATAGTAAAGTAGAAGTTATCGTAGAAATTTTTAATTCGTAATTGTTTTGTGTTCCAAACTTAATATATTCTTTAAAAAAATGCTTTTTTCATATTTTAGGATGACAGAAAAAATTCATAATCGTCTGCCTCCAATGCCTGATGGATCAAGTGCTGCGTTAGAATTTGTAAAAGCTATATGCCACATTATAAGTCTTGATCCTGCTCTTCGGGAAGAAGTAGACACGTTGAAAAGCAATCTTCTCCGTTTAATAGGTAAATATTTTTGTGTACAATTAGAACAGTAAGTTTTTTAATTATTGTAAGAAGAATAAGCGCAGATTCTCATTATCGTATCGCTTCAAAGCGATCGGTGTTGACACCGTTCACGACAATATACCTACTTTGTTAGGAATATATGCCATCAACAGCTACTTGGATGTGCGGCGTTGGTTCTACCTATTATAGCTGGCGATTACTATAATTGACTAATGATTCGTTAAAATGATGTTTTATGTTAAATGTCAGACAATTTATGATATAAAATTTAGGAAAATGGCATTTTTCTTATTTCCTTCATCACTTATGTTATTCCCTGATTCCAGCATCGTCTTTACCTTCCCCTTCGTTTCGATTTTTTGACGTCGACTTCCAAATTTTCTGCGGTGTCCTATTGTACCTATACTGAAGGACCGATGTCTGAACCCATTTCTTTAACGCCTTCATTTATTATTCTATCTAATATACTAAAGAACAGCATCTTCCTCAGTACATCATTTCAACCCCATTCTTTTTTCTTGTTAAATATATATTTAATGTTTACACTTTCATACAATAGCTTATAGTATATAATATAATATGGGTATTTTTGTTTATTGTATTGTTACAAACCACTGTATTGATTGCCTGATACCTGCCATGCTTCTTTTGATTTTATTTTTTAGTAATCAGTTCTTCTGTTTTCCTTTTTATTGTTTTTTTTTTCATATAACTATTTTATTATTGTATCTATTACTCTTTTTTCACAATGATCTTGTTGATAATGTATATCTTTGAATCCATTTCACTCTTCTGTTAAGTTCTGAAACTATTTTCTTATGGCATGTTTTTTGCTGAATATATTTTATTTGAAAATAAACCACAGTTAATTGTAATAAACAATTAACATATAAACATCTTTTTACATTATTATTATACCTCTTTTCATTTGAGAATTCATTGAAAAAGATTTTCGGATTGTAAATTGAAACGTCAAAAAAATAAAAGATGTGATTTTATTTTTAATTATTGTGATTTATACATCATCAATATATATTCATCAATCCAGAATATTTAACATCTCACCTGACAAGACGATGTACGGTGGACGCCTACGCAGAAATGCATGGCACCTTAAGAAGAAGAATACATCATCATCGCCAATTGGCGTTACAGCCCTGCCTGCCTCAAAACATTCCTTCCCTGTTGAGTGTCTGTCTTCTATATCCCCTTACTCCAATTTTCCTTAAATCGTCCAGATATGTGAGTTTAGATTGCCCCCTTATTCTTCTTCCGACTGGCCTATTTAGCATGGTTATTTTAGCAGGATCACGTTTATCCATCCACATAACGTGGCCCACCCATCTTAGCCGGTTTATTTTGATAGTTTTCACGATATCTGCGATATTGTGATTTATTCCCATATAAAAAAACTTGTTTAGTTTCCGAACATGTTACTTACATGGTTGATTGCTGCATGATCTATTATTCTTGTCCAGATAGTGGAATTTATATATTTTGTCTCGGTATTGGTTGTTTATTTCTTTTTAACTTCATATTTGAACGTATTATATGTTAATCCGGTAAAATTGTATTTTGTTTGGAACCATTTTACGTAATCTTGTTTCCTCTAATAAAAATCTTCTGGCCATTAGTCGATTTCCCATCATCTGTGCATTTTAACTTTTTCTTGCAATGCTCTTTTAGTGTTTCTAATATCAGCAAGGTAATAGTGGGAAGTCTGTTTAATAATAGAGTAAACAATTATTAATTTTAATCCTCTCATATGTTCGTTCCACGTATACTCATGTATGTTGGAATTAACTTTAAATAATATTCAGTTCAGATTGATCACAACACAATTAATTTTTAGCCGTTATCATTTTCTCCATAATTTCCTAGCGTGTGCTTTTATTTCAACGCTTCCTTTAAAGTTTTTCATGATTATAAATCTTTAAAAAAAGTTTTTGTTAATTGTCATTGAGATACCAGCTCCCGCATTTGTTTCCTTTTTTACTAGTTGTCCTTAATTTCATTTCCACTCCTTTCTTTCTGGTTTCGCTAAGGGCCACTTTTATTCATATTATAATGGATGTTTTTAGAGGTATAGAACTTTGAAATAGAATAAAACAAAGATGATTTTTTAAATTGATATGAAATTGAGTGGAGGAAATTGAGAGGAACGGTGTACTAAGCAGATAAAAGTAAATATATTTTTCTCCTAATAAAATCCCAAATATTGCGATTAGTAGCGAAAAATAATTTACGGTTTGTTTACATATGTGAATTTAAAAAGGCTTCGTAATACCACAGTGAGAAATTTCTGGAAAAAAAACTCGCTTTCGGTAAAAACTAGTGTTTGAAGTGATAAAAGTAAGTAAGGTTATTTACAATTCGAAACAGTCATACTGGAGTAACTCTGGCCGTTAGTTTTGTGACGTTGCCAAAGTTAAAAATAGTTCTGTAAACTGAGGACTGATAGGAACTGCATTTCTGAGCGGTTGAAGCGAATCTAGTTCCTTTCGCGGTCCTTAGAAACAGATATTATGTACACGGACAGTGATGATAACGCGTCAGAAGGCAAGAAGAGAAAAGATAGAGGGTCAACTTCACCTTTCCTGCAGAGCAAAAAAACTGCCAGAACTCCAAGCAAAATAAAACCAAAGGAAGAAGATTCAGAGGATTTGGACGACGTTATAAGCATGTTCAAGAAGATGATGGAAGAACTGAAAGAAATCAGGAATGAAAATAAGGAATATAGAGAAGAGATGATAGTGCTGAAAAAAGAAAATATAAAGATAAATCAAGAATTGGAAGCAACAAAAAACAAATTAACCCAGGTTGAAAACAAAGTAGAAAGAATTGAAAAACAGATGAAAAGAAATAACATAGTAATTACGGGTCTACCAATAAACGCAACAGATGAAACACTCTTAATAAATAACGTAAAAGATTTTATACAAAAGCACCTAAAAGAGGATGTCGAAATAGAATCTGCAATGAAGTTAAAGAACAATATATGTCTGGTACAAATGAAGGATTATGGCGAAAAAATTAAGGTAATGAAAGAAAAAAGCAAACTCAGATTTCTTACTGGAGAAAAGATCTTCAGCAACGATGACATGACCGAAAAAGAAAGACACATGAGGAAGGAAATCGTAAATAAAAGCAAGGAATTAAGAGCTGAAGGTAGAAATGTAAAGATAGGGTACAGAAAACTAACTGTGGATGGTATAAATTGGGTATGGGCCGGAAATGGTACTTTCAAACGAGAAAAATCTAGAAATATGGACCCAAAAAACGGCATATAGTAGTGGAAAAAGGAAAAGATGGCCCATTATGCCAACGGACCCTAGCGATGAACAGGAAAATGAGTTTGAACATAAATAGCAAAATAAAAAATAAGAATATTTACCTAAATATTGCGACATGGAATGTTCGAGGAGTATACGAGGAGGGAGCATTAATTAACCTAATAGAAGAACTAAAAAAATATTAAATTCACATCTTAGCAATACAGGAAACACATTTAACTGGAAACAACGTCGAAAAGATTGGCCCATACACGTTTTATACAAGTGGAGGCAATAATAGGAATTTTGGAGTGGGTTTTCTGGTACATGAAGACGTGGAGCAGGTAAAACGATTCGTAGTAAAATCTGACAGAATGTGTGCAATTAGAATTAAAGGAAAACAGAACATGATATCGTTGATAAATATACATGCTCCAACAGAAGAAAAAGAAGAAGAAGTGAAAGATGAATTCTATGAAGAATTAGAGTCATTGTGTGAAGAAATGCCCAGACAAGACACTAAAATTATTATAGGCGACGCCAATGCAAAGGTCGGAAGAGAAGATATATATAAAAACATAACAGGGGGTGAAAGTAAACATTTGAATACAAATGATAATGGACAGAGATTAATCACATTCGCAATTGAAAACAGGATGAAGATAATGAGTACCCATTTTAGGAGAAAAAATATATATAAAGGAACGTGGAAAATTCCGGGGTCAAATGGAACTAATCAAATAGACCACATCTTAATACAAGAGAAGTTTGCGAATTTAATAACAAATGTGAAAACGTGCAGAGGGGCTGACGTAGACTCAGGTCATTTTTTGGTTAGAATTAATATGAGAGAAGCAATAATTAAAAAGCATAAACGGAAAAAGAAAGTGCAACGTAAATTTAACTTTGAAAAACTACGAAAATTTGACGTAAAGCAGGACTATCAAAAGGATATACAAGAAACCTACGCCAAACAAGATAGTACTACTGTGAGTAACATACAACAAAAGTTCTTGAAAATGACAAACACTATAAAGGAAGCTACGTCGAAGAACATACCAAGAGCAAAAAGATTTAGAAAAAACCACTGGTTCAATGACGAATGCAGAACAGAGTTAAAAAAAAGATCAGATTTGAGATTAAAAAGTTTACGTTCGCAAAAACAAGACGACCTAGAAAGGTATGCCGTACAACGAAAAAAAGTAAAGAGAATCCTAAGGGAGCGGAAACGAAAGTATAATATGGAGAATAAAATTAAGCGCATTGAAGAAAATTACAAGAAAATGAAATAAAAATTTTTTATAAAGAAGTAAAATACATTAAAACTGGGTACCAGGGAAGAACGATGAATGTAAAAGATAAGCAAGGAAACCTGATAGTGGATGAAGACCAAATATGTGAAAGGTGGAAAGAATATTTCGAAGAGATACTAAATGACGAAGTGACTACTGAAGAAAATTGTTATGTTCCTAGACCTCAAATAGTAATAGAAGAAATACCAAAGCCCACAAGAGAAGAAATTGAAGAAATAATAAAAGATATGAAAAACCAAAAAAGTCCCGGGGAGAGCGGCATTGTGGCAGAGAACATAAAATATGGAGGAGAGGTCTTAATAAACAAACTTGGTGAGCTAATACTAGAAGTATGGGATGCCGAAGAAATGCCTCAAGATTGGAATAAGTCGATTATAATTCCTATACACAAAAAGGGAGATAGAACTGAATACTAATTAAAAAACGATTAGAAATATATATAGAGAAGAATCTAGGAGAATACCAGGGAGGATTTCGGAAAGGAAGATCAACAACCGATCAAATTTTTATGCTAAAACAAATCCTGACCAATTGCTATGAATACAACATTTCAGCACAAGTACTTTTCATTGATTACAAAGCTGCCTACGATACAATAAACAGAAACAAGTTAATAGAAACACTAAAAGAATTCCAAGTGCCAGAAAAAATAATAAGATTGGTAAAAATGACAATTAGACAAACCATTTGTGCTGTGAGATGCAACGGTACAGTCTTAGAAGAATTCGAAGTGAAAAAAGGTGTTCGCCAATGAGACCCGTTGTCTACATTGCTATTCAATATAGTTCTAAAAAAATTGTAAGGATTAGTGGGATAAATAGGTCCGGTACTATTTTATACAAGGAGCACCAATGCTTAGCATACGCTGATGATGTGGTTCTCATTGCAAGAAATGGAAAAGAACTATCAAATATAACAAAAAGACTGATTCGGAAAAGCTCTAAAATGGGACTGAAAGTTAATATTAATAAATCGAAGTACATGGAGATCTCGAGCAAAAAAGGAATAAGCACCAGGGATCCTTTAAATTGGAGGTGGAGAACGGATCAGTTGTAGAATTTGAGAAGGTGGATGAATATATGTACTTAGGTACTCTTATTGATCAGACATGTAAAGAAGAAACTGAAATCAACCTGAGACTGACCAAGAGCAACAGGTGCGCTGGAGCCATGAGCAAAATAATTAAGGCCAAAGATATATCTCGTAATACAAAAATAAGAGTATACAAAACTATAATTAGACCCACAATGCTATACGCTGCCGAGACATGGACTATGAACAAAACCGTACAGAACACATTGGAAGCATGGGAAAGAAAGATACTTCGCAGAATATTTGGTGGAAAAGTAGTAGAGGGAGAATGGAGAAGACGAACTAATGCAGAAGTGTATCAGTTGTATGCTAACCCTACAATAACAAATGTGGTGAAAAAATGTAGACTAGAATGGCTCGGCCATCTAGAAAGGATGCAAGGTAATAGACTAGTCAAGAATATTGCTTGGAGAGTACCTGAGGGCAAATAAAGAGAGGAAGACCAAGAAAGAAATGGAGAGATGCAGTGATGGAAGATGTCAGAGAGATGGGAATCAGAGATTGGAAGCTGTTAGCTAAGAATAGAAAACGATGGAAATTATCCATCCAGCAATGGGCCTAAAAGGCCTGTTAACGCTGTACATACATACATGAAATTGAGTTTATTCTAAAGATAATCTTTTTATTACATTATTAATTTAAATATGATTTCTGGCATATGACCACCACGGCTGGGTCTGACGTAGTCTAATCCAGATCCAATTTTCGATGATTTCGAATGTTGTTCTCCAAGTGGTCAATCGTTTCAGGATTATCGACATAGACTAACGACTTCACATATCCCCACAGAAAATAGTCCAAACCCACAGCTCCTGCACGTCATGGTTGTTTAAATGAGGATTAAAAAGGTCAGTAATCGTAGCTCTATAGCGGTCACCATTCTTTGTAACGTTCAGGTCAGCATCGTTTTTGAAGAAGTACGGACCAATGATTCCACCAGCCCACAAAGCACACCAGACAGTCAGTTTTTCTGGATGTAATGGTGTCTCAACATACACTTAAGGATTATGTTTACTCTAAATATATTGTGTGTTGACATGGCCATTAAAAAAAAATAAGCTTCATCGCTAAACAAAATTCGCTTATGAAAATCAGGATAAACGGCAATCTCGTTTTGGGCCCATTCACAGAATCTACGCCTTGCTAGGTAGAAGTAGCTTTAATTCTTGCACGAGTTGGATTTTGTAAGCAACAAATATTTCTGTACGAACTGTACAACGTATCTGTGGATGCGTATTATCAATTACAGTATACGTGGTGCGAAAACGTTCCATGGTTAATCAAAGTAATTGCTCTGATGGACGATTATGTCTATAAAATGGACGTAGTGCGCAATACGTATTTCGAACAGAACCATGATTAAAAAAAAAAATTGCACAATTTGGAAGGGTTGTTCAGG
Organism: Diabrotica undecimpunctata; assembly: GCF_040954645.1. Lineage (NCBI taxonomy): Eukaryota > Metazoa > Arthropoda > Insecta > Coleoptera > Chrysomelidae > Diabrotica > Diabrotica undecimpunctata. The sequence continues at coordinate 92,923,377 of NC_092806.1, read as the reverse complement.
CGTCAGTCTATTCATGCTGAAATGCCAAACCAAACTAAACATAAATTACTTGACAGCTGTCAAAATAGCCGCCAGTTAAAAAAGTGTTGCCAACTTACATTTCTAAACTTCTAAAAAACACCATTTAATAAGTTTGTTAAAAAACGGACGACTTAAAATTTTCCAGGCTATGTACAGTCGATTTTCTATATTTTTTTATTATGTTGGTATACTATGTTTCCTCAAAATATTTTGACATTATCAATCATTTTTAGTTTGTTATTGACAAATTGAAAATCAGTCAACACTATTTATAGTTAGTTTTTGCAATATTTTGTTCCGCTTAGTATATCGTTTTATACGACACATCAAATACGGAATGATAAATGGGCTTATATATTTTAATGATAAGCTCGAAAAAGGCAATATATATATATATATATATATATATATATATATATATATATATATATATAGGAATAGGAAAAGGAAAAGAAGTCTTTGCTGACAACGTTAGAATACGGAGCTTTGAGGTTTATTGGGATTTGCAGCGGTGAAATAAGTGTACTCTTTTAACTAAGTTTCAAGCTTTCGAAAATGTTTATTTTCATCATCAGGAAAAACTGAAATAAAGTGCTACTGTTAGTAAAGCATCCTCGAAACCTATTGAATGTAAAAGGTTATAAAAACTTACGTTAATGAGATTTGTCTTTCGTGGATGTTCTACTCACATGTGACAATATCACGCACCACTCATTGATTGAGTCAATAATAAAATAATCTATAAATTGCATGGTGTAAAAGACCAAACTTGACAATTATATTTACTTTTAACACATAAGATAAAGACGATTACAACGATTTAAAACGGCCACGTGTGCCGGCCAACAGTGGAGTGTTAGGTTAAGAGTAGCTGTCATTCCTGGACATGGCAAATGACAGAACTTCTTCTTGTTTTCTTTGTCTTATGTAATACTACTAAATTACACATCAAAATTTACCAAAGATTGTATTTAGGTTGAAAGAACAATTTTTATTTATTTAAGATGAACAAAAATATTAAATAAAGAAACCTGGAAACTTTACAATGACTCAGATGTTGAAACATCATTGACATGTGAATGTGTATCCAAATATAATAGGTAGGAGTAAATGGAGCTTAACTGATTAATGTCACTCCTTTTGTTCATTGCGTTAGAATTCTGAGCAATGAATGCCATTTCTAAGAAGATTCTTTTTTTGTAATTGGTTTCAGTAGCTAAAACTTTGACTGATTCATAATTCATTATGTGATGTTCTTTATTTACATGTTCTGCAAGGGCAGATCTTTCCGGATATAGTCTGCTGTCGCTTCGATGACTGATTAAGCGACTACCTAGGCTACGTGTGGTTTGTCCCACATATACCAAATTACAATTGTTGCAAGGAATCTGGTACACAACGTTGGAACAATCTTTGATGTCACTTTTATCTTTGACTTTGGAATATATTGATCTCGCCGTTAATGAAGTTTTAAAGGCTATTTTTAAATTAGTGAAATCTTTAAAAAGTCTTGTCAGTCTGGGTGTTATGCCTTTTATGTATTTTAATGAAGTATATGAGCAATTGGTATTTTGTTCTCCACTTGTGACAATAATTTGCACCTCATCATTATGGCGTGCTATGTTAGGGGTCAAACTAAATAAGATTTTGGTGACTAGGTGTTGAGGGTATGAATTGTCGATGAAAAGGTTAGAAAGGATTTTCAGGTTATTCTGATGGAAAGAAGGATCACTGATTGCTATGATTCTAGCTTTCATTTGTTTAAGCAAATTGATTTTAATTGAATGTCTATGATATGACCAATAGTTAAGGAAGCGTCCAGAACTATGAGGTTTTCTATGCCAGTCGATAATCAGGGAGTTGTTCTGGGTTCTGATGAACCGGGTATCAAGAAAGGGGACTGAGCATAGATCGTCCTCATGTTCGATTGTGAACTGTAATAGAGGGTCATAACTATTAAATACATTCAAGATTTCTGTGGATCCATTGCTAGGAATAGCTAGGATTAAGTCATCCACATACTTTTTTACAAAGGGAATATGAAAGGACAATTCTGGAATCACCATATCTAGTAAATGATCCATCACATAACAGGCCAAAATGGGAGAGATGGTACCTCCCATACGGGTTCCTTGTGTTTGTCTGAACACAGTATTGTTGAATGTGAAATAGGTGTTGTTGAATAAAAAAGAGATAAGTTTTTTGAAGTATACTAAACTGATATTGCAATGAGAACTAATAAAATTCCAATTGTTTTCAATAGCTGTTAAAGCTGCATCTAGATGTACATTAGTGAATAATGAAACTACATCCAGACTGACAATCACATAGTTTTCAGGTAACTGATAGTTATTAAAGTTGTTGAAAACATCAAAAGAATTTTTTATGTAATATTCATTAGAAACATAAGCATTGGTTAAGATCTCTGTTAAAAAAGATGCTAGTAAATTAGTGGGAGCACCAATACATGCAACAATGGGACGAACCGCAAGCTGTGGTTTATGGATCTTAGGTAAAGCGTAAAATTTGGGTATAACACCCTTATAGCTAGTTAGTTTTTTCTTTGTAGCTTCATCTATTTGTCTTGCGCCACATAATTCCTTAATGAGATTGTTACATTTGGTTTGAACAGTGTTAGTTGGATCTCTGTTCAATCTCTCATATACGTTATCAGAATTAAGTAATTCAAGACATAGATCTAAATATCTCTGTTTTTCCAGAACTACAGTTACATTACATTTGTCTGAAGGCATGACAATGATGTTAGTGTTTTCACTAAGAAACTTACGAGTTTTTTGTAACATAGCTCTGAAAAAATTAAAGCTAGTTTTTCTGTTGTTTTTATGTAAATAATCAGTAATTATGTATGTAGATCTAGCTATAAGTACGTCCCTCTGATGCACATCAGTGACAGAATGCATAATTGTTTCAACGTCAGCCAACATATCCTTGATAGGGATATCTTTCTGGACTAGGGAATGATACTGGACCATTTAAAGCAGTTAAAAATAACAGAGTTCTTAAAATTGCAGAAGCAATAGTTTATGTTATCCTTGAAAATACGATTTATACATTATGTAGTTGGAAAAAAATATAAGTTTTTGTTTTAACGTATATCATTGATAATAAAAGTAAACAACTCTTTTATGTTTTAATATATTTCATTGACAATAAAAGTAAATCACTTTTTTTCAAAAACGCCATTCAAACAATATTTATTAGCATCTTATATTGCTCCGAATGGCTTCACTATAGGAAGTTAATGGTTTAGAAAACTACAGATTCATATGTATGCACAGTATTATGATTGTCTGATATAACGAGATCGGCTTATAACGAGGTAATTAGTCTGTCATTTCAGTTCTCGCTATAGAGGGAGTCTACTGTATATATATATATATATATATATATATATATATATATATATATATATATATATATATATATATATATATAGTCGTAGTATCAGTGGCGGCTGATGTGTTAAATTTTGGGTAGGTCAAGCCAGCAAATTACAAATAGCTATGTGTAATCAGTGACGGATCCAGAGGGAGGGGTCACGGGGTCATGACCCCCCTCCCTAAAAATGTTTGAAAACCCACTTATCCTATTGGTGGTAAGACTAATAGTGGCCTTGCATCAGAGAAAAGTAATCAACCTCAAGATCCATGACCTCCCCAAAAAAAATTCTGTAGCCGCCAGTGTGTGTAATACGTATTTTTTTTTGTGAGAGTGGGAATCTTTTTTTTTTCGAATTTTACGATTTGTTTTAAATTTATTTGGGCAACCGTGCACTTGTTTGCAATTGTGTTGTTTGTTTAAAAATATGTTACAATTATAGATTATGTTACATATTTTTGTATCATAATTTAAAAGAAAATTTATATCACAATTCGATAATTACGTTACAAGTGACAAGGATGATCGGCGTAGGCCCGATCGTCTGGTGCCTAAACAGCAAGCATAAACACGACAATATAAATCGTTGTCCGGCAAGCTGCTTAACTTCAAACACTTTTTGTACGGGGATCTTATGTGAGCTGAGTCGGCCAGTTCTGATCGGACCTATTAATGATATTTAAAATAATATAGTTGTTTTAACGGGCGCTAATATATTAAGTGATTTAGTACATTTAAAAGTTATTTACATGCATTAACATAATTTTTGAATATATGTTTTTCAATTTTAAAGCTCTTAAAACTATTGGGGCCTACCCATATATATATATATATATATATATATATATATATATATATATATATATATATATATATATATATATATATATATATATATATATATATATATATATATATATATATATATATATATATATATATATATATATATATATATATATATATATAGAAATGTTTCTTCTACGTTGAGTTCCAAAAAAAAAAAATCTTTATTTCGAAAATTAAGTTACAATTTTGAATATTATACAAACTACTACATTTGATGACTTAAAATTGACTATTGAAACATAATTGCAATAATAATAAAAATATTAATTTATTCCTTTTTATAACTTTGGACATCGGAATCTGCTGAGTCTCAATAGTACGGGAGCTTATGGCTACATTTCTCCTCCCTCCATTGGTTGGGACTTCGTCCTCAAAGTTTTGGTTACTTCAGCTATCAGCTCGTCCAATATCTGGATCTGGGCAGGATGTAATTTTTCTCCAAATAAGATTTTGGAAATTCGTTTTCTTTTCCTAGTTAGGAAGATTATTAGAAAAGCTAAAAGGATTAAAAATATTACAACAGAAGTGGTGCTCAGTCCTATTGATAATCGGGGTAGTACGTCTATTGTATCTAGTGGTTGGATTTGACCATGTGTCTCTGGGATTTTTAATTTTTCAATTTTCATCTCATGGTTTGGTATTCATTTTATTGGAACAATTTTTGGAATAGAAATGTCTTTTGAAATGACGTCTTTTTATTAAATTGGATACCTTCAATCATTATTGGTACATCTGTCGTCAAGAGGCTGGTTGAATTGATTTCTATCTGCTGGATTCTGATCGGGTGAACTATTCCTAGCAATATGACTTGGCTGGTCTCTTGGAAAAAGTTCTCTGTGATTAATGTTTTCGCGCAATTATCTACATTGGGTATGTTACATTGGGATTGTACATAGTTGGAACAAACTATGTTGTCGCCTTGTCCTATACAAGTGTCGAACCATTTATTATTTGTATAGTAGCTTGCTGGTGGCAAAATCATAACGTGATCTTTGGTTGGAATAGGGTAGATTTTATAGGTGGTGTAGGGAATTTCATGGAGTATGGGAATTTTAATTATTATGAGCATTGTATTTGAAGTTACACAAACTAAAGTTTTTATTGACTCTATAAGTTCATAAGGGTGTTTGTTCATTACTATTGGGGATTGAATTTCTGGGATAAAATTTGAGAAGGTTTTCTTTAAGGTCTATTATTTCCTTTATTCTATATTAGAGATATTTAGCTCAGATAAAGTAATGGTTCTAATAAGTTTCATTAGAAATTCGTTAATATTTTGGAGATTTATTATCTCATTGTGTAGAATGATATAGCTGTCAAAATCAGCTGATAATTTTTTAAGTGCAGATATGAGAATTAAATTATCAGAATTTAGTTTTTCTAAAAGTTTATCGAATCTCGTGTTAAAGGAGTTTCCATAAGATATTTGGTTATTAAATTTTTTAATAATTTCATTTTGTTTATTTTCTATAGAGATTATGTGTGATGTTAATAAATCTAAGTCAGAGTCGTCAGGATTTCCAGTCACGTATTTGATGGCTCTACCTAGAAAATTAAAAAGTCCACGTTTCTGTTTTCGAGTGATTTTGTGTAGATCGTCTTTCGTTTGTTCTTGTATGTGGGTGTATTGGGAATACAGTAGCGAGAGAGGTGCATTTTTGAAGTGATCTCTGAAATAGCTTGTCGGACTAGCGTCAATAGTGTTGGATAGTTTGTCTAGTGGCATGTGAAGAAACTGTCTGTGGTAGTGGGAGATTTCTCTCGATTTGCCTATCTCTTCAGCATAATAACCGTTATTCGGAATCTCCTGAATAACGAGTGGATGGACCAGGGCGAGGATTGTCCTCTGAAAAATTTGGGTCTTGAGTAGGTTTGTGTACATGTTTTCGTATTCGTTTTACATATTTAAGGTGAGTGATTGTTACATTTTGTTTATCTGTTTTACCGACAATTTTTGTTTTGTCTTGTTTTTCTGGATGAATAGTGGAGAAAGGGGCTTGTAATTTAGACTTATGTTTTTTCTTAGAGACATATAAGGATTTTGTGAGGTCTATTTCCGGAATATCTTCGGCATTTTCGTTTTTTTTATCCAAGAGTTGTTTTCTCTTTTGTTTTTGTTTATTATATAGTTCTGCAATAAAGGGTTGGAGTTCTCCTTTATGTCTTTGATTATATGTTTCATATATCGGAAGATCAAAGTCGAAGTGTATTTCTTCTGCATAGGGTCCGTACAGAATTGAGAAAGGGGAATAACCTGTGAAACTGTGGATTGATTTGTTGTAAATGAGAATGGCATGTGTTAGAATGTCATCTAACGAATCATTTGGGTTTTAGGCTTGTAAGGTCCTAAGTTTTCCGATAAGAGTTGAATGAAAACGCTCTAAAGGAGAGTTTGAGGAGGAATTGTTTACTGTTGTAAAATGTATTTCGATTTTGTGGATATTTAAGAATTCTTTAATGACTGAGGAATTGAATTCGTTGCCGCTGTCGCATACAATCTTTTTTGGATAATTGTGGTGCGAAAAGTAGTGTCTCAATTTATTTAGTATGGAAATGGAAGCGTATAGCATTGACCGTATTTGGAAAAGGAATCTATTATTGTGAGATACAGGTGTTTATTGCAGTGGAATAGATCGATATGTAATATATCAAAAGGTTTTTAACTTAACAATGGTCCTAATTTGAAAAGTTTGTAAGGACGTTGTTCGTATTTATTTTTTAGGCAAATTTCGAATTGATAAAATTCGAAATAGTTGTCTGCATTGAGGGCCAATAAAATTTTTGTTTTAAGTGTTTGTACGTTTTAATTATTCCGTTGTGGTTTTCTATGTGATATTTCTTTATAAACTCTATTTGTTGGTTTTCTTCTTTTAGGTCCTGAAGTAGTATATTGCAAAATATTGCTTTGACTGTGGAATGAATTTTTTCTTTAAAATAGTTACAGATAAAAGGTCTAAATTCGTGAGGGATTGCCATTGCAAATTTTTGGTTTGGTCTAAGGATATTTTGGAAGGTATTTGCTATTTCTGTTTTCCAATTATTTGTCAAAGTGACAGTGTAACGGTGTTTGTTAAAAATTCTTTTGTATTTTATTTCAAAATAATTTGACTCTGGTTTTAAAATGATTTGGTTTGAGGATAAATTAATTGGTTCAGGTGAAATCTCTATTCATGTGTTAAGGTTCTCAACTGATGTATGTTGTGTGTTAGTACTGTTTTGTAAGTTGTCAAATTCGCCAAGGAAATCGTCAATGTTGAAATTGTCTGGTGGTTCATCACATTTTGAACTAGAGCTTAGGGCATTTATTTGGACTCGGCTAAGAGCATCAGCAACTTGATTCTCTTTGCCTTTTTTATATTTCACTTCAAAATCATATTCTTCTAGTTTAAGTCTCCATCGGGCTAGTCTATAAGTTGGGTCTTTAATTTTGTAGGTCCATACGGAAGTGTTTACAAGAATCTAGTATGACTAAAAGTTCTTTTTCGATGGTGGAGTAGTTTTGCTCTGCGGAATTAAGAGTTCGATAATAGTAGGCAATAGGGCGGTTGTTTTGAGATAGTACTGATCCTATAGCTATATTAGAGGCGTCTGTAGTCAGTACAAAAGGCTTTTCGAAGTCTGGATATTGTAGAACTGGGGAATTAGTTAACAATTGTTTGCATTTTGCAAAACGTTCCAAATAATTTGGATTAGTAGGGTAAATATTTGCTCCTTTTCGAGTACATCTCGAACGTTATTTTTTCAAAGTTGGGTATGAATCTTCGGTAGTAACCGATTAATCCAAGAAATGAGTTAATTTCTTTTACTGTTTACTGTTTGGTAGAGGGTATTTTTGTATAGCTTCAATTTTTGCTGGGTTAGGTTTGATTCCTTCGGTTGTCACAAAGGGCGTAAGAATATTGTCCATTAACCTTTCGAATGTTGCTGGACTATTCTTTAAACCAAAGAGCATACATAAAAATTCAAAGTGACCATGCGGTACTGAAAAGGCTGTTTTCCGAATAGAATCCGGATGAACTTCAATCTGATGATAATCTTGAGCTAAATCTAATGTGAAATAACTGGCTTTTCCTAAGTTATCCAATATCTCATCTATCTGAGGAAGTGGGTAACGATCACTTTCAGTATGAGCATTGAGCTTCCTATAGTCAATTACTACCCTAAATTTTTTCTGACCTGAGGCATCAGCTTTGTTTGGTACTATCCAAACTGGAGCTGAGTAGGGTGAAATTGACGGTCGAATTATCTTATTATCTAATAAATTATTTATTTGTTTTTTGATTTCTTCCTGCATTTCTTTGGGATGCCGAAATCCCTTTACATAAATCGGATTTTCGTCCTTCGTTTTGATTTCGTGTCTAACAGCTGACTTGAAAGTTAAATTTTTGTTTTCGTCGTAAAATACATCCTTATATTTCTTACAAAGATTTATAATTTTATACTTTTCTTCGTTGTTTAAGTGCGAAGTTCGTATTTTATTTTCATTAAAGTGTGTCGGAATTTTTGCGATTTCGTAATTACAGAAGTTCTCGACTTCAATTCTTTTATCAGATTTCATCGGAAATGCTAGGTCTATAGTTTCTAAGAAACTATTTTTTACAACGTGAATGGAATTGGCAATTTTAAAACCTTGAAATTGTCTTTCACGCAATATAACTTCGCCGTTATTTATGCTTACGGGAATTTTCTGATATAATGTTTGGAACGGAATGCTGACTTCGGGATTCTCAAAGGTTAAAGTATGATTTGCGTAGTTAATAGTGGCATTGAACCTCTTTTTAAGTCGAAATTACCTAGTAGGATATCAAAGTGCTGACTGAAGTCGGCGATTTTTACGTCGAATGTTTGAGGAATTCCATATTCTAGAAATAGTGGCGTCTTAATGTTTAATTCATGTTTCGAAGTAATTTTCATTGACGATAGCGAAAAAGGTTTTCGATAAATATGTTTTTTATCAAATAGACTGAGAGCTCGAGGATTTATAATTGAATGGGATCCGCCGGTGTCAATCAAAACGCCTAGATGTGTTTTGGGTGTAACGAAGCAGGGCAACCCAGGGGAACTTTCTATATTATGTAGGTTTATACAGGGGGTGGATGCTCGTCTAACGGGATGGCTTGAAAATCCTGGTGATTTTCATCGGGCAAATCGGGCTCTTATTCGGATTCATAATTTTCGAAATCGATTTCAAAATATTGAATATCATTCGAGTCTATATTAAAATTGTGGCTTCTATTAGTTGTGATTGTCATGGGCTGATGGTTTCTGGTTGTGGTAGTTTGAACACCGCTCATTGGACTGGCAAAATTTGGTTGGGGTCGAGGAGGTTTGTATTTGTTTATTCTTTGTTGGGCGTTTTTCGGGACATTGTTTCCTTGATAATTTCGTTGGAAAGATTGATTTTGTTTGTAAGAACCGAAATTTTGTCTTTGAGGAAAATTGTAGTTCTGTTGTGGAGTGAAGTTAAAGTTAGGCTCTGTGTTATGGAAAGGTGTGTTGTGAGTCGAAGGTCTCACATAGTTTGAGTGCGTGGGTTGGAAGTTTGTGGATCTTTGATTATTTGGAGATTGATAGGGATTATTTTTCATTGGAGGCTTTTTGTTTTGTTGGCTCTTAAGGTAGTTCATGTATTGTTGCTGATTTTTGTGGTTATCGTATGCAATACACTTTTGAGGGGCTTCCTCTAGGGAATTTAGTTCAAAATGCGATAAGTATTCGCAATAAGGCTCATTGATTCCAGCATATAAGGTCTTAAGGGCAATGTTTTTAAAGTATGGGGTTTTGAAAGTTACTATTGCGGGATTGTCGTTTAGGGTGATGTGTTAAAGTAAGTCATTCAGATTTGTATTTATTCTTTGATGATGTCGAAGTGTCGTAGGATTCGCTATGTTTTTGGACGGTGGTGGATAATTGTGTTACTATTATGTCTTCGGAACGTCTGTCTCCGTATTTGGTTAATAAAGCTGGACGAATCTCTGTCCAATTGGTTTTATTAGAATAATTTAAGAAATTTCTAGGTTCTTCTTTAATTCGAGATACGATGTGGGAATTTAAGATAAATTCTTAGGACGGATTTAAATCTTGGGTGCCTAAGAAAACTATTAAATTATCTACTGCTTTGATAAAGGTGGAGAGGTTGTCTCCAGAAGAGAATTCGGGCAGAGTTGAGCAAAGGCTAGCAATATCGCTATTGGTCATCGGCATTTTGGAATGTAATTTAGATGCAGGCTTGGATTTAGAGGTTTGTAGATTTCTTTTTATTTTCAAATTCAAATTATCGAATAGTAAACTTAAATTTTCGATACTATTTTTGGAAATATCATTCAATGTACTCATAAAATATATGCAAACATGTAAAATATAAATGCAAATATATATAAAAAATTCGTAGAAGTAAAAATGGTTTAAATAATATAAATAATTCAATGTAAATGTTTAAAAAATTCAATAAAAATAACAAATGCTCATAAACAATGGTAAAGAAAGGAAAAACTTACGCAAGGATGATCGTGTTTGATTTCCAATACATGTTTCTCTTTTACCAGGTTCTTCAGGATTTCATCAAACTATTGTAGACCAGGAAACGACTAAGTTTCTGCATGAAATATCCTGTTCGCAGCGTCAGAAATGTTTCTTCTACGTTGAGTTCCCAAAAAAATCTTTATTTCGAAAATTAAGTTACAATTTTGAATATTCTACAAACTACTACATTTGATGACTTAACATTGACTATTAAAACATAATAATTGCAATACTAATAAAAATATTGATTTCTTCCTTTTTATAACTTTGGACATCGGAATCTGCTGAGTCTCAATAGTAGGGGAGCTTATGGCTATATATATATATATATATATATATATATATATATATATATATATATATATATATATATATACAGATTGAACGAATTTAAAACGGAACATCCGAAATCAATGTATTTCGGCTCAACTCCGCTCTAGGTGGTTGGCCAACAAAAGGTTGTCAAATAATTATATTATAAAAATCCAATACTTCAGCGGGCTGCTGGATTCTGAATTCATTCAAGAACAAGTCAAAACTCCACCCAAATAGGTTGCCTAGAATCACTGTGAAAACTAGACTACACAAGCAGTTATTATGCTGTCAAACCACTTATCGCTTCCTTATAGTCCAAGAGATAGAGCCGAAATTTTGAACTGATCAGTAATATGACATTTCTCTATTGGAATATATTCATTGTAACTGGGTTAAGACTTTGCCTTACAGGCGGACGCCCCTCGTGGTACAGGGGGTGGCTATACAGGGATGAAGTTGTAATTTTTTTTCAGAAAAATTAACGATCGATAATATGGCTGAAAATTTGCCCAGAGTAAGATCTTGGTATAACCAGACGAAATCCCAAAGGGCGGACGCGAGAGTGGATACATAAGGGGTGGCGGACAGGGGTGAAATTGCAATTTTTTGGGGAAAAATTAACGATAAGTAATATGTCCACCATTTTCATGGCTCATTATTTAGCCCCTAAAAACTCTAAATCCAAAAGGGCGGACAGCTGGGTTGGTACAGAGAGCCATAAAACGGGGTCAAATGTACCACTTGCCTGCACATTTTAGGTCTCGGTAACAATTTTCAAACTGATTTTATTATGATATTTTTATACCGATTGATTTGAAAATTTGTATGCTCACTTCTGTTACTATTCTGAGAAGCGTCAAGTAGAGTTTTACTCAAAATTTTCCAAAAAAATTTCCATAAATGAAAATTTTCGTAATTTTTTGAGGTAAAATCTAATTTATAGGATCTTTTCGATTTTCTGTAAGTTATACCATGATTTTTTTTCCAAAAATTTTCAAACGATTTTTACGATAAGAAAAAAAATTAGAAAAACTTTTCTAAAACATTTGATAAAACTCTACGTCATCGTCTGAATCTTTTATAGAATATTTTGTAGTTTTAAAATGATATTATGATAATGTTTTTTTTTTTCAAACTAAAGTCATATTTACTTTACAAATCACATTTTTTTCTTAAATATAAATATTTTACGAATTAATTTTTAATTGAATAAATGTTTGATATTTGACATTTTATTAAATTAAAGTAATTTTATAATGTTAACTATTAAATATTTTTGGTATAACAAATAGTAATTTTACTTATTTTTTATTACAATAAAAAGGTTTTTAAATTTATATTGCATAAATAATGGTTGTTCAGATATAAGAAAAAGTTGATTTATTATTACATTAATAATCAAATACAAAATATATTATTTCTATTTATCAATAGGTAAAATTCAAGTTGTAGAATTCCTTTAACATTTTACAAATAATTATTAATAAAAATCAATTTAATAGTGGAATTATCAATTTTTTATATCAAGTTTTGAAATTTACTTTGTACTTAGATATTTTCAATATTTTTTTTTAACTTTCAAATTGATTGAATTTTTTTTTCATTAGTTAATTATAATTTTACAAATTCTGTTTGGACATTAATTTTGCATCATTATTATTTTAAAACATTAAAATAATAATGCTGCGCGTTCCATTTAGATCAGTAATTCTAGACGCATGCGCTAAATGTAATAAGTATCAAGATGCTTTTATCCAACTTGGTGAAACTGACTTCGATTGTAATGAAGTTTTTGAAACCTTAGAAACTTTCATATGTCACTTATATGGAACAGGACTGACGAGAACAATTCCAAAAAGAAAAGTAAACGATGTCAGATTTTCACTATTTAACCGGCAGTAAGTTGCATGATATGAACGAGCCTTAAAAAAAAACTAAAAAATTTCGATGCTTCAAGCTTCAAGCTTACCACCATGTCAAGATGAATTACACCAACATCTACTGCGAGCCCATTATATTTCAAATATTTGGACAAATGCTCATAAAAAAGTACCAACAGAATTGATTGTTGAAGAACATGGTTGGGAGTTTGAAGATGAAACATATAAATTCAAATGGTTTAGTGGACCTCAGATGCCAGAATCAATTCGAGAAGTAGTGATTGAAAATGAAGCAGATAATGAATGTGATATTATTGAAAGTGAAAGTGACGAAGATGATGAATGTGATGACATCAGTGAGAGTGAGAAAAATGACGAAATTTTTAATGTTTTTCTAAATTTTTTTTTCTTATCAGAAAAATCGTTTGAAAATTTTTGGAAAAATTCATGGTATAACTGACAGAAAATCGAAAGGATTCTACAAATTAGATTTTACCTCAAAAATTAGGAAAATTTTCATTTACGGAAATTTTTTTGGAAAATTTTGAGGAAAACTCTACTTGACGCTTTTCAGAATAGTAACAGAAGTGAGCATACAAATTTTCAAATCAATCGGTATAAAAATATCATAATAAAATCAGTTTGAAAATTGTTACCGAGACCTAAAATGCGCAGGCAAGTGGTACATTTGACCCCGTTTTATGGCTCTCTGTACCAACCCAGCTGTCCGCTCTTTTGGATTTAGAGTTTTTAGGGGCTAAATAATGAGTCATGAAAATGGCGGACATATTACTTATCGTTAATTTTTCCCCAAAAAATTGCAATTTCATCCCTGTCCGCCACCCCTTATGTATCCACTCTCGCGTCCGCCCTTTGGGATTTCGTCTAGTTATACCAAGATCTTACTCTGGGCAAATTTTCAGCCATATTATCGATCGTTAATTTTTCCGAAAAAAATTACAACTTCATCCCTGTATAGCCACCCCCTGTATCACGAGGGCACGAGGGCGACAAAGTCTTAACCCAGTTACAATGAATATAATCCAATAGAGAAATGTCATATTACTGATCAGTTCAAAATTTCGGCTCTATCTCTCCGACTATTAGGCAAGCTCCTCTTTCCTTTAAAGGAGACAGATAGTTGAACGATATTTTATACAATGTCTATCACCGGGTATGGATTTATTTTTGTCCAAGTTTTATATTGGTCCACTATTTCAAATGCAGTTCAAACAGACATATATTAAATTGTATGTTCCGTTTTAAATTCGTTCAATCTGTATATATATATATATATATATATATATATATATATATATATATATATATATATGTATATATATATATGTATATATATATATATATATATATATATATATATATATATATATATATGTATATATTATAGGATCCAACTTGTAAATACAATACATTTTGGAGACGGCTATCGCGGTATTCCTGGTCTCCTCCTCCAAACCTCTCGATTCCATCGCTCTTCTAATTCCTTCATTTTCTCTCTTTTTCTTCTTCCAGGGGGCTTCTATCTGTGAAGTTTTTGGGACCAACGTTCGTCAGGCATTCTCAATAGGTGTCCAAACCATTTTAAACCTCTTCTTTCTATTCTGTCAATGACCGTTTCTGTAGCATTCATTTTATTTCTTTTAGATTTGTTGGTCTTCCATTCCAGCCTTGATGTTTTAGCACTTCTTCTCAAATAATCTATTTTAATTGCCAACAATCTTCTCTCCAGGTCTGCATTAATTGTACATACTTCAGAGCCATAACAAAGAACATTCAACCATGGTTTGCCCTATTCTTTTTTTGTTAATTTTGGAAATGTTGCGATCCCACCATAAGGAGTTCAGACATCCTACAATTTTACGTCTCTGATTAATTCGGTTAATTTCGGTTTCTCCCAAGCCGTTCTTATCAATGAGTGCACCTAAATATTTAAATTTTTCCACTTGTTTGATTTTCACGTCCTCGTCTATCAACACTTCAAACCTTGCATCTGAATTGATAACTAAATATTCTGTTTCCTTCATGCTGACTTGTAACCCCCATTTTACATATTCTCTGTATAGACGCTTTATCATAAATTCTAGATCATAAGAATCTTGAGCTAGGACGACTTGGTCATCCGCAAAGTTCAGGGAGAACAGTACTTCATTTCCTATGGGGATTCCCATTCCGTGGCAGTGGTTTTTCCAATTTTGGAGGGCTGCCTTAATATATAAATTAAACAATAAGGGTGACATACTGCATTCTTGTTTTAGTTCTTTAGTTACTTTTATTGGCTCTGATAGTCTATTTCCGATTTTTAGGTAAGTAGTGTTATCTCTCTATACTTATTCCTAAAAGGTATGGACTAATGCCAAGTTGTTATAAAGATTACCACAATTTAGGTCTTGGAACTGTATCATACACCTTTTCTTGGTCGATGAAGGCTAGATGTACTTCGGTACCAACCGCTATTCTTTTTTCTATTAATTGTTGGAGTATAAACAAGTTATCAGTGCAAGATCTACCAGGCGTAAATCCACTTTGGTCTTCGCTAATTAGGTGTCTTAATGAGATGTTTTATTTGTTAGCCATTTCTTATATATTTTGTTTTTTTCTTGTATCATTTCTTTTACGTTTTCTACCATCCATGGTGGTTCGTGGTGTTTTTTGTCGTTGTTCTCTGTTCCTAATACTTCATAAACAATTTTCTAATCTAGATTGAAAAAGATGTTTAATACTTGGTTGGAATAAAAGATCTAATTTATATCTCTCCGTTTTGTACTGTGTAGTATTGTTTTTCTCACTTTCGGTGTTCTGTCGGTAGTATTGTTTAAAGCGGCACAAAAAATTAGCTAAAAGAAAGTAGTGATCTGTCCCACAGTTAGATCCTCTTTTTACTCTGCAGTCTTGGCACTTAAATTTTGATTTCTGTCTCATTATTATATAGTCTATGATCGACTTTTGTTGGAGTCAAGGTCGTTCCCAAGTGTATTTATGAATATCTTTATGTTTGAATTAAGTATTCATTATTTTTAAACCAAAAAGTTGACAGACCTCAATTCATTTTTAATTTAATGCCACAAAGTATTCAAATGAATTATCTATTCCAAAAGGTAACAGTAGTTTCACGTTTAAAACCCCGTCTTCTTCTTCACGTGTCATATATCAGATTTATCCGACTTTGGCAATCACAATTGCTAAGGTTTCTCGATCTTACCGCATGGAATATTAATTGTCGTGCATTTGATACGACAATTCAGATATGAGTTCATTCTCGACTGTTTTTTATCCAAGAAACCTGTTGTCTTCCTACACCTCTATGGCCCTCTATTTTGCCTTTAAGGGTCGGTTGACCCACGTTAGTACTTCCTCGTTAGTTTTTCTTGATGTCCATGTATCTTCAGCATCTGTCTACGAATCCACATTTCCAATACTTCAATTATGTTCATGTTTGATACTTTTAGTGTCCACAGTTCTGGTCCATACAAAAGTACAGACCAAATATAGCAGTTAACATAATTGAAGCTCTGCATCTGGATGTGGGTTACGACTAAAAATTTCGTTTTGTTTGAGTTTATTTTTATGCCCATTTCCTCTGCTACTTTGTGATTACGATCAAGCAGAATTTGGAGAGCTTCAATATTTTCTACCAGAATTAATCTACCGTCCGCGTACTTAATTACATTAAGTAGTTCCCCGTTGATTTTTCGAAATTCCGTAAAATTCTGATTTCAGATTATTACTTTTGTTTTTTATAAACGAAAAAAAAAAATTAATGGTCGGGTTTCTGGACAGATTTCAACTATTTATTTGTTAAAAACTTTATCCAAAAGAACTGTACCTAAGATTCCATCAATTCTTTGAATGTAAACCAAAGTGTTTAAAATTAAAGACAAATTAAATCATTCAGACTATCGTATGAAATGCTTTGATTAAGATTGGACTTTTGATTAATATAGCTTTATTTATGTAGTTAAGAATTGTATTTATTTTTTGTTCATCCTTAGAATATAATTGTTTCTTGTAGGTATTGGTGAATTTTCAGAAAAAGCTGTTTGGAAAGACACAACAGTTTCATATGTAATACCGCAAATAATTTGTAAGGCTTGTAATCATTGCAGAGACATTGATTTAGGTAGAGACCAGTATAGATCTGATTCAGCTTGGATCTGTCCTTTATGCAACTCAGAATATGACAATACTGAGATTGAATGTATTATACTAAATATCATCAATAAAAAGTTACTTGCCTACAATTTACAGGATCTACAATGTAAAAAATGTGCAAATGTAAGTATACTAATTATTCATACTATAGTTAACATCCTCTTCAAGATCATTATCAAATTTAGATTTCATTTATTTGAGAGCTTTTCTCTTTCAAATCCATTTTTCTATTTTGATAGAAACATATACCGACGGTCAATAATTCCCGGGCCCAAACATTTTTTGCAAAATTTATTCCTTATTTATCAAAATATCCTCCCTTAGTGGCGATACAGTTATTTCAACGCTTTTTGAATTTTTCGATGCCGCTCTTGTAAAACGATTTATCTTTGTAGACTACGATTCCACTGTAAGATCACTAGGTTCATAACGTACTTAATTAAACTCGCATGTTTACATACATTTAAAATTTATAATATTTAAATATTTCTAATTCAATTAATAGTAATTAATTTTATAACAAAAATTTTATTTCGTTCTTTTATTTTTTAAATAAAATGCGCTGCTCTGGCGTATATGCATGTTTTCTTATATTAAATTAAAGCAATTTTTTTAATATGATGATATAAGGTTGTCTGAGAACAATGCTCGCAAAGTAGGGTTGCCATTTGTTAAAAACGCGAGGTATCAAAGATAAAGTAACAAAGAGCTAGCGCGCAACGCCACTAGTTTAAAGTGTATTTTGTGCGAGTTTTTAAAGCATGCGTCGATAAATAGTTAATAATATACATATTATCACTTCAAACCAGTGTCGTTGCGCGATAACTCTTATTTTACTTTATCTTTTATACTTCGTGTTTCTAACAGCGGGCAATCCTAATTTGCAGCCATTTTTTCTTAGGCAACCTTAAATTATCATATTAAGAAAAAAATTAGCTTTAATTTGATATAAAACATGCATATACGTCATGTACAGCGTATTTTATTTAAAAAAATAAATAAAATAAAATTGTTTAAAAATTAATTAACGTGAAAGCCTAATTAATTGGAGACCATGATAACTAACATTTTCGTGTTAGTTATCATGGTCTCTAATTGTTTGATCTTCTCTTCTACGTCGTTTACATTTTTCTGTATCTGATCGAATGTTCTAGAAACTTCTTCAAATTTCTCATTGTTCTGACTGCATACTTCGTCAAATCTTCTAGAAACATTTTTGAGTTTCTCGTCGTTTTGTCTAGCTACTTCTTTAATAATTTGAGACGTTTCATCGAATTTTTTGGAAACATTCTCGAATTTATCATCATTTTTCTAGATTCTTCGATCATTTGCGAGACATTTTCAAATTTCTCGTCATTTTTTTAGAAGTTTCTTCGATCTTAATTAAAACTGCTGATTGAAAATGGAATGTCTCTGGGTCATCTCCATTCTTGTAGAGAACATTCTTCAATCGTTCTTGGAGGATCTTTTTGGACCCGCTACAGTCTTCATCGCGTTCTTCTAGTTGCTCACGCAACTGTTTTACTGACAGTTGTACTAGCAGCATCTTTGGTCAGGCACACACGTACTTTTTTAAATGTTCTTTCGTACAAAGATCACTACCGAACTACGCGGACGTTCCCGACGAACAATACTTTTCAAAAGTTCAAAAGTCTGTTTCAAAAGTCACTGCTGAATTTATTTTAAAATAAATCAATTAACCTCACACCGGACACCAACTGTACCGTTTTTAAATAAAACGAGCGGTTCGAATTTATATAAATATATTTATTTATAAGTTTACAAAACGATTATATCTAATCAATTAACTTAACTCATAGAAGGTATGCTTATATATAAAAGTTATTATGTACTAGACTATTCTGGCGTAGTCTACCTCTAATTCGTTTGCTTGTCGAGTCGAACTCTCCAGCGGTCGACAGTTTCTGTCGCTTCTAGAAGGACAGATCATTCTTGTCCCGGCCTGCAACCGTTAATGGGCTACGTAGAATGCATGTTATAATATATATATATATATATATATATATATATATATATATATATATATATATATATATCACATATTGACGGTATTCGATTTTTGTTTTGATACAGGGCAGCGACAGCCGCTTATACGTATTTCGACCTCTTTAGGTCTCCTCAGAACGGTATAGCCACTGCTCTGAGCTCTATATATAATAAGGCCTTTTCCTTGCGATTTCGATCTTCAAACGTTCCAATAAATCAACAAGTAAAACTAACTGCGGGTCCCAAAATACAGAAGACATAACCTTTCCGGTGGTTTGTTGCCTCTTTGATCGCTTTGGACGGATTTCTACGAGTGCTTTCTACTCAGATGACTACCGATCTGATTCCGGAGCGAAGTAATTGATCCATGTTTCATCCATTATGAAATACCGACGCATAAAATTTCGCGACTTATTCCAATTGGCCATGGCTAAACAACGCCGATATTCATTAATTCGTTCTTATTTTTGCTCTGGTGTGAGAAAACGCGGTACCCATTTGGAAAACAGCTTTCTCATACTTAAATGTTCATGTTTAAGATAATAGTCAAAATGCTACCCTTTGATAACTTAAGAGTGTCTGCTATCTCTTGCAATTTCACTTTGCGGTTTTCCCAGCATTTTTTTTCGATGTTTTCAGGAATAACTGCCTCATTTGGCCTTCCGAAGCGCTCAGTATGATTGGTGTCGGTACTACCGTGTTTGAATTTAGCGGTATTTTTTCACATTAAATAATAGTGATAAATCAACACACATGAAGTTACTTTGAATCCAGTGTTTATAAAAATCACAGAAGTAGCGTCACTTCAAATCCGGTAACTAATAATAATAATTTTGACATTAGAACTACCAAAATGTCAAATGGAAAATTCAGTAGAGTCGTCGTCATGGTTAGGCCCGTACTTATTGACCGACGTATTATTTTTATTTTAAAATAATGTCATCTTTATAAATATTATCATGCATACATATAACAACTAACACAACAAATATTTGCATCTGATTTACATAAATTCATCATTCTTTTATTTTCAGATTAAATTGGATAATATTAACAGACATTGCACATGCTCAGCAGATTTCAAGTGCCTTATTTCAAAGACTGAATTAATAAAATTATTAGAAACGTTCTATTCCTTGGGACATACTTTTAATATGGTAGTTGTATCCGAAACTGTAAAAAATATACTAAGTTTAATGTAATATTTTTATTGTTTTAATAAAAGAACAGAAATTATCTATTATTTATTTCGTAAACATAAATGTTACTACTATTTCACAATAACAAAATATAAGATATAATTTACTTTTCTAAGTTAATGGGGTCAATGACAGGATCTTGAAATTTGAAAGATGGGAATTTGGTCATATCTACTCCTTGACCACCTCCATATTGTTTTGCGACTTTATCAAGTTCGGTTTTTAGTTCTTTTTCTAATTCGGGCGTAGGTTCTACAAGGCTTTTGCCACTGAAAAAAAAAAATATGTTAATAAAACTTTCATTGGATTATAAGATCCGAACACACTGTCAATTGTGGTTTTAGGTAAATATCTAACATTCGTATAATAGCAGCTAGCACTAAATGATTTGGAGACAAATCCAAATTCCTTTTTGAAAAAAATCATGGTTTCAACAATGCAAACGCAATTTAAAGAAATAGCATAAAATCAATAAAATATAATGTCATATGTATAGAATTTTAGGTAATGAGGTAACTATCAAAGATAATTGGGCACATTCCCATTCTTTTTCCTAAAAAACTTTTTTAAACTAACGGCTCACCTTTTAAACGGGATTTATTACTTGAAAATGAGTGAAAAGCGCGCGTGATAAAATTTAACGAAATACTGAATGCAAAAAATGTATTTTATTAAAAAAAAAATTATCGATTTCCTGATTTGTAATGTACAAAATAAAATAATAAAAATAATTACAAAAGATTCAAAAAGATTTAGAATTTACGAAAAAATATAATACAAGTTGTCGCCGAAAATAGTGCGTTCCTTAAAGGTATAGGTAGAAGGCACCATGTAGAGTAAAAAGTCCTATAACATTTTTTTCTAAATTCAACCGTTTAACCAAACAACGAAAATACGTTTTGGTATGCAAGAAGAAATTTGTCTACTACGTGCAGAACGAAAATCTAAACGTAGGCAGTCAAAAATTTAGTAAACAGATAGTTTGAAACAATCGTGTTTAGTGTCACCGCGAAAATGTTTTCGATTCGTGAGTATCACGATATGTTGATAATTTAAGAAGTTCAGTGTAACAGTAATTTAGCTGTCCAAATTTATGTGCATCGGTATCCCGAAAGGCGAATTTCTAATGCTCGAACTTTTGTGAATGTTTCTCAAAGTTTATTACAAACATGTCCGTTGTACAAAAAAAAAAGCGGAAGAAGAACAAGAAGTATCCGTCGATTAAATGTAGAAGACGAAATTTTAGATGCTGTTCTACATCCATACCACTATCAGAGATTACGTGATTTTCACCAAGGTGGTCTTTCTCGAAGATTAACATTTTGTAGGTGGTTTCAGGATAAACCTGAATTTCCATCTAAAGCAGGGGTTTCCAAACTTTTTTGTACGCCCCCCTTTTGTTAAAATGAAAGTTTCTCGCGCCCCCACTCCTTAACAATAAATGGGCCTATGAACAAAACAAAAACAAATAAGTATTACATAGAAAACAAAAAATTTATTTATACTGCCACCAGATACAATACTTAACATCAGTTTTTATAAAATAAAAAAAATATTAACAAAAGAAATATAGATTAGGTTGGTTAGTGAGATGGATGTGCTTGCATTTTCTTTACTAGTATGCCTATTCGTGGCTGAGTTTTAGTAAGTGCACAACGCAAGTAACTAGCAGCATTAAGTTTATTCCAATACTTTGTTTTAATTGCCACAAGTGTTGAAATTTTTTTTTCGCACACATAGGTGCTTGAAAAAGACAAATATAAACGAAGAGCTTCCCGTAATACACTTTGAAATATTTCAACCAAAATGAAGGTTTGTCCATTATATCAAAGTTGTATTTGACAGAGGAACCGTGTTTTATTTGCAAAGCATCTTGAAGTGATTCAGGCAGGGAGTCTATGTTGACATGAAATGGGTCAATTGACAATCTGAAAATACTATCGTCACAAGTGTTTGAGAAGTATTTCTGGATCTATTTGGATTTTCAAACTTGATCCTTCATAAATGCCCTTTGAGCGTGTTTCTTCTGAGATTGGCTCTACTTTAGGGAAACTCGAATAATTGCAGGGGTTTGCTGATATTTTACGCACCCAAAGTTGCAATTTCTCAATATACATCTTGATCGCATCACGATGAGTAACTATATTTGAGTCTCCACCCTGCAGTTTTAGGTTAGGGCTGTTCAACGAGTCAAAGATGTCTTACAAATAAGTCAATATTACTTGGGAACAATGTTTTTTAAAGGCCACGCGTAGTTTATTTTGCTTCTGCTGTTCCAAGAACGTGATTACTTCATGTCGAAGGTGAAATAATCTTGCCAACATGTTTCCTTTTGAGAGCCATCCTACTTCTGTATGAAATAGCCGTGTTTTGTGATCACTCCCTAAATCTTCACAAAGAGTGTTGAAGAGTCGAGTATTCAACGCACTGTTTTTTATGTAATTCACTACTTTAATATACAACTTTAAGACAGCATTCAGTTCATTTGAAAGAGTTTTTGCTGCCAAGGTTTGTCGATGTATAACACAATGTATCTTAGTCACATCAGCATTTTTCTCTCCTACTAATTGTACAAATCCTGAGCAAGAACCAAGCATTGAAGGCGCGCCATCCGTACATACACCGATTTATTTTTGGCAAGAGAGTTCATGTTTGTCAAAAAAGTCTGACACTGCTTTCATAACATCAATAGCTTTTGTCGTGGTCTTCAACTGTAGAAAACAGTAGCTCGTCTTTCATTTTTTCGTTTTAAATATACCGAACATAAACAATTAACTGAAAACATTGACGTTTCACAGTATTGTCAGATTGTCAAATGCGACGCTTCACAGTATTGTCAGAAAGAGGTATTTGAGATAAATTTTGCTTACTCTGCGTTCCAAGAATAATATCAATGCCTTTAACAAACACGGTTTAACAAGCGTCTCTCCAAAATATGGCTCTTTTCAGATGACTGAGCCGTAGAACCAGTACTATCCAACGTCATGCGTTTTAAATTTTCAGATTTTGCAGAAAAAAATTCCTTTGGTTTGTCTTTAAAAGAGTTATGATTGGATGACAAATGTCTTTCAAGACGATTAGGTCTCATTGCATCATTGCTTAATACTTCATAGCAAATTGCACTGAGAATGTTCGACATTATCTTTACGCATACAAATAAACCCATATTTGATATAATCATCATTATACTTGCGCTTCTTTACTGAGCTCATTTTGACTACAATAACTTCTCTCACTCAAATCAACGAAATCAATGAAAGTCAACTACGACAATTAAAATTTCACAACACGTACACTATTGCGTTTGCTGATAATGCAAAAATACGTGCAGGCTAGGCCGAGGTATCACAAACACTGCATCACAATTGTTTAGCTGCGGGACAGTATATTGCTTTAAAAAGAATCAGTAGGTTCACTCCCGCATTTTCACGGTTCCAATTTTGAATCCACTCGTAGGTCCGTGCGCAATAGATTTGGCGAAAAATGCTGCTGTTGCAAGATTTAAAATATTCCATTAGTTTCAAAGAATATTCCAAATTTATAATAAAATATTTATTATAGTAGTTTTTCAAAAAGAGGAAAATAAATTTCATAAATGGTAAAATTCTTCACATAGCCACTATACACACTTCTAAAGTTTGAAAAATCATATTGCCTAATTGACTTAATCTATTCTCAAATAATTAATCATAAGTATCTATCCATTGATTGATTACATTTGGCAACATTGATTTTACCCAAACACGTGTTTGTGTTTATGCTGTGAAACTACAGTTATTTCAGTAATTTATATATAAATTTCATTTATTTGTTGTTATATAGTTGGTTTTATAAGTTTATTTCGTTTTTAATACATATTACTGTGATATTTCTCCAGTTTTCTAAGTGGTTTTATTATTTTAAACGACGGATTATGATGAATTCAGCCAAAACAAAAGTTTATTATTGCTGTGTATGTAGAAAAAATTCCAGGGACCATAACAACTTGAACTTGAGTTTCTTCAGGTTTCCCAAGGATGAAAATCGGTAAGAACTAAATTGTCTATTTAGTATAATTGACCTCATCGGTGTCGTATTTTTAGGTTTGCAGAATGGAAGAAAATTGTTCAATGTGAAAAACTTGCCATGTACAGTGCTCAATATTGTTATGATCACTTTAGAATATGCAGTTTACATTTTGAGGAACCGGCCTTTGCAGGAATGCTAAAAAGCAGGTTGAAAAAAAAAACGCAAAACCATCTAATCATCTTGTGAGATTAAACATTCCAGTTCAAGGTATGTTCTTTCTTTCAGGTGAATAATGAGAAAACTCATTTTTGTAATTTTGTAGGCACACCTGTGGAGAAGTTACAAACATTTGCGAGTACTCCGGAATCATTGACATATAGAATTGAAGGTATGCATATATTTTTAAAACTAATTGTTGGATATTTGTGGAAAATTGTAAATTTTGGTCATGAATTTGGTAGATAACTGTCTAAATCTAAACTCTAGAAATAATTCATCTATTTTGGCTAATAGAGCATTTGTCTGGGTAGATTTCATACAGCCTCTTCCTAAGCTTAATGCTTGAAATTGGTGTCTAACGTTTTAATTGTTTATGTGCTGGTTTTATGAAGATACTTCAAAAATCTAGCTGGGTCTTACTAAGCTGTAATGGCTTAAAGAAGAGTAGATGGGTCTGCTCTACACCAAGTTCTGCAAAAGGATCCCATGATATTTATGCATTTAATAGATTTTCCAATTATATTTTCAATATGCTTATCTGATAGGTTGTTAAATTTTTTTTTTAACTAAATAATCTTACTTTTATTAACCGAAATTTGAAGATTGTGGAGATAACACCCTTCATGAATATCTGACAAATATGGGTTAATTTGAGTGGAGTTCAAAATGAGGCTTAGGCTTTATATAGTTGAACTAGGCACTAGCATAAGAGAGTAGGGTCACATTATCTGGTATCAAATTATGTGAATGAGAAGAATTCAACTGAAAAAATCATTTATGATCAATTCAATGCTACTGATCAATATGATTTTAATATATTTTACTTAATATGATACATATGTTATTCTTTCTAGGGACATCAGCTGTAGAGGAATTGCAGGCAGTAGCAAGTACCTTTGCGGAATCTATGATGTATAGTATTGAAGGTATGCATATATTTTTAAGATTAATTGTTGGATATATATGTTAAATTATAAATTTTGGTCATGCATTTGGTAGATACCTAACTGTCTGTATCTAAACTCTAGAAATCATTCATCTGTTTTGACTTCTATAGCATTTGTCTGCGTAGATTTCATACAGCCTCTTCCTACGCTTAATGCTTGAAATTGGACTGGGTCTAACTTTTTAATAATTTATATGCTGATTTTTTGAAGCTACTTCAAAAATCTAGATGAGTTTTACTAGGCTGTAATGTGCTTGAAGAAGAGTAGATGGGTCTGCTCTACACCAAGTTCTGCAAAAGGATCTCATGATATTTATATCTTTAATAGTTTTTCCAATTATATTTTTAATATGCTTATCTGGTACGTTTTTAAATTGTTTTTTTTTTATTAAACAGACTCACTTTTAATAACTGAAATTTGAAGATTCTGAAGGTTGCACCCTTCATGAATATCTGACAATATGGATTAATGAGAGTGGAGTCTAAAATGGGATCTAGGCTGTTATAATATAGAAGGACTAGGTCACTAGCATAAGAATGTAGGGTATTTTAAATTTTATGAATGACAATAATTAAACTGAAAAAAATATTTTTATGATCAATTCAATGCTGCTGACCAATATATAAATATATATATATATATATATATATATATATATATATATATATATATATATATATATATATATGTATGTTATTCTTTCTAGGGACATCAGCTGAGGAATTACAGGCAATAGCAAGTACCTCTGGGGAATCTATGCCATATAGTATTGAAGGGATGCATATATTATTAAAATTAATTGTGACTCTGACAACAATTTTTATATGAAAGATGTATCTCATTTATTGAAGTGAACATGAAATAACTTTTTCAAATAATATTTTGAAATTTGACAATGGTCTTACTGAGAAAAACATTCGGAGGCATTTTATATCCAATATAAACAACAAAAACCTCGTTTGTCCCAGAAGCTTATAGATGCATACATTTTTTCATTTTCAAAAACTTTCAATAACAGTGTTAAAACTGTTAAGTTTATAAAAAAAAACAAGCCAAATTTTCAATTTAATGAATTCATATTTCAATAAAACCAAATCTTTCAATAGGCCTTTTATGGGGATATCCAAAATT
This sequence comes from Diabrotica undecimpunctata, assembly GCF_040954645.1. Classification (NCBI taxonomy): domain Eukaryota; kingdom Metazoa; phylum Arthropoda; class Insecta; order Coleoptera; family Chrysomelidae; genus Diabrotica; species Diabrotica undecimpunctata. Next base: position 92,896,710 of record NC_092806.1, on the reverse strand, counting down.
AGTTTTTACGTACATTAAGAAGAGAAAGATAAGTCAATGGATTCCCTAAAACATTAGTTTCTTGATGTTGAATTATTTATTTATAATTTTCAGATGCCGAAAATGTCGGAGTGTTTTCTCCCCAACGACCTCAAATATATCTTCAGATATATTTCAAGAGGAAGGTCACAAATCAAAAGGTAAGGCAAATATATAATGACATTCATTTCTTCATATTTGTGATGAATCTGATAATCAATTAGTGCCTCCAACTTCTAATTAGAATATTTGATAGTAGAAACCCTGGTAAATCACTTGTTACCTCGTTTTAATGAAAACTTACTTATTTCTTAACTACTTACTTACTTATTAACAGCATTCAAATCAAGACTATTTTTTAGGCATCCAAACACCAACAAAATTGTCATTTGGAACTCCCAGGAAAGCCCGTTTGAGAAAAACAATAAAACACCTTCGAAAGAAATTAAATAGCCCTCAAGCTCGAGACACAACACAAAATCATAATCTAACAATGGAGAGTATTTCTCGATTTCTCCAAGAACATGTTACACCCAACTTAGCTAAGTTCTTAAAGGTGCAGTTATCCTTGTCAAAGAAATCGCCAAAAGGATCAAGGTATTCCAATGATTTCAAGCAGTTTGCCTTAACGGTACACTTCTTGGGGCCTAAAGTCTTACAAGTTTCTCTCAAAAATATTTCGATTGCCTTCAAAGAGTACATTACAAAGGATTACTGCCAAATGGAATATAAGGCCTGGTTTAAACCAATTTTTATTTGACGCTCTTAAAATAAAAGCTGAAATGCTACCCAACACTTTCAGAGATTGCATTTTATGCCTGGATGAAATGTCTCTAAAATCTCAATTATTTTATAATATAGCTCAGGATGAGATTGTTGGATTTCATGAAACTCCGTTGAAAAAGTCATTTAAACCTGCTCAAAATGTTTTGGTGTTGATGGCTAGAGGCATTAATCAAAACTGGAAACAGCCAATTGCTTATTTTTTTGTTAATTCAAGTTGTCCAGTTTATGACTTAAAAACTATTCTTTTTGCAACTATTAGAAAATTGAAAGATGTTGGGATGAATGTTCTCTCGGTTGTATCAGACCATGGCAGTAATTTTTCCAGCTTAATTAAAGAGCTTAATATATTAGTGGATAAACCCTATTTTATTTGTGACTCTGACAAAATTTTTTATATAATAGATGTACCTCATTTATTGAAATCAACTAGAAATAACTTTTTCAAATATAATTTTAAATTTGACAGTGGTCTTAATGATAAAAAATATTTGGAGACATTTTATGTCCAAGACAAACAACAAAAATTTCGTTTGGCCCCAAGGATTACAGATTGTCACATTTTTCCATTGAATTTTCAAAAAATGAAAGTAAAATATGCAGCCCAAGTTTTTAGTGCAACATTGGCAGCAGCAATGAATGCCTAAATTTCGTTCCAAAAACAGTAGCAGCCATAAAAACTGCAGAATTTATAGAAAAAATGGACAAACTTTTTGACTTAATGAACTCTTTTAAATTCAGTAAAGCCAAATGTTTTAATAGGCCTTTTATTGGGACCTCTGTATAAATAAAATTTCTGAAGGAAATGTCAGAATTTTTCAATACTTTGACAGTTCTTAAAGGCAACAGAGATGTAACGAAAAGAATAAAATTTACATTTGGCTGGAGGTTAACCATATCATCTTTGCTAGGGTTATGGGATGTATTGAAGGCCAGGCAAATTAACCAAATTTTTACAAGGCGATTGAACCAGGATTGTCTTGAGAATTGATTTGGTAAAATCAGACAGCAAAGTGGAAATTGCCGGAATCCAACACCAATTCAGTGTCAAAGAGCGTTCAAAAAAATGTTTGCGGTTAGTTACATATTTTAATAATTCTGAAGGTACAAATTGTCTTGATGAATTTGATACAATTTTGGCCAATATAACACCAGAAGTAATTGAAAAATGTCAAATACTCATACCTGAGCCAAATATTTTCAAATCTCTGAAAATAGAATCTAGAGACTATACCAATCTAAACATAAGCGAAAAAAATGTTCCAGAAGTATAAACACATAATTGTAAAATTTTGAAAAATGACTTTATAGTGTTGGAGGGCTCAAAACTGCATTTTCTATATATTTTTAAATCATCATAACTGTACTTACGGAATCATCGGGCATGGCGAAATTCGTAAGTACAATTACGACGATTTACAAATATGTTGAAAATGCAGTTTTGATCCCTCCAACACAATAAAGTAATTTTTCAAAATTTTAGTTATGTCATTATCCTTCCGGAACAGCGACATATGCTATCACTTTGACATCGTTGTCTGAAAGTGGAATCTGATTTTGTCTTTCAAAATTAAGATTCGACTGCTACTGTTCCTGTCAGTGAGTAGGTATCTTAGCTGGGTGTATCATATGTTCTACTATTTTTTATTCTGTAAGAATTTGAGTATTACCTTATTTGCAGAATCTATATAACAGGCATCCTAAAATCCAGCTTTAGTTTGATTTTTCATGCTTTAGTCTTAAAAACAAATGTTAAATTTTAAACTTAAAAGACTTAAGCTATGTAAAAAACATAATTTTCTTGAACCTTTTAAAACAGAATATTAAATAGCTGAGAAGTTTTATATCGCATGTTAGGATTCGATCAATTAATTTTGTACTCAGCCTGAGGCCTTCTTTAAGTCAATAAATCAAAATTTGTCTTAAAGGAAATATATTTTTATATATCATAGTGCCCTATCATATCTTGTATGTCGCTATATGTTCATTAATATTGAAGATACTGCGTAGTGCTCTTTTAGTAGTCGCCTTGTTTATTTTTTCTATCTGAATATATTCGTTATATCCTCCCCTTTCATTTCCCATGTCGCATGTTAGGATTCAATCAGTTGTTTATTTTGTACTGAACCTGAGGCCTTTTTTAACTCAAAAAATCAAAATTTGTCTTATGGTAAATCTATTTTTATTCATAGTACCCTATCATATCTGGTTATTGTTCTGAAGCTATTTTCTTGTGGCATTTTAAATTAATTACTATTTAAATGGGAATAAGCCACAATTAAAGGTTAAAATACGTTTATTGACGTTTCAATTTCCACTTCGGAAATCGTTCTCAAAATACAAACATTAGTAAATTAAACAAATTTTGTTTTTTGTTACTTAGTGAAAAATTCTTCTAATAATTTAATTTTATCTGACTCATCTATATTGACAATTCAGACATACATTATACATTTTAAAGTAGACAACTTTAAAATGATATTGCCAATATTGTTGAGTTGCGTTCCTGGGACGACTTTACTTATAAGATAGTTCATTCGATTGCATGAAATCAACTTTAACTTGAGAATATCCGTCAGAAAAGATCAAAACATGTAATTCGTCTTTAAAAAGACAAATACATGCCATGATGACAGTAAAATTCTCCTGTTAGTGATTCCATAGTAAATTATGAGGGAAAAACCAGGAAAAAACCTCATAATACTATCCCGACATGGTAAGTATTTGATCGTGCATTTAGTTTACCTTCAATAACCACCAAATTCCGATGTTATATGTTTGTTATTTAAAAAACATAAATGATATATTCTATATATGTTACCGACTTACCAATACTGGTATTTTCCTTTTAATAAATTCCTCTTTCAATATGGGTAACCAGATCCTACTACATTCTGCCGAGGAATTCGCGACACAATTGGTCTCATTTAGCATAATTAGAGCCGCTTCTTTGATTTTTCTCTTTTTACCATCCGTTTCTTTTAGGACTATATTTGAATCATTCCATTGAACATGGGAAATTAAAATTTAAAAACATTAAACACGCATGGGATAATGAACATAGGGTTCAATGGAATGATTCAAATATAGTCCTAAAAGAAACGGATGGTAAAAAGAGAAAAATCAAAGAAGCGGATCTAATTATGCTAAATGAGACCAATTGTGTAGCGAATTCCTCGGCAGAATGTAGTAGGATCTGGTTACCCATATTGAAAGAGGAAGTTATTAAAAGGAAAATACCAGTATTGGCAAGTCAGTAACATATAGAGAATACATCATTTATGTTTTTTAAATAACAAACATATAAAATCGGAATTTGGTGGTTATTGAAGGTAAACTAAATGCACGATCAAATACTTACCATGTCGGGATAGTATTATGAGGTTTTTTCCTGGTTTTTCCCTCATAATTTACTATGGAATTACTAACAGGAGAATTTTACTGTCATCATGGCATGTATTTGTCTTTTTAAAGACGAATTACATGTTATGATCTTTTCTGACGGATATTCTCAAGTTAAAGTTGATTTCATGTAATCGAATGAACTATCTTATAAGTAAAGTCATCCCAGGAACGCAACTAAACAATATTGTCAATATCATTTTAAAGTCGTCTACTTTAAAATGTATAATGTATGTCTGAATTGTCAATATAGATGAGTCAGATAAAATTAAATTATTAGAAGAATTTTTCACTAAGTAACAAAAAACAAAATTTGTTTAATTTACTAATGTTTGTATTTTGAGAACGATTTCCGAAGTGGAAATTGAAACGTCAATAAACGTATTTTAACCTTTAATTGTGGCTTATTCCCATTTAAATAGTAATTAATCATATCTCGTATGTCGTTATATGTTCATTAATATTGAAGATACTGCGTAGTGCCCTTTTAGTAGTCGCCTTGTTTATTTTTTTCTATCTGAATATATTCGTTATATCCTCCCCTTTCATTTGCCATGTCGCATGTTAGGATTCAATCAGTTGTTTATTTTGTACTGAACCTGAGGCCTTCTTTAAGTCAAAAAATCAAAATTTGTCTTATGGTAAATCTATTTTTATTCATAGTACCCTATCATATCTCGTATGTCGTTATACGTTCATTAATATTGAAGATACTGCGTAGTGCCCTTTTAGTAGTCGCCTTGTTTATTTTTTCTATCTGAATATATTCGTTATATCCTCCCCTTTCATTTGCCATGTCGCATGTTAAGATTCAATCAGTTGTTTATTTTGTACTGAACCTGAGGCCTTCTTTAAGTCAAAAAATCAAAATTTGTCTTATGGTAAATCTATTTTTATTCATAGTATCCTATCATATCTCGTATGTCGCTATATGTTCATTAATATTGAAGATACTGTGTAGTGCCCATTCATTTAACGTATCACACGCTCCAATGCCGAAATGTGTATTTTTTCTGTCTCAACAGCGTTTTTACAGCTTTTACTTAATTATATTTAATTTTGGTAGTTCAGATTTCTTTCCTAGGTGGCGTAGTTACCTTACTGAACAAACAGTGTGACTTGTCATCCTAGCCTTTTGTATAGATAGATTCTCCCAATTTTAAATGTACGTAAAAATATGAGTTTGACTAACTACGTTATGAACGTAGTGATCCTACAGTGGGATCTTTAGGCTATATGACTTTTTTTCATTTCATTATTTTGTTATTTTTAATTTGTATTCATAGTTCGCTACTTGTGTTTTTATAATCCTATTTTTATTATAACTGGTATTGTAAAATTCAAATCCTCAAAATATAATTTATAATTCGAATGTATTATTATTTTTTCATCTATAGAAATTAGTTTCCTTATTAGCTCTTCGTTTTATGAGATTCCTCACCAGTAACAGTGAATACAGCGTGATTTTCTAATGAATACAAAAAATTTAATATTCGATTAATCAAAACTGATCGATTCAACATAATACATTTTGAAGGACAAACAGTAATAATTATTTTGGAAACTATTGATAATTGTCGAAAACGCTAAATTTAGGAAAGTATTCATTATTCCGAAAATCTAATTAAATTTTAGATCGCCACAAGTCACACTTTTCCTATTTATTTTCGAGCAGTGTATTAAAAATTATATTGAGCAGTGTATCAAAAACTGGAATTTATCTGCGCGTGGAACTCATGCGCGTGAAAAAAATGGAACATCAAGAACAAAGGACTGGCGGCAGAGTGAACCTACTGATTCTTTTTAAGCAATATACTTTGGCTGCGGTTAGCTGGCCTGCGTCTGGAGGGAGGGGAAGGAGGGAGGCAGTGCTTGGAAACGGTCGGTTGTCAAATGCCGCTATTGCCACATTCCATTCTTTCAAGTATTCGATTTCAAATTTATGTGTTATATATGAGATGTTATAGTGGTTTGTTTTAATTTTCTAAACATCATGGTTAATTTAGAATTTTAGAAAGACATTTAGTTTTCGACTCGCGTCCCCCTGACATGTACTCACGCTCCCCAGTTTGAGAACCCCTGATCTAAAGTGTTATGTGCAGATGAAGCATGTTTCACGAGAAATGGTGTGTATAATTTCCAATTTATGGGTTGGAATAATTAATAATCGTTTGATAGGGCCATATGAATTACCCAGAACACAAAATGAAGAAGCCTACTAAATTTTTTTTGCAAAATGTTTTGCCCGTACTTCTTGAAGACGTGCCTTTGAAAATAAGTCGTGAAATGTGTTTTCTTCACGACGGAGCTCCAACACATTTTACCAGAGCTGTTAAAAATCTTCTTAACACCACTTATCGTCGTCGTTGGATTGGTAGGATGGACCCATTATGTGGCCACCACAAAGTCCCGAATAATGCAATGTACTGGATTTTTATTTTTGGGGACATCTGAAATCGTTAGTTTATGATAACCGAGATGAAATCGAAACAGAAGCTGGATTATGAGAACAAATTTTTGATGCTGCAGAAACTAACCGACATAATTTAGTTAACTATGGCATTACTAACAATTGGATTCGTCGTATCAATACATTTGTTCGCGCAGGTGGAGGTCACTTTGAACATTTATATTATTATCAAGTAAGTACAAGTATCTAATTTAATTTTAATTCACAAGCAAAAAAAATTACTGATAGTCCTAGCATAGTATAAAAACATAAATTATAATTATTAAACGTTGTCTGTTGTATTTAATTTCCACTGTAAACTATGTAAAGGTGTTAAAGCCCATTCTGCGCCCTTAAAGTTTAATAAATACACAATACTAATTCAGTTAAAAGATAAAGAGTTTTTTATTGAAAATAGTTGCCATTTTAACAAATCATTTAAAATTATGCCATATTTCAAAACATTTTAGAAAAACATTACAAATAATTTTTCTTAGTTTCATTAATTACTTTTTAGAAATTAAACCATAGCACTGTTAAAAGCTTTAATCCAAAACCTTAATTAATTCACAAAATGCCACATTATTAAAACAAGAAATAATTATTTTGCAGGTGTTAGGTACATTTTCATTTGAGGCTTCGCAAGTTTCTGACTGATCGCAAATTGGACTTCAACCTTCGATACAAGATGCTTAAGTGTTACGTGTGGCCTGTTCTCTTGTACGTAATGGAAGAATGGACGTTAAAGGCCAGTTCCATTAACAAACTTGTGAAATGTGGTGCCTGCGTCGAATGCTTAGAATATCATGGACGGACAGAGTCAGAAATGAGGAAGTACTCAGAAGAGCGGGCTTACAGGATAGGGAACTTTTTAGTTACGTAAAAAGTAAGAAGACTGCATACTTGGGACATATATTACGAGGAGAAAGATATACTTTTCAGCAACTGATACTCGAAGGGAAGATAGAGGGTAGGAGAGGTCTGGGACGTAAAAAATGTCATGGCTGCGCAATATTCGACAATGGACAGGAATCCACAGCTATGAAATGCTGCTATAAATAGAATTATTTAATCCTGACTATTTAACATCTCACCTGACAAGACGATGTACGGTGGACGCCTACGCAGAAATGCACGGCACCTTAAGAAGAAGAAGAAGGTACATTTCCTAAGATGTCAACAACGTTGAAATAATAGTAAAGAAACAAAGGTTGGATTATGTTAAATACCCTAAGTCACTAGTTCTTTTAAAAATTCACGTATATGGAAAACACTGTAATAGGACTTTTTTGTTCTAAATTGTGTATTATATGCATACCTTAAAGGAACGCACTATTTTCAGATATCCTGGAAATATTAATGTTATTTGACAGTTCCTTGTCATTTATCCCCCACATCAACAATTTGTCAAATAAAGTTTACTGAAATCTAGGTTTTATCACAAGAAACTCTCGATATATTTCAGTACCCACATATAGAATTTTATATCTTACTTTCGTCCGTAGTTGAAAGAAATTGAACAAAGACAATGAGTTTGATCATTTGTTCAATGAGTTTGATCCTCACTTACAGTTCACTGCTTAACTTGAGAATCACATCACAAATAGTATTCCCTTCTTAGACATGCGTGTCATTAGAATGGGAGATAACACCTTAACTACAAGGTGGTATAGGAAACCAATGGCCTCTAATAGGTTTCTCAACTACCATTCTTGTCATCCTTTCAAATATAAATTAAACCTAATTAAAGCTTTAAGCTGTAGGCTAAATAGACTAATATATCCGGTTAATCTAAGGGAATCCCTTCAATTACTTAGAAATATTCTGATTGAGAATTCCTATCCATCCTCCCTCATTAATAAATACCTTTATTTACAAAGCTATGGTTCCTCTTTAAATGACATACCCAATGGTGACCAACTTAGAATAATATCAAATAATTCCATTAATAACACTGTTCTGCTTAACACTGTACTTGGGACTCCAACCATCCATTACTCATCTCTACCTTATTTTCCTCAAGCTACTGAAAAACTTATTAAACTGTACAAACAGAATAACGTACCTGTTAAAATTGCAGTTAAGAATGCTAAAATTGTCAGAAATTTGTTTTGTAAAACAAAAACACCCTTGACCCTTATGGAACAAGTAAATGTCATCTATCATATACCTTGTGCTGAGTGTGACTCGTGCTACAACGGTAAGACAGGGAGATCACTAAGAGGGCGTCTTACGACACACCGCAGTGATATCAACTTGTCTAAGCATACTTGTGCTCGTGCCCAGCATGCTATTAACACTAAACACAAAGTGGACTTGGCAATGAACGCAATCTCGTTAAAAGGCAGTTTTTGGAAATGTGTTAAATACTTAAACACCCTAACGCTCTTAATAAGAGAACGGATATTAGTAACTTGAGCCAAATTTATCATGCATTAATATTGCAGAATTAGGCTTAATATGTTGTTTACTTTAAAATTGTCCCCTAAGGTGTATGTTTTATCATATATTCATATTAAATAATTTCAAATAAAAATAAAATAAAATAATATTTTCTTACTTTATTTAACTTAGATTCATTCAACTTACATTTTATTGATTATTTTGTCAATGTTACATTTACATATGTGAAATAATTGTTTCTGATCAAATAGTTTAATAAAATTTTATAATTAAAATTGATTCATAGAATCTTTATTAGTCTCAGTTCCAAATGTTATGAACCTTGGACTGTTGGAAGTTGAATCAATCTTCACCTGTGGCTGGCTATCCAGCCACAACGTAGACTATTTTAATATATGATATTTTGGATGGACCTCACTTGTTTGTTCATTGTCTCTCTTAACCAATCACTGGGGGAAAATGGTGATCTTAACCACCTTTTTCTTTCATTTTTTGGTTTTTACAGACAGGTTTGTCACCCAAATTTATTATATTCTTTAAATTTACCGCTCTATTGCACTAGAGGTTGGTAATTCGCCTTGCTATTCTGTTATATTTTGACCTCAAGGCCACTGTCTTTTCTCGTTGTTTGGCGTGGGTTCTACTTGTTGCTTCCATTTAACCGGCAGCAGCTAAGAAGCTAAGAGTGGTAACCTCATTATATTTTTAAATATTACTATATTTCATTCTTAATCAATTTAATAATGTTGCCTAAAGTTAAAATTAAATTTAACTAATAATATACTGTTGGAAGTGCATCTTATGATCTTGTTAGTTCTCTGCAAATTAATGTTTTTTACTTAAGCTTTTTTACATAATTTTTATATACATGTACGATTAAGTACTGTGCTAAGTTTGAGTTAATTTGTAAACTGTATTTAGTTTCAATTAGTTGTGTATACAATAATCTTATAATGTCCATTGTCGTAAGCTTCTTTACATATTTAATATCATTGACTGCTACATGTCTTGTTGAGGTAACACACTTATAATAACTTTTGTATGGATGTTTGGTTTTTCATATTGTTCTTTTTAGATGAACTGATGATGCTTTCTGATTAGAAAGCGAAACGTCTTCAATAAATAGATATAGTAGCCACCTTCTTTGTCTTTTTTTCTCTCCACCTTTTGACTGAAAAACCCACCACTTTTCGAGTGATCCTTAATTTATATTGGATTGACGGTCATACTCCTCTCTCTCTCTCTCTCTCTCTCTCTCTCTCTCTATATATATATATATATATATTTTAATAAACTTATTGTGATGACTGCACGAAAGGGAGGATTTTATTGTGTTGTTCGTGGGTGCCAATCTAAATCTGGTGAGGAAATTAGTCTCTTTTCAATACCGGGTGATCGTAGCAGGTAAACAAATTAAATTTGAAATTCAAACGCGTTACAAATGTTATCATAACGTTTATATTTTAGTTAAATACACAATTTTTTTTAGAGCTGAATTATGGCTGAATATGAGCAGAAAACAGGGAAGATCTGCTTTCCAAGCATGCTGAATTACCTACATAATAATTATAAAATATGCGAGAAACATTTTGAACCGGTATACATGTCCAAAGGAAACAAAAGGAAGACCTTATTTGGACAAGCACATCCTACGATTTTCTCGCACAGCCAATATTCACAACACACAGACGAACCATTAAAGAAAGTCATAAGGCTGGAAGGTAGAGGTAGATACTTTTTATTTATTTACAATTATAGTGCCTCATTATAAAAGTCATATAAAAATCAGTATCTACTTATATAAGTTGTTTGTTGTTTTTCATAATATAAACAGGATCTGGAATTGTGAAATTTAATGATCTTTTATCAGCCTTATTAAGAACATATATCTTATAGTTACATACTGAGTAATATTTATATTGTGGTTTTAGGTATAACAGAAGTAGATAATGTGCAGCCAGTTGCCATTAAAAATCCAACAGATGATAAACATAGTATACCTGATACTTTGATGGAAGAGTTTCTGGTAACAGGTAATTTTATTTATTGCTGCTACAACTGTATTATGCGTTCAACTAATCATTAATAAGCATTAACATATCTACTTTGAATGTTTATATGTTATTTGGTCATTAAATATATTTTTATATTTCAGATGTTGATGTTAATAGGCAGGAAGTGTCTACCAGGTCCCATACTCCACAATGCTTCACCCCATATGCACAATCAGCTGCAACGCAAACCTCCTCAAAGTTATCTGGTGGTACACCATGGAAATGCAAAATGAGGTTAAAAATAAAAACTTTACGTGCGAATGTAAAAAAAGCATGTACCTCCTCCAAAAAAAAGGAAGATGATAAAACCTATTTAAATTTTATCAAATGTGTGACAAGTTATTAAACAAGCACAAATAGTGAAAGCTCAAGCAATTTTAAAAACTAAATCTACAAAAAGTAGAAGGTATTCTGATGAATATAAACAATTTGCATTAACACTATATTTTTTGGGCCCAAGAACCTATGCTTTTATGGAAAGAATATTGTATTTGCCCTCAAAACGAAGTCTTCAAAAAATTACTGAAAATTTGGTGTGTAAACCTGGTTTGAATAATGACCAAATATTTGATGTCCTAAAGTTAAAAGTGAACACAATGTTAGATCAGAACAAGCACTGTAGTATTTGTATTGATGAAATGTCTATTAAAAGCAATTTATTTTTTGATACAGGTCGTGATGAAATTGTTGGTCTATATGGTATAGGAAATAGGAAAAAGGAATCAATAGTTGCACAAAATGTACTTGTGATAATGGTTCGAGGCTTATATTCAAATTGGAAACAACAACTAACATATTTCTTTGTGAACACTACCTTTGAAGCAAATTACCTTCTTCCTATTATAAAAGAATGTATTTCTAAACTGTTTCAATCAGGCTTATATGTGAATTGTATTGTTACTGATATGGGATCGAATTTTCTAAAATTGAGTAAATTACTGGGGATTTCTCCAACTAACTCAGAATTTGATGTCAATGGACAAAAAATTGTTTATATATTTGATCCATGTCATTTAATTAAAGCCACTAAAAATAACTTAATTAATAATATTTTTTATTTTGATGACAAAAAACATCTTGATCATTTATAGAAACTTTTTATCATGAAGATAAAAAGCAGTTTTATAAGTGTGCACCAAAACTAACACACTCCCATATATATCCTACATATTTTGAAAAAATGCGAGTAAAGCTAGCATCTCAAATTTTAAGTAACACTGTTTCAAGTTCTATGTATAAATATATTTCTCTTGGTATTCTTCCATTAGATGCATTGGGAACAATAGAAATTATTGAAAAATTTAATAATTTGTTTGATATTTTAAATTCTACTGATAAGAAAAATCCTAACATATTTAAAAATGTATTTGAGGGAACTGATTTTCAGATCAATTATCTAAATTCCATGATAGATTTGGTACATAAACTGAAAATATTAGATAAAACAGGAAAAGATGTAACATGTCGTTCGCGATCAAAAAAGTGTTAGATTGTAACAATTAATGGTGTTAAAAAGCTTTGGGATAACTTATCGTCTCATGATTTTAAATACTTAAAAACAAGAAGACTTAACCAAGACTGTGTGGAAAATTATTTTGGTAGTATAAGAGAACAAGGTGGAAATTCCATCAATCCAATTCCCATACAATTTCAGAGGGCATTTAAAAAACTGTTTTGTCAAAATTTTATGCATTCTAACAAAATGAATTGCAAAGATGATTTAGATAAACGTTAATTGGATTTAAATGTAAAAAAAATTGTAGTCAACCAAGTGAGGATTTTGGAGTTCTCAGTCCCCCATAATTACAGTTATCAATATTGTATGCTTTAAAATGTGTCAATAACAATCTACTATCTAGTTCTTCAATTTCCTTTGAATATTTAATACATATATGACAAACATGAATATTGAGAACCTTTTTAATTAAATAACCACATACATACTGAAAAGCATTTTGGGTTGTTAGTTCTTCTGTTATGTAGTCACAATCTGGAAGCGTAAGAGCCTTCACTGGAGAGTAGGGTTGACTACAATTTTTTTTTTACATTTAAATCCATTAAACGTTTATCTAAATCATCTTTGCAATTAATTTTGTTAGAATGCATAAAATTTTGACAAAATAATTTTTTAAATACCCTCTGAAATTGTATGGGAGTGGATTGATGGAATTTCCACCTTTGTTCAATATATTTATAAGTTAGAAATAATGTTTTGTTCTTCATTTGAAAATATATTAACTAAAGGTAAAATATCACATTCATACCTTAGGGTAATGAAAGAAGTTCCTTTTAAACATCCATGTGATTGATTTCCATATATGTGCGTCATAAAATTATTTATAACATACATACATGGCTTTATCTGGATTTGACTTAAGCACAATTTTTATCGAATTCTGACATAGTCTTAACTTTAAACTGGATATCATTAAATACAGATGTCTGAGTTAATCCAGGTTTACAAACAATGTTTCCAGTCATATCTTCCAAACAACATTTAGTTGGTAAATAAAAAATCTTTTTCAAAAAGTTTTAAGTTTTGGGTCCAAAAAGTATAATGTGAAAGTGAATTGTTTGTATTTCTTTGAATATCTTCTGGCCTTTGGGACTTTTTTCTACAAAAACTATTCAACTATCTCCCTTGATGACATATCTATCTGAAAGACCATATTATTCAGTAGAAGAGTTTTTTAATTAATAACTAAGAAATTACAATCTCTTTATATACAGTTCCATGGTTCTTTACCCATGTGTCATCATAACCCAAAGTAGCTTTAACTTATTAGTTCCTACAGTTGATTATGCAATTTGTTATTGTCTTTTCTTCTCTTTGTAACCTTTGTCCATAAAATTGTAAAATTTTCAATGACAATAAAGCATATTTCCATTCTATTCCCATCCAGGTTATGTTTATCTGTGCCTATGATGGTCTTTTAGCATGGGGTGGAATAAGGAAGATTTACTTGCATTCTATAAACATTCAGAAGTGGTTAATTAGAATTATTTATGGAAAAAATTTAAGATATTACAGCGAACTGTTATACAATGAGAATAAATTTTTAACTGTACGTAAATTATTCTGTTACAAAGCCCTTATACACATACATGAAATAAAAAAGGAAAATATTAAACATTAGAAATCACACGCATCAAACTAGTTATACAAGGAATAATGCAATTTTACCTAAATGTAATAAATCCATACTCCAGAAATATGTTGGCTACATCGGGCCCAAATGATACAATTGTCTACCAGAGAATTTAAAACAAATTAAGAGTTATAAAAACATAGATATAAGTATGAAACTAAACAATGGATTGGAAACAAAACAACACAATTTTGTGAAGAACTAATTAATTGATAATAGTAATAAATAAAAAATATCTAAATAGACTTTGTTTACCAACTACATTTCTTGAATTTATTGACATATTTATGTCACATGCTATATTAAAATGAATGTATTTTTGTAAGTGCGCTTATGTAACTGTTTATATTTAAACATTTGTTAAATATTTGTTTGTTTGTATATATATTTTTTAAGTCTCACGCATAAGGGGTGCTACTTTTATGGTGGCTCTACTTCAGTGATTTTTCATGTTTATTTAGTATTCAGTATGCTTATTTCTTGTAAATCTATATTATAATGTAAGCTTCCTAAATAAAAATTATTATTAGTATTAATTACAATAAATTTCTATTATTATTGTGTTTTATTACAACTTTTTACTCTTCCCTACCACAAATGTGATATATCCAGGCGAATTGAATGTAGTACTGTACAACCAGAAGTTTCAGAGATCCCAGATGCACAGAAAGAGAAATCGAAGGGGTATACATGTATATTAATTACAATAAATTTCTATTATTATTCTGTTTTATTACAACTTTTTATCCTTTCCTACCATAAATTTAATATGTACTGGCGGATTGAATTTAGTACAGTACAACCAGAAGTTTCAGAAACCCCAGATGCACAGAAAGAAATCGAAGGGGTATAGCTGCAGAGTTTCTACGCGCAGCGAAAATATCGTGGTGTTGGAGGTGTTGTGAATAGATATTCACATTCAAAGAAATTCCTCAAAAGGAAACAAAAAAAAGTCAGCAACTTAAGACATAGTTAATAGAAATTTCAAAAGTATAATTCTGCATTGATAAGTAAAAAAGTCTTGAGTCAAAAATATAGATTTTGATTGATGAAGTTTTTGTTAACCTTAAAAAAACCATAAAAAGTAATAGAAATCGACTGCTTTTCATCTCTATTTTGAAATTAACTCTCTAATTCAATCGTTTTCTATCCGTTTACTAACATACTAAAATACTTTTAGTATGTTAATCTGTTTGTTAAAAAAAACAATCAATATTTTTAACTTAGGACCTTTTTATTAATTAATTATCAGTACAGAATTGATATATAAGTTATATTCTACTTTTATTTAATACTTAGTTTTAGTATGTACTTTTATTATGGTTAGCATATTTTATTTTTGTTAAATTTTGTAAAATGGGGACATCCCATAAATAAATAAATAAACATTGTAGATGCATGTAACAAATACGGCTTGAAACTAAATTGCAAGAAGACAAAAATAATGATCATTAGTAAGAAGAACACCAAGATAAACGCCCAAATTACAACATGCGATACATCGTTAGAAAGAGTGGAAACAATATGCTATTTGGGCTGCAATATTAAGGATACTTGGGATCAAAGCTACGAAATAAAAACTTGTATTGAAAAAGCCAGAAGTTCTTTCAACAGCCTTAGGAAGATTCTCTGCAGCTTATCTTTAAGTATCAATATATGCATACGAATTCTTAGATGTTACATCTTTAGTGTCCTCCTCTATGGAGTAGAAAGCTGGAGCCTTACAGAAGATGCCATAAAACTAATAGAGGCATTTGAAATGTGCTGCTACCGACATATGTTGAGGGTCTCATATATACACCACACAAGTAACATAACTATTCTCCAGAGGCTAAGAAAAGACAAAGAAATTATTAACACCATAAAAAACAGAAAAATAAGATGGGTCAATGTGGTCGCCAATATCTCTAGAAGATAGGCACATTTAGAAGAAGAACAATAGCATCATCTCTACAGTCAGAAACCGCACTGCTGAGCTCACAGTTTTAATTTTAGTTTTATTCTATTAAAATTGAAAATCCAAAAGATACTTTATAATTTTGAATTTTCAAATTATAAAAAAGAATTCTTTTGTGTATATGCTAAAAAGCAATTCTAGCATACTAACGGGATCAGGAATTGTTTATTGATAAAAAAACTGAATTTTTTGGGCTTTCTCCCCAGTGATTGTCTTTTAATTAATTTTATTAATATTTTATAAGAGAGTTTTAATTCTACTATTTGTAGATATGTACCCATTTGTATTAAAAATTTGTATCACAATATTATTTATAAAAAGATTCAGTCATTAAAAGCTAAAATAAAATTTTATTTAAAAAAAAATATGGCGCATGAGTAGGATTTGATCTCTAATTTTATAAAATGCAAAAATTTAAGGCTAAGCATTCTATGCATATGAGTCTGATGCACCTGTAGATGCACACAACAATGTGGCATCTACATAAGAAAATATCGAAGGTTGAATTTGTTGCTCAACTCTTCCATATTTTAGAAGCAGTAATACAACTACAGTACTTAGTAGTTCTTATAAAATAAGTTGATGACTAGTTGAGGCTTAATTAGGTAGTTGAAATTTTTGTGAGATTTGGTTAGATTGGTGTAAATCTTTTTTCCACAAAAATTTCACATTTTCAAAGTGTATATTATTTGACTACTTAATTGTCACTCTATTTTAGAAAGGATCAATCCTACCACAATTATTCAATGTATGGAACAAACATGTTTCACAAATTTGTTACATTTTTATATACCTATTTAATTACAATAAATTTGCTCGACCCTAATTATACTACATTTGAAGAAATATTAAAAAATGTTTTATTCACAATTGGGCAATGACTTTATATTACATTCAACTTTGTAGATACGCTAATTGGGATAATACAAACCTGTTACTTTTTTGTCTGTATTCTCTAATTTTATCAACAAATAATTGTTGAATGGGATCTGAAGCTTTTTGAAGACACGGAGCTAGAATTCCAATATTTCGACTGCAGACCTCGTTCTTTACGGAATTCCTTACAGTTCCCAAAACTTTCGTGAACAGCATCTGAAACAGGATTATGTAACTGTTTTAAAAAAGGTTGCACAGAGAAATCTAGAAAAACTTCGTTAAATTAAAGTATTTTTAAAATTATAAATATATTAGGAACGTACCTTTACTGTAATAATATATCGAGTAGATTTTATCAATAAAAAAATGATAAGGTCTCAGTATATTAAATAAAATTTATTGGAATGCTAATGCAGAACCCGAACTACTGCTGCGCAATGCGCATGCGACTGATAATAATTTTTGATTGACACAAAAGTGACAGATAAGGCATGATATACTCACAGATCACCTACCTATTATTAGTGGTCTGTGGATATACTCCATTCGCTTAGCTCGGGCATATTTTGACAGATTATTATTATCTATACTGTGGATTCATTGTCGAAAACCTACAACACAACAATTCCTACTTCTCAGTATTAATAGCTCAAGTATCCTACTATTGCAGACTTCTTTCTTTGAAAAAAGAAGAATTATTCTAAATAGTGGAAGTGTATACTAAACTCATCAAATTTTGGGTAGTATATATTTAAAAAATATATTTTAGTCGTTATAATTTAACATAACCATTTATTATATGGTGCAGATAAATAAATATTTATTGTCGGTAATTCGCAAAGTTTTATTTTATTTACTATTTAGTTTGTTTACTATTAATATTGACTATGAGTACGTGTGCTTGGTTGTATAGTAATTTCCAGCCACTTTTAGTCTGTCAAAAAGTAACTAACTTCGCAAAAAAATAATTACTAAATTCACTAGACAGTTAGGACTGGGAATAGCGAACCGAGTTATACTATATAGATTCTAACTCGATGATACTATAACATAACAATATAAGTCAACGCGCATGTTCTTGCATCTCTCTCGCACACCTGTGACGTAAGCCCGAGACAACTTTAATGATGCCAACACATCGAGTTAGAATCTAACTCGATGTGCCAACATGATACTATGATTAAGAATATATTGCGCATAAGTCGTGACGTAATTGGAGAGTTGCACGAGTTACGCCACTGGATTCCACAGAATCTGCACATTATAGGAGAATAGAAACGACGCAATACAATATTATAAATAGAGGGACTTTTCAATTAATATAACTTTTGCTACTTAACTTTTGCTTCATAGTTTTTGCTTCATAACTTTTGTTTGTTAACTTTTGTAAGTTTGTAAATAAAATAATTTTTAAAAACTCCTTTTCAAAACACAAAGTTATAATTGGCGCAGTCAGTAGGATACGTGCGGATCGGGAAAGAACATTTTACACATCAAGTGATAGAACTTTTTCGGTTTTTGGTGTTTCAACATCGTAGTGCGTATCCAAATCGAACCTCTACCCTACAGTGGTATCAACGAGAAGAAGCAGAGTTCCAGAGGAAGCAAAAGTTCGGAGAAGAGAAGCAGGTGCTCCAGATAACTGTAAGTGCCTTTCCTTTTCGCCTATCCTTTCATACATTTGTGAGGATAGATAGATTAATTTTTGAATTTTTGAATACGAATTTGAATTTTTTTGAATAAGAATACTGATATTTTTTATCCATTTTTAATACATATTTATGTTATTGAAAATATTTATTTTTATTGAATAATTTTTTTGAAATATTTGAAAAATATTTATATTGCGTATATATTTTTTTTTATAATACATAATTCTCTACAATTTTGTGAGATATTTTGACAAATAATTTTATCTGAAAATATGGCTACTGCAACTCAAACTCAAACTCCCCTTAACTGGGATTTTCTCAAATCAAAATTAAAAAATATTAAACCCTATGACGTAGATTCCAATACTCTCAACAAATTTATCTTTAGATGCAACGAACTAATACAAACATATTCTATATATAACGATCCAGATTTAAATAAACACATTTTGGAATGCATACAAGATAAACTAGTTGGAAAAGCAGAAGCACTAGTAGGAAATCGCATGGAACTAACGACATGGAATAGTATAAAGAGAGCATTAGAACAATGCTTCGCAGATAGACGTGATTTAGACTGCTTAATGCAAGAACTAACACGAACTAAACCATTTAAAAATGAAACACTCCATAATTTTGGAACAAGAATACAATTATTAAAAAGCAATGTAGCCCAAAGAATAAGTAACGATACTAGTATAGAGCATGCAGATAAATTATGCCAAATTAACCATTGTGATAAAATCGCACTGAACACTTTTATTGCAGGATGTACAGGTGTTCTTAAAAATAATATGCACCTTAAGAAACCGAGTTCTCTTGAAGATGCCATTGCATATGTCGACGAGTTTCATAATTTTGAAAATTTATATGGACATTCTAGTAATACTTTTCCAAAAAACAATCATAATTTTAAGTCACACAATTCCTTTAATCCATCTTACAGGCCAAATCAGCCTAGCAACCATTATCGTCCCCAAAATTCTAATCCCACACATCAATATCAAACAAACCCAAATTTTACATATCAAAATCAAAACCCTTTTAATTCTAACTTTTTATATCGAAATCAAGGTTATCAAAACCAAAATTCTTTAGCACCTCAACATTCTCAGAATCATTTCACATCTCAGAATCGTTCCACAAACTTCCGACCAGAAAGTAATGTATTCAGGCCCAACCGAATTCCTAATGATCGGATACCTAAGCCACAACCTATGTCAATAGCATCCAGAAATACATTAAATTCAAACGCTAGATCAAATCCCAATAAATACAATAATTATCGGAAAAATTATTTCCCTAGACGAATTCCTGATACTATAGCTGAGGAGCTATCATCGAGCAAAAAGACAAAAGAGGGAATCTAATCGTTATGAAAAGGCGACCAAAAAAGTGGCCTCTGATGGCGGACACATCCGGAAATGCGAATGCGCCAAATTTAAATTTTCCGACACTTATTAACAGTAGCTATAAAATAGTTTTCAGAATGTGTCTTAGACGAGAAGATTTTAATTAAATATTAACGATAACACATCTAACACAACAGTCTAAAATGTGAAACAATTGTTAAAAAACTTCAATATAAATAAGATTTCATGTGACAGTTGGGACAAATAATAACATAACCCAACTAAATTTGATTTCTTAAACAAGGAAAGACTCTCTTTCCTTGTTTAATTTGGCCTCTCAAGATGGCACTTCCTGTCTAACAATATTTTTGCCCCCACTACCTTTATATTCCCTCTTTTGTCTTTTTGCTCGATGGGAGCTATACACAAATAATTATCAAAACGAAAATAATAATCCAAATATTTTCCTAATTGCATATACCAGTCAAATGTAGATATTATAACTGCTCTTTATAATAAGACTATTAAATATCAAGCCGAAATACCAGCATTTCCAGAATTCAGAAGTAGCTTTTATATTCATTATATCTTATATGATTTTCACGAATATTTTGATGGAATCTTAGGATTAGAAGATATGATGAGAATGAACTTAGTTATAGATTTTACTAATAAACAACTGTATAATAACAATGTAACGATACCGATTAAATTTAGAGGACCAATGGATATTAAATTTGAATTTACTATAGGTGCACAGGAAAGAATGCTTTATCCTCTTCCTGTCAGTATACCTAATGGAGAAATAATAATCGAAGAAACATATTTAGAAGAAGTTTATATACCTGAAACATTAACATTAGCAAAAAATGGCTATGCTATAATGGAAATAATAAACACGACAGACAAACTTCTGAAGATAACTTTACTAAGACCAATAGACGTATACCCCTTTGAAAACGCAAATTATGAATTATACAACTTCAATTATTTTAACAAAAAACCTAATGAGAAATGTAATAAGAGAAACAAAATAGACTTAGGAAACCTTATAAGGACAGACCACATGAATTCAGAAGAAAGACAAAATATAATTAAGCTATGTAGAGAATTTTCAGATATATTCCTAAAAGCAGGAGATCCCTTGACATTTACTTCCAATGTCAGACACATCATAAAAACTACAGACGAAGTTCCTATACATTGTAGATCTTATAGATATCCTTACTGCCACAAAGAAGAAGTTCGAAGGCAAATTCAAGAAATGTTAGATAAAGGAATCATAAGGTCATCATGTTCACCTTGGAGTTCACCCATATGGATAGTGAATAAGAAATTAGATGCATCAGGCAAGAAAAAATACCGTCTAGTCATAGATTATCGAAAGCTCAATGAGAAAACAATTTCTGATAGATATCCAATTCCACATATTACAGAAATTTTGGATAAATTAGGAAGAGCACAATATTTTAGTACATTAGATTTGGCCAGCGGATTTCACCAAATCGAAATGGATCCAAAATCTGTAGAGAAAACAGCATTCAGCGTAGACAACGGTCATTATGAATTTCTAAGAATGTCTTTTGGTCTCAAAAATTCGCCGTCAACATTCCAACGGGTAATGGACGAAGTACTAAAAGATTTGCAAAACAAAATATGCATGGTCTACATGGATGATATAATTATATTTAGTACTAGCTTACAAGAACATATTCAAAATTTAAAACTAGTATTTCATAAACTACGAGAAGCACGTTTAAAAATTCAACTAGATAAATGCGAGTTTCTACAGAAAGAAGTTGAATTTCTTGGTCACGTTGTTACACCAGAAGGAATTAAACCCAATAAAAACAAAATATTAGCTATACAGAATTTTCCAATTCCAAGAACACAAAAACAAATTAAATCTTTTCTAGGTCTTTTAGGATATTATCGCAAATTTATAAAGAACTTCGCTAAAATAACAAAACCGTTAACAGTTTGCCTGAAGAAAGACCATAAAATAGAACACAAAAGAATTTATCGATTGCTTTAATACTTGCAAAAATTTGTTAATATCAGAACCAATTCTGGCCTACCCAGATTTTAACAAAAAATTTGAAATAATGACAGACGCATCGAAATATGCCATTGGGGCAGTATTATCACAGGATGGACATCCTATTTCATATGCGTCAAGGACCCTAAATTCAGCAGAGATAAACTATTCTACTATAGAAAAAGAATTATTAGCTATAGTATGGAGCTGCAAATACTTTAGACCATACTTATTTGGAAGAGAATTTATAATTTTTACAGATCATAAACCACTACAATGGTTGTTTTCATTGAAAGAACCTAATTCACGACTAGTGAGATGGCGGTTACAATTCGAAGAATTTGATTATAAAATTAAATACCAAAAAGGAGCCCTTAATAAAGTTGCGGATTGTCTTTCACGAATAGACACCGATAATGAAATAAATGTACTAGAATCTGAATCTTTGTGTGTACATCTTGATGACATAGATGATGTAATACAAAAAGAAATAGAAAACTTATCAGTTCCAAATCAAGAAATTACAGATCAATTGTCTGATCCAAATGACTTTTATCTTCCTGAGTTAAGCAATGAAGAAATTTCTGAAACGTTAGATGACAAGAATGAACAAGAAAAAAGAATAAACATAATATCAGATATACAAATTAGACCCCCAAATGTTAATCCAAGTGGAAATGAAGATACTGATGGAAATACAGTACATACTTCAGCTGAAAATCCAATTCTTAGTATACCAATCACAGACCGAGCCTTGAATTTATACAAAAATCAAATATTATTAACTTGTGGAGAAATCAACGAAATAAAAACTAAAACACAAAAGATATTTGAGAACACAAGACTATTTGTTATTTTACCTCAAAGAGATATGCAAAAAGGAATCATAAATTTTGTTAAAAATTATATAGACCCAAGAAAATTATATGCCTTGTATTTTAGACCACCACTATCACCTGAAACAATTGTAGTTGCATTGCAAAATTACTTCAAAAATTCTGCATTCAAATTTGTGCACAGTACAAAAGTATTAGACGATATTGAGACTACCGACGAACAAAAAGAAAAACTTAACTATTATCATGTTTACAAAAAAGGCCATCGTGGTATAAATGAGCTAAAAATGTTAATGACTTCACGATACTACTAGCCCAATATGTCAGAAGATATAGAACAGTATGTCAACATTTGTCAAGTTTGTTTAAAAAATAAATATGATAGAGACCCACCAGTCATTAAATTTAATCTTACACCAACGGCTTCTAAGCCATTTGATCATATTCATATGGATGTATTTAGAATATCCAATACACCATTTCTTACAATAATTGATGCATTTTCTCGATACGGACAAGCATATCAAATTCCTAGTATTAGTGGAATTTCAATAGTCGATGGTTTGTTAAACTATATCACACATCATGGATTACCCTATAAAATAACAACTGACTCCGGTACTGAATTCAAAAACTATGACTTAGAAGATTTTTGTAAATTACATAAAATAGAATTACATTTTACTACTCCTAAGAACAGCAATTCGAATTCTCCGGTAGAACGTTTTCATTCCTCTTTAATAGAAAATTTTAGATGCCTTAGAGAAACAAATAAAGACATGTCAGTAGAACAATTAATGAAACATTGCATATTATCATATAATAATTCAATTCATTCTGTTACTAAATTTACGCCATTTGAAATTATTAAAGGGCATATAAATAATCCAGACCCATTCGACAATAATGATCATTTAATTTTATCACAATATGTGCAGAATCATAAAGAAACGTGCAAAATACTATACGGAAAAATACATGAACGAAATGCAAACGTAAAATACCAACAGATAGAAAAACGCAATTTAACGAGGTCAGACCCACACGATTACACAAATGAAAACAAAGCATACATTAAAAGTAGAAATCGCAACAAAGCACTTCCTAAATTTAAAGAAACAACTATTGTCAACGATCGTGGCTTGTTGTTGGAAACAGATAAAGGATTGTATCATAAAAGCACAGTTCGCAAACCCAGATCTAATAAAAGAAACTTTTTGCAGGTTCAACAAAATGAAGAAAATAATCGTCTTGATTCTGATACAGATGATATATCAGACGTCCAACCAGGTTAGAGTTGACATCGATATTAATATAACACCTCTTGAAAACCTTTTACTCCCAATTAAATTAGGCACATGTAGATTAATTTATAGTAAACATACATTTATCCATTATATAAACTTAAAAGAAATAGTTAGACAAGTAGAATCTCTTAAAGCTAATTTTCAAATAATAAAAACTAATGTAGTGAAAGTTAATGCCTCAAATCCTATTTCATATCATGGATTGGCAGAAAACATGTTAGAAAGAACAGAAGTTTTAATTAATACATTAGAGAAAAAATTAGAAAACATCTATCCCCATATTCGATCAAAAAGAGGCCTAATTGATGGCCTAGGTAAAGTTAATAAATACTTATTTGGAAATTTAGATTCAGAAGACGGAGATAGATATGATAAATCAATAGAATTACTGGAAAATAATCAGAAACAAATTATTCACGAAACGAACTTACAAATATCTTTATAAAAAAAACTAATTGATCATTACAACAAATCTTTAGAAATACTTTGGCAAAACCAAGAAAAACTGCAACATAACTTACAGAAGTTCCAATTAGAAATTCAAAGTACTATAAACAGTTTGGGAAATTATATTACTTTTCAAGGTACCATAAGTCAGATAAATTTAGATTGTCAGAATATGATAGATTTTATTGAAAATATAGCAAATGGAATTATGTTTTCAAAATTAAACACATTACATAGTTCAATTATTTCGAGTCAGGAAATTCAGGATATGATTAAATATTTGCACAGTATTTACCAATCTTCCCAAATTCCAAAATTTATAAATATTTTAACATATTACATGCTATTAGGGACACAAGTAACTTTTTCAAGTTCAAAATTGATCTTTGCTACTCACATTCCTATCCTAAAACCAACTGTCCTTGATTTTTCCCATATTTACCCAATAATTCAAAAGAACAAGATGTTCACTCCCACATACTATTTGGCACGAACCTCTGACGAGACGCACCTACAGAAAGAAGAATGTCCCATTTTAGAAGAAACATACTATTGCAAAGAAGATACCATACTACAAGACAATTGCACCTTGCGTTTCCTCAATGGTCAAGTTCAACCCAATGCTTTACCACAGAAGTCACTCTCCAAGAATCCATTATCGAACAAGTAACTAATAATGAAGTATTGATAATGCCATCGACATCAGAACGAGTCCAATCAAAGTGCAAGAGAGACCAAATTTTCGAAGTACACAGTCCATCTCTCATCAGTATACCAGAAGATTGTGAAGTGATAATCAACCAACTGAAATTCAATAACAATATCAAAATTCATAGAGGGAAAGCTCTAATTTTACCAAAAATAAAATATTTTTCAACAGAAAATATACAAAAATTCCAGAGCCATAATATTACCAAAATTGACTTTGAAAATCTTTACGCAATTAATAATATGGCCAAACAATTAGTACCAATTAGAGGAACAAATATTCCTTTGCATACGACTCCATTGGTGACCACCTCAGTCATAGCAGTTATTCTAATCTTGATAATTCTGTATATTATTAAACAAAGAAGATCAAATCAACGGAACGAGAATAAAATAGAATTACAAGAAGATTCCGGCATTGAAGAAGATTCCACAAACCAGCATCCCAAAAATAACTCCGTTATTTTTCGGACTCAGTGAGGGAGGAGTTACGCCACTGGATTCCACAGAATCTGCACATTATAGGAGAATAGAAACGACGCAATACAATATTATAAATAGAGGGACTTTTCAATTAATATAACTTTTGCTACTTAACTTTTGCTTCATAGTTTTTGCTTCATAACTTTTGTTTGTTAACTTTTGTAAATTTGTAAATAAAATAATTTTTAAAAACTCCTTTTCAAAACACAAAGTTATAATTCACGTTCGTAATGTCAGTTTTTTGTATGTATCAATAAATAATCTTTAAGAAATAGTTTGGAGATATCCTTTTGTGTACGATTATTGTAATTATTAAACCTTTATTTAATATTATTATTTTGCTAATTGAATAATTTCATCACATAATGCATAAAAATCCCATTTAACTTTAACAAGAATTCAAATTCTACTCTCCAATGACGGCATGCGCGAACACGACCGATTTTGTGCTACGGGAAGATCCTATCTTGTTAGTCATAGTATCATGGATGCCAAGTTAAATGCTCTATTTGTTGCTATCCTGTGTGCTTCAAAATGTAGTGAATGAGATTTTTATTTATTCATTGATGTAGTAAAGACTTTGTATATTATATTGTTATATAAATTTTGCGGTGAAAACATTCAGTTTACTGTGTTAATATCACCTAATTTATTTATCGTACGCAACTTCCTCTCGACTACCTGTAGCTACTTTATAAAGAAGACTAATTATTTGGTTGCCATAATGTATTGTGCAGTGGTGGGTTGTTTAAACAATTAAAATAAAAAAAGTAAATCTTTTTCGAAGTGTCGTTTTTTCTGTGTTTCCTAGAGACAAACAAATGCGTAAAGTATGGGTCTTCAAGTGTTTTCAGCGAGACAAATTTAAGGTAGAAACCGCGAGAATATGATCAAAACATTTTACACAAGCTGACTATTGTTTAAAAGTAAAACTATAGTGGAATATTACTACTAATAGTATAATTTATTATGAAATTGTCACTAAAGAGATCTTTTCCTCGCTAAAACTTCCTAGTGGCGATACAAAAATTAACCCTAAAGATTTCATTGACAGTCATCGAGATTTTATTAATTCGAATATAAAAGAACTGAAATTGGATGGATTGGAAAATTTAGCCGGTTTCATTGCATTTAAGTTACATAAAAAAAAAGAAATACTTGGATATATTCCGGACGCTAACGATAAATCGTTTACTTGGGTAAACCACGTTTCTGAGGGTGGTTTACTCAAACCAACACTGGAATTTGTAACTAAATGTAGTGAACTGGAACATATTTTTCGTAGTTATAATGGCAACAAATTAAAAATAACTAAAAATTATTTAAAAAACCTAATAGAAGTTGCAAAATATGTAAATGTTAGCGAAGATGTAAAATTACTTTTTTTATATGTAAAATTTATTTTAAAATACTAATTCTAATTAAAAATATTAAAGATAATTACTATATACGCAAGAGAAAAATCACGAATATTGTAAAATAAATGTCTAAATGATATTCATAAAGTCTGAAGTATGACCTGCTTTTCCTTATGTTTCAAATTCTTTACATTTTATCGGCCTTTTATATTTAATTTATGTTTTGTAGCAATATCTATTTTGTTTGTAATACACACAATCAATTTGAAGATTCATATATTTCTTTAATTAATTTTAAACAAATTACTTAATAATTTTCAAACCACATTTTCACAGAAAGTAACTAGTTATGACTTCTTAGTGCAAGATATGGCATCGAGGTATACTTACCGTTAACAGTTTAAGTTTAGAAGTTTTTCATTACAGTAATGGAACAACGTTCCCATATGATGCATCGTTAAAATAAGATCCACACAAGTCCCCTGGCTTTGTCTCGCTATGACGTCATGCGCAAAGTCGATTAAAATTAGAACGGCAAGTGAGCATACCTTGTTTGTTATAGTATCATGCAGATAAGGTAGATGTAAAATGCAGTAGTATAAAAATTATAAGGTCCATTCGCTTAGCTCGGGCACAGAATAAGAAACAATCAGAATGCCCACTCTCAGATGCCGCCTTTGAAGTTTTTCAGCACGCGATCGCCATGTTTTAGACGGAAACACAGACTCGGATTGAGATTGAGAATCACATTGGTGTAATTTTACTGTCAAAGTTCATATTTTGAGGTTAAATGGTTTGGATTAAAACTTTAATTATTTTTTTCTTTATTTCAAAGAATTTTGTTGTTTTAATAAGGGTTATTGTAATGTAAATCAATAAATCATTGAAATTAGTTATGAAGTTGAAAAATATTTAAATTATAATTTTATTCTTTTTAGGTGTCCCTGATTTTATCCTGTACAAGACTAAAGATTTGGGACTTTTATTTGAACTGTCAAAGTTTAAATACACATTTCAAAGTTTTCTGCGAATTTTTGTAATTTAAGTACAGTATATTTGTCACCCAACACCTTAGGGTAGAAGGGTTATTGATAATATATATATATATATATATATATATATATATATATATATATATATATATATATATATATATATATATATACATATTTCATGAATTTGCGCTTATTTTGGATTAGAAATCAAAGCTTGGATAATTGTCATTCCAGGTTGGTTTTTTTCGAATTTTGATGGTGAATGGTTACCTCGTGTTCGAAGAAATTGCTGGATTTATTCTACAAAATCAAGTAAGGGCCTTACTAACATTTTCTTTGTGATCCTATTCCTTTACATATTTCCTAATCTTCTATATAGTCAAACTGTCCTCGACGCATCAAGGAATTTGGATATCGGTTAAAATACTTGGGAATTCCAAGGTTGGCCAAATCCAAATTTCTAATTGATTCGATGCAGGGAAATTCCACTTTCGCTAAGTAAAACAAAGGATTTGTTTTACATAAAAGCAGGTAGAATTTCTCTCATCGGTCAGTCGAGCTTGCTCTTCTACTGTAGACCTAGTCGGTGCTATTATTGTTCCAACTAAGTTATTGTTTTATTTCTGATTTTCTGTATACCTTTTTATTTTAGCATTATTGTATATTCAGACCTTTTCAGGTTAGAATAATACATTGATCATTATTTGTTCATGTACTGATTGTTTGATATTTTATTTGATTATTTGATTGTTTATTTTTCTTGTATTTTGTGTCTAAGTTGTTCTTCCGTAAGTTAAGAACACTTAGAAATATTTATCTTGCTTTTTCTATTTTATATTTTGATTTGTACTTTGTCTAAGTAGTTCTTTCCGGTAAGTCAAAGAACTCTTAGAAATATTTCTCTGAATATTTGACTTGTTATTTTAATTGTGCGTCTAAGCCATTCTTTTCCGGTAAGTCAAAAGAACACTTAGAAATATTTTCATAATCATTGTTGCATTATTATTTCCGATATTTTATTTTTAAGATATTTTTTTTTTTCCTTAAGTAAGAAAATACTTAATACATTTGTCTCTTTCATTTTCTATTTTATGCTAAGTTGTTTCTTCCGTAAGTCAAGAAACACTTAGCAATATTTCCACATCTTTTCTATATTTGATTTTTCTTATTTTCTATTATAAGTCGTTTCTTCCGTAAGTCAAGAAACACTTAGCAATATTTTCACATCTTTTCTATATTTGATTTTTCTTATTTTCTATTATAAGTCGTTTCTTCCGTAAGTCAAGAAACACTTATAAATATTTGTGCATTTATTTTACTATATTTGATTTTCTTGTTTATTTTCTGTTGTAAGTTGTTTCTTCCGTAAGTCAAGAAACACTTAGACATATTTCTATAATCAGTTTCATTTTTGCATTTCTCGTTTTATATTTTGAGTATTTTATTTTTCCACTCTAAGTCGTTTCTTCCGTAAGTCAAGAAACACTTAGAAATATTTCCATATTTTACTCTCACATTTACATATTTCATTTATCTATATTTCTGTCCTAAGTTGTTTCTTCCGTAAGTCAAGGAACACTTAGAAACATTTTTCTTTGCATTATATTTTTATACCATCTTATTTTTTTTTGTTTACTAAGTTATTCCCTCCGTAAGTCAAGGAATACTTAGATCATTTTTACCTATCTGTTTTCCATTTTTGCTCTGTTACTTTGTAACTGTTCCTTGGAACCGTTACCTATAACAGATATTTGTCACTGGAACTGTTATTTATAACAGCGGTAGTATTTAACCTTTCTACCAGCGACAAACCAAAGATGGTGAATACCCGATCCAATTCCGGGGATAGGAAGAAGCCCGAAGAGCCGGCGATGGGTCCTACAGGCCCAAATGCCCCCTCTCGGCAACATGGCGCCCAACCCACTAAAACCGAATCCACGACCCCAGGACCGTCTTCGAGCCAGCCTTCCACAGCTGACTTCATCTCTGCCCTTATGCAAGCGATGACGGCCCTATCGACCACTCAAGGCACCACACCCCAGATGCCTCATCCTGAGCCACCGAAGCCCAGGATTTCATATATGAAGCCCCCTCAGTTCTCAGGCCGGGACACTGAAAACCCTCTCAGCTTTCTAACCAAAGCCGAGACCTTCTTGACAAAATACGACGTGGACGAGGACAATTGGATAGATTACCTCATCGACAACTCACTCCACGGCGACGCGAAGAAATGGGCCCAGAAGTTTTCCCACACAGACCTACCGTACGACAGCTTCCGAAACCGTCTCCTGAGGAAGTACAACGACCCCGCTTTGCTCTCAGCCCTCACGTCGAAACTTCATGGAGAACATCAACGGAAGGATGAACCCACGGAGGACTTTATCAACGGTAAAGCAGCCTTATTCAGACGTCTCGCACCATACACCCCTGAGGACCAGAGGTGTATCACCATCGTAAACCAACTGAGACCCGACATCGCGATCTGCCTACGAGTGAACATTCCAAAGACCGAGGAGGACCTCCTAACAATAGCCCAAGGAATGGAAGCTGATACCCGCCGGAACACCGTCGCTAACAAACCCCAACATCAATCCCAGCAACAATCCCGACAGCGACAGCACTACCGTCCCCCACGTCAAAACAACACACCACGCCACCCTGAAGCGATCGAGGAATGGAGGAACCCCAACAGACAGTCCAGGATGCCACCGATGAGCCAACCACCACCTCCACTACCTCAGAACCAGGGAAACGCCAACAGGGGCGCCAACTAAACCCTGTTGTGAAGATGGTGCCCCAACTGAACCCGATTCAGACACGACCCTCGACGACAGGCCTTCCCCAACTCCATGGAAGGATCAACGGACAACGTGTGAAGATCTTAGTCGACACCGGTGCATCTGGGAACTTCATTCACCAGAGATTGATCCAGAGACGGGACCTGCAACGACGATCAGGATTGGTTCAGCTGGCGTGCACGGGCAGCACGTCCCGCACCCTAGGGACTGCTGAAGTCAAGATTAACATCGAGACTCTGGATTCAACCGTCAACTGCGTGGTTATGGAGGACTTGAACCACGACGTTGTGTTAGGGATGCCTTGGTTGGAACAGGAAGAGGCCAATGTAGACATACCACGTAAATGTCTACACGTCGGTACCACCTGCAGAACCACCATTTACTGGAAGAACCCAGCAAAAAGGCAATCCAGGACGCAGCGGCTGGAACCCCATCAAGCTCCATCCTTCGCTTTGCAACAAGTTGAAAAGTTGATTCAAGAGTACGATGACGTTTTCGACGACCGTCTACGTCAGCCGACCACCAAGGCCACCGAAATGAAAATCGAAGTGACCGACGCCACGCCTATCAACGTTAAGCCCTATAAATATTCTACGGAGAAGAAGCAGATAATGGCCAAGGAGGTGAGAGAGATGCTAGCCGCAGGAGTCATCCGCCCCAGCAAATCTCCTTACAATAGCCCGGTGGTTATTGTAACCAAGAAGGATGGCACCCCCCGTTTCTGCGTAGACTATAGGAAGCTTAACAACGTGACCATCGACGAAGCCTCCAGCATGCCACCAATCCACGACTCCATCAAAGAGATTGGCACGGCTCAGATCTTCACCACCTTAGATCTGAAGAGTGGATTTTGGCAAGTCCCACTGCACAAGGACTCCAGCCCGAAGACAGCGTTCAGCCTGCCTGACGGGTCCTCATACGAATTTACGGTGATGCCCTTCGGCCTCAAGAACGGACCAGCTGTGTTCCAGAAGCTCGTGACTTCAGTCTTTGCAGGATACATCGATGTTTTCATCAAGGTATACATGGATGATATTATCATCTATTCAGAAGACTGGACCCAACACCAGAACCACCTCCGCCTGGTTCTAGAGAGACTTCGGACACACGGACTATGGGCATCCCTAAAAAAGTGTAAATTCGCAGCAGACGAACTGGAGTACCTAGGACACAAAATCACCTCTGCCAACACCCAACCTCTGGAGAAGCATGTGGAGAAAATCAAAGGCTTCGACACTCCAAGGACGATGAAGCAACTGCGAAGCTTCATCGGGACAGCCAACTGGTTAAGGGATTTCATCCCTCGATTTTCGGACATCATAACACCCTTGACGGACCTCACCAAGGGTAATAAGAGACGGATGCACTGGAACGACGCCGCAGAAGCCGCCTTCCAACGTCTCAAGATCGAAATCGAGGGAGATCTCCTACTCCACCGACCAGACGCGTCCAAACCCTTCTGCCTCCAGACGGATGCCTCCGATGTCGGCATGGGCGCAGTCCTGTTCCAAGGAACCCAAGACGACAAGAGAGTCATCGCATATGCCTCCACGAAGTTAAAACCAGCAGAAACCCGTTACCATATTAACGAGAAAGAGTGCCTCGCATTAGTTTGGGCACTCAAAAGGTACAAGCACTTCCTCCAGGATCAGCACTTCACGCTGTACACCGACAGTCAGGCTCTCCTGTGGCTCCATCGGTTCAAGGAAGACAAGGCCAAACTATCCCGATGGGCCTTGCTACTTCAGGAGTTCAACTTCACCGTGATACATATCCCAGGGAAGGAGAACGAACTCCCTGACCACTTGTCCAGGAACCCAACCACGGAGAGAGAAGAAGAAGCTGACCAAGACGAGGAAGTGGTGCGACTTAGCTGGCCTACAACGGACGTGGAGGAAGACGAGTCCTTTATTTTCCACTCTAAGTCGTTTCTTCCGTAAGTCAAGAAACACTTAGAAATATTTCCATATTTTACTCTCACATTTACATATTTCATTTATCTATATTTCTGTCCTAAGTTGTTTCTTCCGTAAGTCAAGGAACACTTAGAAACATTTTTCTTTGCATTATATTTTTATACCATCTTATTTTTTTTTGTTTACTAAGTTATTCCCTCCGTAAGTCAAGGAATACTTAGATCATTTTTACCTATCTGTTTTCCATTTTTGCTCTGTTACTTTGTAACTGTTCCTTGGAACCGTTACCTATAACAGATATTTGTCACTGGAACTGTTATTTATAACAGCGGTAGTATTTAACCTTTCTACCAGCGACAAACCAAAGATGGTGAATACCCGATCCAATTCCGGGGATAGGAAGAAGCCCGAAGAGCCGGCGATGGGTCCTACAGGCCCAAATGCCCCCTCTCGGCAACAAAACCACATCTAAACGTTTTGGTAGATTTAAACTTTGTTAACGTTCGCCATTATGGAGGAAGAAATTCCTCCCGACCAACCACCAGATCCCGACCCTAATATTAGTCAAAATCTGTCTCAAAACAATGCAATAGAGAAAGTAAACATTAAAGAAAAAAGATTATATTCTGAATCAGATTTGGGGCCCTTTGAGGTCTTTGTTCAGGGTAAAAATAGTAATGTGGGTAACTATCATATCTTAAGTATTGCTAAGACTATCTTTAATTTAAAACTGAAAGAGATTGTTAAGTTTGGTAGGAAGGGAAAAAGAGAGTTGGGGTAGTATTCAAGGACAAACAATCTGCCAATTCGTTTATCCTTAGGAAGGACTGGGAAGAATTAGGTTATGAGGTTTTCATTCCCACTCATCTTATCTCTTGTAAAGGTATTGTCAGGGGAGTTTTTAAATCTTTGTCAGAAGAGGAAATTAAAATGTCAACTTCTACTAATCTACCATTTTGTAGAGTTATCTCTGTTAAAAGAATGAATAGAAGGGTTATGCAAGATAATTCAGAAAGCACTTTCATCCCTACAGGTACTATCTGTTTAAATTTTTCAGGAAGGAATATCCAGAAAGAAATTGAAATTTATGGTCTGCCTATGAGGGTAATAATAGCATCAGTCTACCTACCCTCAGATGCAGCCACCCTACCACCAACAAGGGAAATGGAAGATCTGGTAGACCATTGTCTCAGTCAGAATGTAGAACTTATTATCGGCTGCGATTCGAACTCTCACCATTTAGGCTGGGGCAGCAGAGATAACAACGCTCGAGGTAAGTCTCTTTATAACTATATTACTATAAAAGATTTGTATATCTTAAATAAGGGCACCGAACCTACCTTTATTAATGTTCGTAGCCAAACAGTCATCGATATCACGCTGGCAACAGCTGAAATATCGAATAAAATTCAGAACTGGCAGGTATCGGAGGATATTTCTATGTCCGACCACCGCTGGCTAACCTATAATATTAGTCTGGAAAAAAGCCTTATCAAATCGCGCGACCCTAAGAGGACGGATGTAGAACTCTACAACCGACTCTTAGAAGATGCTCTGCGGAATGAAAGGGCTTCAACTCCAGGAACTAATACAGAATTGGAAAGGTATGCGGTATCTATCCAAAACAAAATAAGCTATGCTTATAAAAAATCCTGTCCAATAAGGATGGTCCAGGAAAGTCGCAAAACCAACTCTTGGTGGTGCACTGAATTGGAACACCTTAGGAAGACAGCAAGAACAGCTTTTAATAGAGCAAAACGCACCAAACTCAAAGAGGATTGGGATTCTTACCAATCAAATCTCAGAGAGTTTAAAAAAGTCTGCAGACAAAGACAAAGAGCTGCTTGGAGAACCTTCTGTGAGGAAATCGAAGATTTCGCGCAGGCTTCCAGGTTACAAAAAGCGCTCTCAAAGGACCCACATCGGCATGTCGGCATACTAACGAAGGAAGATGGGAATAAAACTTCCAACCTTCGCGAAAGTGCTGAGGTCCTGATGAAAACAAACTTTCCCGGTTCTAGTGTCTCAACAGCACCAAACCGGATGGAAGAAGCAATCACACCGTCAACAAACGACTGGCATCTCGCCAGAACAATGATTAATGAGGAAAAGGTAAAATGGGCCATATTGTGCTTCACCCCTTTCAAATCACCAGGGCCTGACGGCATATATTCAGCCCTACTACGGTGGGGACTGGATATCCTTCTGCCGCACCTCGTGGAAATATTCAGAGCCTCTTTGGTTCTGAGATATATTCCTAGGAAGTGGAGAGAGGTACGTGTGGTCTTCATACCAAAACCAGGTAGGATGGACTACACCCTACCAAAGGCTTTCCGACCAATTAGCCTAACATCCTTTCTGTTGAAAACGATGGAAAGGCTATGCGAGAGGTACATAAGGGATGAAGTTCTGGTCCATAACCCACTTCACCCAAATCAACATGCATATACTTCGGGAAGATCTACCGATTCTGCACTGCATCATGTAGTGGGAAGAATTGAAAGATCGCTGGATAATAAAGAATCCACCCTAGGTATATTCATAGACATTGAGGGAGCGTTTGATAAAACCACATTCCCAACTATCACCCAACAGCTGAACGTCAGGAATGTTCCCCTGGCCATAAGCGAATGGATATTCAGTATGCTCTCTAATAGAGCAATAAGCATAAATGTAGAAGACGTTTCTGTTAGAGGCATGGTTACGAGGGGCTGTCCACAGGGAGGGGTGCTATCACCACTACTCTGGAACATAGTTCTAGATACCCTGGTTGACCAACTCAGCAGCAACGGTTTCTACACAATAGCCTATGCAGACGATATTGCTGTCCTGCAAAGCGGTAAGTTTGAGAGCACACTATGTGAGAGATCACAAGTTGCTCTCCGACTAATAGAAACATGGTGCAAGGAACACTCACTATCTATAAATCCAAAGAAAACTGAGATGGTCCTCTTTACCAGGAAAAGAAGAATCACGGGCTTAATACCCTCAAGGATTCTAAACTACAGTCTAAATTTTTCTGACGAGGTGAAGTACCTCGGTATTACCCTTGACAAGAAGTTAACATGAAACTCACACTTAGATGGTAGAGCTAAAAGAGCATATATTGCCTATGAGCAGTGTCGACGAACGGTCGGACGCACCTGGGGCCTCACGCCCAGGGTGATCGCCTGGGTCTACACCGCTATCATTAGGCCAATGCTAACTTACGGAGCTATTGCTTGGGTACCAAAAGTGCTACAGGCAACAGCGATTAACAAACTAAACCATATTCAGCGGATGGCTTGCATAAATATAACAGGTGCCATGAAAACAACACCAACTGCTGCAATGGAGTTGATCATTGGCATCACGCCTCTAGATATATATGTCAAAGAGGTGGCGCTAGTGACAATGATGCGACTGCGCTCAGCTGGTGCAAACCTTGATGTAGGAATGGGACAATTGAGAACTCGTTTCTGGCGAGAAGAGTTGGATGCGTTACCACTTCTACAGGCAGGCTGCGACTCAATTGAACCAAAGTTTGTCTTCAACAAACCCTACAAAATTGAAACAGGACAGTATATGAAGACAAACGTGGCAAATGCCTATTGCATATACACCGATGGCTCCAAAATGAAAGAAGGCTCAGGATGCGGGATATACTCCAGATCACTGAACCTAAGAATAAAGTGGGGTATGGGCAAAAATGCCAGCGTAGTTCAGACAGAACTGACTGGTATCTCCATAGCCGCAAAAGAGATAACCCAAAAAGGTATAGCAGGTAAAACTATAATCATCTGCACAGATAGCAGACAAGCGCTACTAACCTTGAATAGACCACGTGTCACATCAGGTTTAGTAATGGAGTGTCACAAGTCACTAACCCAAGCTTCGGATGGTAATACCATCATCCTGAGGTGGGTTAAAGCACACAATAGGAATAAAGGCAACCGCATTGCTGACCAATTAGCTAGGAAGGCGGCAGGCCTAAGACTCTTAGGACCTGGGGATCTTTTTGGTTGGTCAACTACAACAATCGCGGAAATTGTCAAATGTCACTCCCATGCGCAAACCGTAAAAAGATGGGAAGAAGGGAAAGGATGTAAACTTGCCAGGGTAACACTAAGTAACCTTGAAGAGTCAACATCTAAGAAGTACTTGGGAATGACCAGGAAAAACCTACGTTTGGCAGTTGGTTTTTTAACTGGTCATTGTCAACTAAGCAAACACCTCCATACACTGGGGCTAGCAGACACACCTCTATGTAGGAAGTGTGAACGAGAAGACGAAACTGTAGAGCATGTCCTATGTGAATGCCCAGAGTTATCGTTAATACGAGAGGACGCGTTCGGCGAGTCCTGGCCAACACCTGCCCACATAAGAGAGATGTCTCCTGGTGACTTGTCCACCTTCCTAGAATTGGCAGGATGGACAATGAGCTAAGGGTGACAGCTCCCTGGGAGGATGCACAATGGGTCAATTGTGGCCTAAGTGCTGTGAAACTTAACTCGCCCTCCCTACTCTACAGATACAGAGGGTAATACCCTTTGTTAGTCCAATTCTCCAATGTCATAACTGTCTTTTATATGGACATTCTCTTTCCCAATGCACCACATGTAACAGATGTGTTACATGTGGTGCAAATCATTATTCTCCCTCATTTGTAGGGTGCAGTAGGTTTTGTATGTTCTGTAAAACACCAGATCATGACTCTAGACATCCTGAATGTAAAGAAAGAAAAAGACAAAAGAGTATTAAGGAACTTATGTCGTTTGCCAACTTATCATATTATGAAGCTAACCAAAACATTCCAAGGGAAACATCTAGCCCAAAGTTGAACATTAAGGATTTTCCTAATCTTGTAAATAATCTATCCTCTGCAAATAGCATTTCAGTTCAAAAGAGGAGATCAGTTGCTACATCCCTGTCTTCAAATTCTGTTTCCTACAGTCAGATTACAAAATCCACTCCATCAAAAAGGAAAAGACAATTAAATGTAGGCTTTGATCAAAGTTCTCATTCTAAAGTATTGAACAATCCTAATGGGAGATCCCCCAAAGAATCTCCTAGTCACTTTATAAATAACTCTCAGACCCAAAGAGATTTAAATCAGGCTATATTAATACTGAATCAAAATCACAGGGATTTGGTTATGATATTTATTGTTGAATTGATTAATAAAAATTATAGTTCGCCTAAGGATCATGTTCGATTAAATGTAGAGATTTATAATCATAAAAACAAAAGTGTATCACATAATGCTATAAGTACTAGTCAGGAGGGATGGAGGTATCTCGGTCTGAGGACTCAGAATACTGACTCCCCTCTCGTCTTGACCTGGTACACACATGTTTTTAACATTTTATATTTTCAATTATCACGCCCCACTAACTATTATATATAGTTAACAGAATCAACTGGCTGGTCCATGGTATTTCACATTTTTTTATTTAAAAATAAATGTATAGTTGTGTGAACATTACTGCTGCGAACATTATTTCTTTTGTTGCTTATTTTGATTTCTATTGATAAGTTGTCAGAAAATAAATTTATTTTTATACATAAATTTTATAACATTAATAAACTTTTCAAAAAGTAAGTAGTGTTATTAAGTATTTACCAGGGTTTACATTGTGAAAAAAAAACAAGATGAATTTAAAAAATAAATTTAATATACCACAAATTTAAATAATTCATTAGTATTGTAAACCATGTAATTATTTTCTCTAGCACAAAAAGCAATTGCAGTAGCATTAGAAATGAGCTCCATTAAATATTGATTTATGATATACATTTTATAAAGGATACTTATTACAAGATTTACAACAATAAATTCCTGATTGAAAAATGGACTTGTCACAATTAACTTCAGAGGCAGATTTTAAAATTATGCCTGGTTTGAAGACAATTTGAAATAAGTGACAATCATATTTTATGTTAGAACAGATCAAATGGTAAAATTTAATAAAAAATAGTAGGAATTGATCATCAAACAATTTTTCTTATTACAACAAAGTTAGCATGTAAAAGCTATAAGCAACATTAAAGATTCAAAACCAAATTATAAAAAACGGGTGTGGCAGTCCAGTGGGACTGCCGGTAAAAGTTATACTTCTATACACGCGTTCGCCGTTACAAATTTGTATGGGAGTCAATCTGCACAATCATTACATATGTAATGCTATGGGTAAGAGAGAGCAGACAGAGAAACAGAATTAGGTAAATAGGTATATGGTGCATCGTTTGCTGTATATAAACAATATTTGACTTGTAATAGGAGGATTTCATCAAAATATAATAATATTTTGATGAAAATGTATATTTTTATTTTCATATATGTATGAAAGGAGTTGAATGCAAAAAAATTTTTTACACATACTCTGCAATAAAATTCATTGTTTATTTTGTTATTAATATAAAAATACAATACAATACGCTGCAACATAATTCAATATAATAATATAATACAAATTAAAATGCATTATTCATAAGTATTTAAAAATGACAATATACATAACTTACTTACGCATATGTTTAATTACGCATATAACTTCAAAAACTGAGCAATTGTAAATCGCTGTTGTAAAATTTTTATTCCAAACTTCATTAAAAATTTATGAAATCGTTATTTTTATATAGATAAACAAAAGTATCAATGTTAATCCTACTTCCAACAATGATTTTTTCAAAACATTTTTTTTTGGAACGGGTTAGAGTATTTTTGATATACACCTCTTTGTAAAATTTTTTTCAAAATACATTTTATTGTTTTAAACACAGTAATTAATAATTTTAAATATTTTTTAACAAAAAAAAAACAAAAAGTTGCTTCTCCGTGACATGTTAGCACATTGCCGTGACTAGAATTCGAACCTGGTTACCACGGCCACAACGTGAGGTCCGAACAACTAGTCCACTAGACGATCACGGCTAATCAGGTGATGTGTATTACGATTCTAGTTCGAATATTTTAAAACTCTCACCTAAGATTCCATTAAAACAAATTTAGGTCAGTTGTTTACAAAAGAAACAATGTACTTAATATGAATTTAATTAATATACCATTTTATATAAATGAGTACGCTAATAATTAAAAATAAAGTAATCAATCAGTGGAAATAATAACAAATAAATGTTTCCGATTCTAAAAATGCTAAGATATTAAATAAATAATATTCATCAGTATTTAAAAATGACAATAGGTATACATAACTTACTTACCCATATGTTTAATTTACCATGATAATATTAATACAAATTAAAATGAAATATTCATAAGTATTTAAAAATGACAATATACGTAACTTACTTACACATATGTTTAATTTACCATGATAAAAATATTAATAAAAAATATTGTTTGGTGATACAACTGTCAATTTATCTGACATTGACAAATACAATATTTAATTGTTGTTTGTTGTGTATATACGTACACATTCGAACTTTCTTGAGATATTTACAAGTTTTAATTTATAATTTAACATGCCTAACGAGGCTTGTTACTCCCATGCAAATTTCCGATTCACTCCAGTGCAAATTTCCAAAGTCGAACGCGCGTATAGAAGTATAACTTCAAAAACCAACAACTCGGATTACGTTGTAAATTTTCATTTTATTTTAAAATTTAGCATTTTTGCGTATATTACATATATTTAATAAAATTAACGTGGGGTTTTTAAATATTTCAAAAATAAAAAAGAAAATTCATATTGGGATTCGAACTCACATACACCAGCGTATGAACCAAACACGTAAAATATTTGCCAATTAAACATGACACAAACGTATTTCAAAATTGACAGTTCTCGGTCATACAGTGATTTATTGAGATTATGATTTTGAAATACAAAAGACTAAAATAATTATGAACATTTAATAAATAATACAAAACGTGACTGATAGTTTCTGCCCTTCAGGGACGATTTTTAAAAAATAATTATTTAATTTACAAATGCGAGAGAACTTTATTACGTTCTTAAAAGTTACAATATTAAAATCAGACTTCGCTGTACAAAGGTTCAAATCAGACTGAATAATAATTAATTAAAATAAAATACATTACACATTGGAAAATAAAACAATAATTCGCAAGTTGCACTTTTATATTCAGGTCGATCATAGTTCAGGTGCTGACGCATCGGATTTAGGGTATTGGCTTATGGGGTCAACGACTATAACTCCTCCACCCTTAGTTTCTGGAATTTTTCATGGAATTGAAAAATGACCTAGGTTGGGCTTGGGGTAGGTTTTCTTCAGGATCATCTTGGATGTGAACACTCTCCATGGGACTATCATCTTTTCTTTGCGAATTCGTTCTTCTTATACATTTAATACCAAAATATGCAAAAATTATTATAATCAAAAATATTATTGATAAGTTCCAAAAATTAAAAACTCTAGTAGCTTTTGAGTTTTTAAGTATCAATGTTTTAATTTCTTCTTGTTTCTTCTTAACTAAATGAATCTGGTCCAGTTGGACATCTTCGATATGAACTTTGGGAATCTCTTCTTGATGAGGATGAGGAATAACTATATTCGGAAGTAATAGTGGCTGACTTTCAGAAATGAGGCGATTATTGCTAAATGTTTGGTCTTCTGTGCTAAACTGGCATTGAAAGGGAACTGTGATGAGATAATTTCCAGAAATTAATTGAAGGTCTGTGTTGGTACAGTTCATTTGGATTTTGGTTTTGGTTACCAAAATAGCGATGTAGTGAGACTCATCTACTTGTTGGATCATATTTTTTGAAATGTGAACTTCTATTCTTTGGCATCTCGTAGGATTAGATTTCAGTTTAAGGAGTTGGAATAGACAGTCTTCTTCATTTTTATTTTTTAGATGATTCTCGGGACAAAAGAATTTTGGCTTCAGATTGGAGCATGGTACAGATGTGTATTGGTAAAAATTTTCATTCATTATCAGATAGGTGTTAGGGGGTACTATGGTAGTTCGATTTACAGTAGGAATCGAGTATAAATGATAGTAGGAGTATTCGTCGGGATAAGCTATTGGAACATGGACAATGAAAACAATTGTCAAGTTAGAGTAGTACGCTTCTGTTTCTAAGATTTTATAATATTTATTTATGTCTGATGTAATATTCGGATAAATTAGTTCGTTTCTTGAATGATATTTCATAATTTGAGTTAATATTGACTTTAGTTCATTAATCTTTACTATACTACTATTTAAAATACCTAGTCTCGCAAATGTTATAGAGTTTTCTATTTCTGTTAGCAACTGTAATATAATATTTATACTTATACTTAATTGATCTAAAGTATTTCTAGTTATAAGGAAATCTTCAAAATTAAAAATAAATTTATTAAGATTTGAACGAATAGAT
Source organism: Diabrotica undecimpunctata (assembly GCF_040954645.1). Lineage (NCBI taxonomy): Eukaryota > Metazoa > Arthropoda > Insecta > Coleoptera > Chrysomelidae > Diabrotica > Diabrotica undecimpunctata. The sequence continues at coordinate 92,854,397 of NC_092806.1, read as the reverse complement.
TCTAAACCAGAGAAAATTACTTCTTGGTTACTCTTTATGAGAGAAATAGTATTATTAAAATTCTCTACAATCTCTGTCGATAATGAAATTTGTTTATTAAGTTTATTTACAATTTTATTTTGGTTACTTTTTAGTTCTTCTAGTGCGCTATCATAATGTTTTGCGTCTTCTGTATCTAAGTTTCCTGTAATACATTTAATAATTGAGCCTAGTCCGTCTATAAGACCTCTTTTTGCTCTGTAGTTAGGTAAAAGTGATTGGAGTTTTTGTTCAGCTAGTTGTAGCTGGAAGAAAAGGACACGGTCAAAATTTTCTAATTCGGAATAATAAGGACTACTAAGGCCGTCTTTAATTGCAGCTGTTACATTTTGATAGGAAAGCCTTAGGGTATTAATTTCTTTTTGAATTGGTTCTAAATTGACATAATGAATAAATGAATGAGTACTGGATTTAATTTTTGCACTACCTAATTTATAAGGGAGTATACCGGGATTGTCTTTAAGATTTGTAAAGGTGATTTCTTTAGTCTCGGCTTGTTGAAGGCCCAGGACCATCATCGTTGTCATTAGGAACCTGCAAGAGTTTTTTCCGGTTAGTTTTTGGTCGTCTTAAGTTTTGTTTATGTAAAAGTCTTTTTTGAGTAGCAACTTTAATTTTTGCATCTTTAACAACTTTATCTTTCATAAATTTAGGGTTAAGTTTATTTCGTACAAGTGTCGTGTTTTTCCTGTAAACATCACTGTCTTCTTCGTATGTGAGTGGTTCGTGTCGATCCTTATTGTGATATTCAATACTTTTTTCTTTTTGTTCGATCAATTTTTTATTAAGTTCTTTATAGATCTCTTTGGTCATATCTCTATGTTTTTGCATATAACTATTAATCAGTTTTTGGTCTATGTTCATATCAAATATTTCTTTAGTGTTAATGTGTCCATTTATAATATCTATAGGCTTTTGTTGAGTTACGGAATGTATTGAGTTATTATATCCTAAAATAGCATAAGGCATTTGATTTAAGATATCAATTTTTCCATCTGATTTACTTCTAATTATTCGTAGGTGTTCTATTAGAGTAGAATGAAATCTCTCTATAGATCCTTTAGATTGGGTACTATTTGTAGTAACATAATGAGTTTTTACTTTATGTATGTCGAAGAATTCTTGTACAACAGAGTTTTTTAATTCTGTGCCTCGGTCCATAGTTACGAGATCAGGAATTCCATGATGTGTCATGAAGGTTAGAAAAGCTCTTACAATTTCAGTACTTGTCAAAGCTGAAAGTGGGTATGCTTGACCGTATTTAGAAAATGTGTCTATTATAGTAAGAAATTTTTGGCCTTGACTTTGAAAAGTGTCTGCAAATATTATTTCAAACGGTTTTGTAGCTGTGGGTGTAATCATTAATTTTTGATTAGGCGGATTACGATCATATTTATTTACTTGGCAAATATTACAATTATTTATAAAATCTGTTACATCTTGTTTTATTCCTGGCCAATAGTAGGTACGTTTAATTCTAGTTTCTGTTTCTAGAATACCTCGGTGATTGGTTTTTCCTTCATGAAATAACCTTATTTTTTCATGCTGTTCATCTTTGTCTACTAAATCTTTTAAGATGCTGTTACATTTTATTAACTTGTAGGCAGAATTTTTAAATGTGTTTTTTAACGTTTCTAATATTTCTGGTATAAAGGTGTCTTCTTTGAAGTACACAGCATATTTGTATTTTGGGTCAATGTAATTTTTAAAAATATTAATAGTTTCTTGTACAATATTATTTTTTGAAATTTGGATATAAAGTCTTTTTCTGTTGGGAAATATTTTTTCAATTTTTGGTTTGGCAGCTGAGTGTAAAACAAAATCAATTACAATTTGGTGATCAAAAACATTGAGATTTTTATCAGAAATGAGCATTCCTAGTATTGGATCTTCTATACTAGTATGTACAGTTTCTCCATCATCATTGTTATCTTCAATGTCGTTATCTTGGTCATTTCCTTGTTCTAAATTTTGTTCGTTAGTGTCGTCGTCGATATTTACAGCCATCGAAACGCTATCATCATCGTTCCTTGTCGGAGTCTTATTTTGTTCTTCCATGTATTTTAAAAATTCATTACAATTAATCTCTATTCTAGATAGGGAGTCTGCATTTGCATTGCAACTTCCTTTCTTGTATTCGATTATGTAATCAAATTCCTCTAATTTTAAACGCCATCTCACTAATCGTGATGTTGGTTCTTTTAGAGACATAAGCCACTGTAAAGGTTTATGGTCTGTCATAATTTTAAATTGTCTTCCAAATAGATAAGGTCTAAAATATTTAGTTGCCCATACTATCGCAAGAAGTTCTTTTTCTATAACACTGTAGTTTTGTTCGGACTCGTTTAATGTTCTCGATGCATAAGCTACTGGTTTGTCTTGACCATTTACCAGTTGAGATAATACGGCTCCTACTGCTACATTACTTGCATCAGTAGTTAATATAAAATCTTTATCAAAATCTGGATACTGAAGTATAGGTTCATTAATTAATAGATTTTTGCAATCTTCGAAACATTTTACAAATTCTGGAGTGTGTTCTATCTTAGCATCCTTTTTTAAACATTTCGTTAATGGTTTAGTTAATCTGGCAAAATCTTTTATAAATCTCCTGTAATATCCTAACAATCCTAAAAATCCTTTTATTTCGCGTGCTGTTTTAGGAATTGGATATTTCACAATTGCATTAATTTTATCTGGGTTTGGTTTTACACCTTCTGTAGTTACAATATGACCAAGATAGGCTACTTCTTTTCTTAGAAATTCACATTTATCTAGTTGTATTTTAAAATTATTGGCTTTTAAACGTTTAAAAACTTTTTCTAAATTTACAATATGCTCTTGTAGTGAAGTAGAAAAAATAATTATATCGTCTAAGTAAACAAGACAGATGTCATCTTGAAGTCCTCGCAGAATATCGTCCATAACTCTCTGAAAAGTTGCAGGAGCATTCTTGAGTCCAAATGGCATACGAACATATTCATAATGTCCATTTTCAACATTGAAAGCTGTCTTGGGAATATCGTCTGGGTGCATCTCAATCTGATGAAAACCACTAGCTAGATCAAGTGTACTAAAATAGTTGCATCTGCCTAATTTATCAAGTGTATCGATAATATTTGGTAATGGGTATTTGTCTGGAATTGTTTTCTCGTTCAGTTTCCTATAATCTACGACAATTCTCCATTTCTTTTTTTCTGAAGCATCTGCTTTTTTGGGTACTACCCAGATCGGCGAAGACCAAGGTGAGTTGCTTGGTCTAATAATTCCTTGTTCTAACATTTTGTTTATTTGACTATTTACTTCTGGTTTATGAACAAAGGGGTATCTATACGATTTACTATAAATAGGTAGTTCATCCTTAGTTTTTATAAAATGCTTAACTCTATTTGTAAATGTAAGAGGTTTATCCTCGCTATGAAAAAGATTAGAATATTTATTACAAATTTTTAGAATATTTTGTTTTTCTTCAGAGTTCATATGAGATGTACGGATTAAATTTTCAATATTAAATTTTTCGATTTCGTCAGCAGGCACTATGTCTGCATGGAATAATTCATGACAATTTTCGTCAAAGGGAACAGTATCAATTGGAGCATCTAAGGTGACAAAAATTTCATCTTGGGTTCGGTTATAGATTTCGACTAGAGCAAAACCGTCTATTGCGTTCGAGAGACACGCAGGGATTTCACATTTTTGAATAGTTTGGTCAGGGATAAATATACATCCTGATTTTTGAGAAACTGGAATTTTAGCTACACTACAAGATAATGGGTCCAATTTTTGTTTAAAGATTATTTTTAGGTCAGATTTATAGTATGTTATAGGTATACTAGAATATGGAGTAGTTAAATGGGAATTTACGAAATCTAACTTAGCATTAAGATATTTTATATTATCTAGTCCTAAAAGACCATCGAAACTTCTATGAAAATCAAAAAGATGGAACTTAATCTTACCTTCCTGATTAAATTCTGAAAAAATGGGGATTTCTGCACAAAAGTCCTTCTTTGTACTTTGAAATACGGCGGAAACAACAAAGGGTTCATAAAAGATATAATTTTTGTAAAAAAGGTTAGCTTTTTCGGGATTTAAAAACGATTTAGAGGAACCTGTATCTACCAGTAACTTTAATGGAGGATCATGAATCTGAATATATGGCAGTTCTCTTTTATTTGTGGAAAAATTTAATTCTATTAAGTCGGTTGGATTTGAATGATGCCGTCTTGAAAATTTTGATGATGCTCTTCGTTAACAATATCATAAGTTTGTTGATGAGAAGTCTGAGGAGTATTTTGGTAATCACTATTATTAATCGATTCGTATTCAGTATTATATAGTTCTTCGAATGTAAAATTTTGATTTGGATTTCTAGGGTTGTGGAAATTATTCCTGAATTGGGGAGTACTATTTCTAGTAGTTGTACTCATAGGAGTAGATGTGTTTGGAGCAAAATTGGGATTTGATCGCCAAGCGTTCTGAGCTGGCTTGTTATAGTTTTGAAAGCTATTTCTGAACTGGGGAATACTATTCCTAGTAGATGTACTCATGTTAGTGGGTCTGTTGGGAACAAAATTTGGATTTGGTCGCCAAACATTTTGAGTTGGCCTATTAGAATTTTGGACATTATACTGATAGTTTTGGGGAGTGTTTCTTTGATACTGATGTGATTGTGAAGGTTGAAAATGTCTATTATTGCGAGAATTTATTTGGGAATTTGAATGGAAATTATAGTTTGGGTTTCTAGAATATTTGTTACTATTAACATTATTATTATTAGTATTAAAATTTTGACTTTTTTGATAGTATTTAATATTATCTTCTTCTTTAATGAATTGTATAGCTTGCTCGATAGATTGTGGTCTCATTGCCCGAATTATGGGTCCTAAAGGTTCTCTTAAACCTGCTAAAAATGTTTTCAATGCTTGTTTGTTAAAGAAATCTCGTTTATATGTACGTTCCTGACCAAGATGGTGTAAATCTATATAGTTACAAATAGAATTTAATAAATCTAACACCTTTTCATGAAATTGATAAGGTGATTCATTTGGCTTTTGTTTAAGATTAACTAGATCCTGATTTAGACAATTTTCGTCTCTTTGATCAGCAAAATTTAAAATTAATGTATTTTTTATACCATCCCAATCAGTATTGCCGCTAATCGCAATTATTTCTTCAGCTCTTCCTTCTAATTTATTTAATATACCGTTCAATAATAAACAATTTTGAAAGCTATTAGGATTAGTTGTATCAAAATAATATTGTAAGATTGATTCGGTAGCATTTATAAATCTATAAAGTTTATTGATATTGCCATCAAAACGAGGAATAATGGCTAAATTTGCGATATCTAACTTAGGTACAATAATAGTAGCATTTGAAGTACTTGGTGAAGTCATTTTATTTTTATTTAATACTTTTCTTTCTTAATAATATTCTTATCTATCAAAAATAATAAGTAAATAATACGTACTCTTGACTATTATTTTCACAAAAGGATTTAATAGGCAAAGAGGAGTCTGAATATGAATAAAAATTATTAGCTTACCACATTTATGTACTTCTGCTTGTTTATTCTGATGTCCCTGGAAATTCTGGATGTCCTGATGGAGCCCAAAATCACTGACAGTTCGAAAAGTTTATGAAAAACGGAAACCGGTTCTTTTTTCGTCAAAGAGTTAAAACTCACGAATATCCGCAATGGAATTCTACGAAAAATCCACTAAGACTGCGCCACTGATAGTTTCTGCCCTTCAGGGACGATTTTTAAAAAATAATTATTTAATTTACAAATGCGAGAGAACTTTATTACGTTCTTAAAAGTTACAATATTAAAATCAGACTTCGCTGTACAAAGGTTCAAATCAGACTGAATAATAATTAATTAAAATAAAATACATTACACATTGGAAAATAAAACAATAATTCGCAAGTTGCACTTTTATATTCAGGTCGATCATAGTTCAGGTGCTGACGCATCGGATTTAGGGTATTGGCTTATGGGGTCAACGACTATAACTCGTGTCACATAAATAATAATATTAATAAATATTATATTATATTATATATATATATATATATATATATATATATATATATATATATATATATATATATATATATATATATATATAATATTAAATATATATACAAAAGGAACATTTTTATTCTGGAGAGAGGAAGAGAGAGAAAATATATCTTCTGTCTCTCTCATTATCTTACATATGTAATGATTTCACCGATTCACTCCCGTACAAATTTCCAACGTGGAGCGCGCGTATAGAAGTATAACTTCAAAAAATATATCTGTTGTTAAATATAAAGCAATTTTTAAAATGACACAGTTTAATCATTTTTCTTTGTTTGAGAATTGTATTGTTAGGATAATAAATATTATGGCGTATAAAACTGTAAATATATTATGACTAATTCTTTTCTATTTCTAGTAATTTCGGCGCTCAGTTGAAAGACCTGTTTACCTGCCGACAGAAATCTCCAGTCCCTTCGCCGAAAGACCACTCCATGAGTCACCTTGTCGTCTAATGGGTGGAAGGTCATCGATTCATCGCCAGACCCTTCTAGATAACGGCATTATATATATATATATATATATATATATATATATATATATATATATATATATATATATATATATATATATGTATATATATATATATATATATATATATATATATATGTATATATATATATATATGTATATATATATATATATTTATATATATATATATTTAGAGGGACAGTTAGTTTTTTTGAAGATCGCGCCGCGGTTTAAAATGTAACGCACGTATTATAATAAATTGTATAATTGTTAGTGTAAGATAAATTAGTAATAAAGACTTTAATAAATTTGTGAGTGTTATAAATAGAACCTTTAATAAATAAATAAAAACAATAAATTAGAATTAATAAAAACATAACAGTATGTTGTATGAACATATGTTGCTTGGAGTTAATAAATCAACAAATCAACATTTCTTTAAAGGTTTACACTTCAACTGGCTCAAATACAAAATTTGATTGATGTCACAGATCGAAATTTATCTTTCACCATCTTCATTCATTATTTTATTTTCACAAGAATAATTGTTACACCCTTTTACTAACACCAATAAAGTACTGTATGAGTAATACTCCTCAACTTATTTAATAAGAGAGTATTGAAAATTTGTTAAAGCAGCACATAACTGAAATATCGTCGTTATTTGAGACATGTAAAAATTTGGAATTTGCTGCAATATATTGTAAACTTTAATCTTCGGATCGCCCTGTAACATGTATCCTAGCTTTTGCTATGGGGTCTGTTTCGTTTGGCACTGTAAATGCCTCTGTAAACTGAGGAGCACTTGGGAAAGGAGGAATATTTAAGTGTACCCCTCGGGCAATAAATCTTTAATTAAGAAACCTTTATCCGCTAGAATAACATCACCATAGCTCATTTGGTCTTATACTAAAGTTTCTAATTTGTAGGCAGTAAATTCTTAGAAGTAATAGTGACGGTTCATCGTTATTGTAGGTCTTCCAATGGCGTACAAAAAATGTCATAAGAAGTTACGACAAAGTTACTTGTATTAAATAAATATGTACCTTGTTTGTTTCAAGTTGGCTTTATATCAAGGTAAGGCAAAAGCAAAGATCAATATTCTTTGGCAAAAGTATAGAAAAAGTGCCGATGAAGATAGCTACAAATGAGGGACAGATTTGTATTTGGCAGTGTTGCCATATCACAAATAAATCACGAAAGAGCATGCGATATAATATTAATTAATGTTACTAAACATTCTTTTTAAGTTTTTAAAAGAAGTTTAATAAATTTAAATTATTATATTTTAAATTAACTTTAATTTTTTATTCAGGTACCATTTTATCCCAAAATTATAAGAAAATATTCATAAAATTGAAATCTGCTGAACATCTGTTGCAATCTGGCAACTAGTGTTTTGAAAATTTTGACAGTATTGCCAAGTTTATTTGCTAATCTACCAAAGACCAATTATAAACTTTTTTTTCTAATAACTAACTGCAACTAATATCAAAAGAAACAAATATTCATTCGTTCGTGTTTTATATAAATTTAAAATTTTTTTAAAAATACCCGATTTCATAAAATAATATAATAAAAATGTACTGTTTCAAAGCATATTTGAGGCATAAAACATATACATAATCAGGACATGGCAATACCGCAAACACAAATTTGACGGATCATTTGTAGCTAACTTCATCGGCACTTTGTCTATACTTTTGCCCAAGGTAAAATTGCTACCGAAGTGAGGGAACGTCGACGGAGAAAAGAAAAGGAGATCAGGGCAGCTGATGGCTGTCAGAACACGATCACACGACGAGGTGACAACGAAAAGAACTCTTATAGTTTTCTTACTTGCTCTTTCTTACTTGTTTTTAGTATGTAGTTTATCATTAATAAATCAATAAAACAATTTAAAGTGTGCCCAGACTACCTTGCTTCCCACAAACAGGCCACATTGGTGACCCTGAGAAAAAAAAACTGTAAGTACAACGTTTTATACACAACTATGATTAACATCGACCAAACAATGCCAAACAATATGAATATTACACCGTGCGAAGGCGATGATCACTCATTAATTGCACGGGAAGGCATCAAAGCGCCAGCGTTTTGGCGCCCTGAACCAGAACTATGGTTTCTCCGGCTGGAAGCGCAGTTTCGACAAGCAAAAATCACAACTGACAACTGTAAATTCGACCATACTGTTGCTAGTTTAAACAGTGAAGTACTTATAGAAGTAGCAGACATAGTAAAGAATCCCACTGCTGACAATGCCTATATACAACTAAAAGCTCGACTTCTCGACAGATATGGCACCAGCTCATATGAAAAGATCCACAAGTTGATGGAACTCACTCTGGGTGACCTAAAACTCACTCAACCACTCCATCGAATGCAAGCTTTGGCCATGGATAGCATTAGTACGCAAGTTCTCAAAAATTTTTGGTTGACCGCCTACCACCTTCAGTTCGAAGTGTTATATCTATTCTTGATGGAGACCTAGAAGAACTTGCTATGAAACCCGATACGTACCTCCGGTGTTCCAGTTTTCCAGTCATGGTTCTTACAGAAAGCTTTACCTTAGACAAAACAGTGGCTGCATTGAGTGACCAAGTGAATGCTTTATCCAACAGATTAACTGTAGCTGAAGAAGGGCTTCAAATGGTCAGATTCAAATGGTCAAGAGTACCAAGTCATCATCTGACGAACAGTGTTACTACCATCGAAGATTTGGTGCACAAGCAAAGAAATGTAGACCACCCTGCAATTTTACAAAAAACGATCAAAGGGCGCAGTAATGGCGGCAACCGCAGCCCCTCACATACCACGCCGCCTCTTCATTACCGATAGTGCTCTCCAACTTCAGTTTCTTATTGATACAGGGGCAGACTTAAGTGTGCTTCCACGTAAAATCTGCACTGCGACTCAGCCTAGCACTGTATGCCTGTATTCTGCCACCGGATCGTGCATCCAAACATATGGTCAGAAACAGCTCACACTAAACCTTGGTCTAGGCCAACCTGTAACATGGACATTTGTAGTCGCATTTATTTTATTTAGCGTATGGCTACATCACAGGTTCATATATATCATCATCATATAACGGGGGTCCTACGGCGATTGCCGCTTCCCGCATTTCAGCCTCCATCTTTTCCTATCTCTCCAATCTCCCTCTTCTAAGCCTCTAGATTGCATTGTTTTTGTAATTTCTGTTCTCCAGGAATTTGGTGGTCTTCCCCTTTTCCTTTTTTCTGGCGGAACATACATTAAGGCTTTCTTTGGCCACCGCTCCTCATCCATTCTCATCACGTGACCATACCATTGTAATTGCCTTCCTTGTATTCTATCTGAAAGAGTATCTCTAATTCCTGTACGGTTTCGTATTTCCTCATTCCTGATTCTTTCCATTCTCGATACTCGACATGACCTTCTAAGATAATCCATTTCCACAACGTCTACTTTATCTCGTTCATTCTTTGTCATCGTCCAACATTCGGCACCATATGTGGTAATTGGTTCTACAATTGCTCTGTATACGCGAAGTTTGGTATGCATCTTTATTTTATTAGACCACAGTAATGAATTCAGTATTCGGATGCATTTTTTCCCTTGGGTTATTCGGTTTTGTACATCTATCTTAACTCTGCCATCTGCTGATATGATGCTTCCTAGATATTTATACTGGTTGCAGCCTTTTATGACTGCGTTTTCAAGCCTCAGATCTGTGGTATTTCCTCCAATTTTTAAATATTCTGTTTTGCTTATGTTTACAGTAAGCCCCCATTTGGCATATTCCTCAAATAATTTTCGATTCATATAATTTATATCATCCTCATCGGTTGCAACCACCACCTGATCATCTGCAAACAACAATGTATACAGAGTTTCTTGTCCCACTTAATGCTCATAAATCTACATTTATTTCTCCAATTCCTCAATGCTTCTTGGACGTATATTTTAAAGAGTGTCGGTAACAAACAGCATCCTTGCTTTAGGCCTTTAGTGACTTTAAATTCATTTGAGGTTCTGGTTCCAATTTTTACACAACTAACTGCATTTTCGTACAATTTATATATCGCCCGGATATACTTCGAATCCAATCCGGACCTTTTGAGGACCTCAAACATTTTCTTTAACGGGACACTATCATATGCTTTCTCGAGGTCTATAAATACCAAATGGGTCTCTCTACTTCTTTCGACACGCTTTTCAATTATTTGTCGTAGGATAAATATATTATCAAGGCAGGATCTCCCGGTACGAAAGCCGCTTTGTTCTTCAATATCTTGTATCTGTCTTTCAACTCTCTTCTTTAATATTCTGCCGTACAACCGGCCCACAGAGCTCGTCACACTAATACCTCTATAATTGGAACAGTCTCTTTTATTCCCTCTCTTATATATGGAGCTTATATAAGATTTATTCCAATCTTTAGGAATTTCCTGGTCTCCACACATACATTTATTGAAAAGGTCTACTATTAATTCTAAAAGTGCAGTCGGCCCATATTTAACCAGCTCTATGGGAATGTCTCCAGGCCCTGCGGCTTTTCCGTTTTTAACCTTTTTTAAGGTTTCCGTCAATTCAGATAATGTTATTATAGGGATTTCCTGTCTTTCGTCTCTGTTGTCTATTAATTCCCTTATCTTTTCCCATCTGTACTCTACTCTATCCTCTTTCAGCAGTTTCGTATAATATTCTTCCCATTCATTTAACTTTATGAGAGAAATGTTGTCTTCATTTTTCTCATTTTTCCTAAACTGTTTTAATGTTTTCCAAGCTTGCGCCACTTTTGTTCCACCCATAAATCTGTCCAGTTCATCACACTTAGCCTCCCAGTTTATATTTTTCGCCTTATCCACGTCTTTTTTAACTTCTCTATTCCATTTAGCGTATATTTCTCTGTCTTGAGGATCTTTGGATTGAAGCCATATGTGATATGCTTGTTTTTTCACATATATATACATATATATATATATATATATATATATATATATATATATATATATATATATATATATATATATATATATATATATATATATATATATAAATTATATAAATTACAAACAACAGTAAATACAAAAATATTATTCTACAAACAAACATCTAGATTATAAATGTATTCGATTGACTCTTTTGTAGCAGCCAGGAAATCCGAAGGGTTGCCGTTATAGGATCTAATCGGGCATTCCTCTACCATGTGTTTTACTGTTTGCCTTTCGGCGCCGCAGTCGCAATTTGGTGATTGTATTTTTCCCCATCTAAAAAGTGAGTCGGAACATCTGCCACAGTTCGTCCTTATTCTATTGAGTGTGGTCCAAATTCGTCTCGGTTGGTTGAAGCCCTCAGGTTGGTGCAGCGTTATTCTCCCATTGTTCTCTCCACCGTTCAGTTACATTAAAGTTTTGATCTACTAGCCTTTTTGCTGTTTTTAGAGGCGGGTGTCTTGAACGGAGCCTATTTATGTCTCTGGCGGAAGTTCCGACATGGGAGCGGAGCTCAGGATCAGTATTGATTTTTGTAAATTCTCTGACAAGGGCATGTTCCCGGCGGATGGGTGGTGGAGCTATATGACTCAAAGCTGGTAACCAGTAAGTGGGCGTGGCCTTGTGCCCGATATAGTTCGCATGGCTTGGTTGAGTTGGACATCAACACGGTGAGTATGTGGACTGTTTATCCATACTGGTGCACAGTATTCCGCTACGGGGTATACCAGTCCTAATGCTGTCGATCTAAGTGTGGGTGCTGAGGAGCCCCATGTAGTGCCGCAGAGCTTTTGCAGGATGTTGTTACGAGTTTGGAGTTTTGCAACAGTCTTAGTAAGATACTCTTTAAAGTTTTTCTGTAAAGTGTAAGTATTTTGGGTGTTTATTATAGTTAAGGAGTCTATCCTCAAAATGGATTTGAGGTTGATAGTTTGCCATCTTGTTGTTCAAATGGAAGCAGGACACTTCTGTCTTAGTTGGATTGGGTTGCAATCTCCATTTGCGGAAATAATTCCCTAGGGCATTTAAATCGTTTGCTAGAATGCGTTCAGTGACCTCGAATTCTTTATGACTTGCGGCAAGCGTCCAGTCGTCTGCGTATCCAAACTTTTTTGATGTGGTTTCTGGCATGTCTGCTATGTAGAGGCTGAAAAGCATGGGAGCCAGCACGAATCCTTGTGGAAGTCCATTATTCAGTTTTCTTTGGGTACTAGTCTTGTCTCCCAATATAACTTTAAAACATATGTTGGATAGCATGGCGTTAATAACCTCAGTGGTCTTTCTGCATGGGATTATTCGAATTAATTTATATATTGCCCCTTGTCGCCACACAGTGTCGTAAGCAGCAGATAGATCGATGAAGACAGCGGTTGTTTTTAATTGCTTTTGAAAGTTTGATTCCACATAATTGATCAGGGCGAGTACCTGGTCTGTGCAGCTGCGGTTTGGCCAAAATCCTGCCTGTTCCACTGGTAAGTGTTGGAATATGGTTTTGCTGATTCTATTATACAACAGTCTTTCCAACAATTTGTACACCATACTTAAGAGTGCGATGGGGCGGTAGTTTTTCGGTGAATTATTACTTTTCCCTGTATAACTGTTGCTATACCAGAGGATACTGAAAGAGTCCAGCACTATATTCACACTCGGAGTATACCAGTTTTCTCTAAACCACGAAGACTTCCACCAGACCGTCTTCAAGCAAGTCCCAGCAAAAGAAAAAGCAGCAAGAACTAACATTAGCACCAGCAGCCGCAGCAGCTTTCACCAAGGTAAAAGAACTCTTGGCCGCGTCGACTGAATTGGTCTTTTCAGCACCAAATGCCCAATTGAACATGTCAGTTGATGCCTCAGATGCTGCCATCGGCGGTGTTTTGCAACAGCTTATAGGTGAACACCTACAGCCCATCGCTTTCTTCTCTCGAAAGCTTTCTAGGACGGAGCGAAACTACAGCACTTATGACCGAGAGTTTCTTGCCATATTCAGTGGCATACATCACTTCCGCCATTTTCTTGAGGGCATGCCGTTTACCATTTATACTAATCAGAAGCTTTTAACGTTTGCCTTCCAACAGCGACATGAGCGGCAGTCTCCACGACAGATACGTCAACTAGAATTTATTGGCCAATTCTCGACCGATATTCGACATATACAGGGCGCAGCCAATATCGTTGCCGATTGTCTCTCACGACCTGAAGTAGACGCTATCACAACACCCATTATCATTGACTATGACCGGCTATCCGAAGCTCAGACTACAGATGAGGGTCTTCAACAGACCCTGAACGATCCTGCCAGTTCCTTACAACTTCAACGCATAGTTCTACCAGATAGCCAGCGACCTATTTATTGTTCAGTCTAAGATGGTCGTATACGAGTTTATGTGCCAGCTGTGTTCCAAAGAGATATTTTCCTGAAGTTCCACACGCAGTCCTACCCAGGGCATGCTGCTACATTACAAATGATTGCTGAACGTTTTGTGTGGCATAACATGAATCACCAAGTCAAGCAGTGGTCACGAGAGTGCATCCAATGTCAACGTGCCAAAATTGGACGTCACACTGTTACACCTGTGACACCTCTAGGAATGCCAGTCGATCGATTCACACACATAAATATCGACATCGTGGGCCCACTTCCAGCAAATCAGAACTTTCGATACCTGCTCACAATCATCGACCGTTTCACAAGATCGCCAGAGGCTATACTTATCTCGGAGATTACAACCGAAGTTGTCGCGCAGAAGCTCCTTGAGGGATGGATATTCCGGTTTGGCGTGCCAGCAACCATAACAACGGACCGAGGTAGGCAATTTGAGAGCCACTTGTTTCGCCAGCTCAATGGATTGCTAGGTGTACAACATATTAAAACCACTACCTACCACCCACAGTCAAACGGATGTATTGAACGTTTCCACCGAACGCTCAAGGCTGCTCTCATCGCCACGGACACAGTATCGTGGGTTGAAGCCCTCCCTCTGGTCATGCTAAGCCTTCGAAACACTTTCAAACAAGACATTGCGTGTACAGCCTCCGAGTTAGTGTATGGTACCCAAGTGAGTCTCTCTGGACAGCTGCTTGTCCCTAGTGCTGTTACACCCGACGAGCATAGTTTTGTCCAACGACTACGTGAGACCATGGGAGCATTGCGTCCTGTACCGACGAGCAACCACTCAGCCCGCACTGCCTTTGTCCATCCGGATCTACAGACTACGAGTCATGTGTTTATGCGGACCGATAAAGTGAAGCCTCCTCTTACACCTCCCTATATCGGCCTGTGTTAGAACGAAGTGATAAGTTTTTAACTGTGGATGTCCAAAATGTTTCTCAGCGAATTTCCATGGATCGACTCAAACCAGCATATATTCCTGCGACCCAACAGGTGCAGGAAGAACATGCATATGCCAACCGTCTGAAGAGCAACACAAGTCAACATAGCCGTTCGAAACCAGCAGGTTCCTCTCCGGAGGGGAGCCCTGTGGCAGATTGACAGTTAACCTCCAGCCACACATGGGTTGACTGTACTACCGAAGTAAGGGAACGTCGACGGAGAAAAGAAGAGGAGATCAGAGCAGCTGATGGCTGTCAGAACACGAACACACGACGAGGTGACAACGAAAACAACTTTTACAGTTTTCTTACTTGTTTTTAGTATGTAGTTTATCATTAATAAAACAATCTACAAGTGTGCCCAGACTACCTTGCTTCCCGCAAACAGGCCACAAGCCTCCTAAAGTCCTAAACTTGTCTATACTGTGCCTAAACTCTAAACTTAACCTATTTTCTCCTAGCCCAGATGTCATATGTCTTTATGATCGTAGAACATATCGGTTATCGGTACAATCTGACATGACACTATGAAGTGTCATATATGTAACATACCTATTTAGCATCTAACTCGATGCTATACTCCATTCGCTTAGCTCGGGCATATTTTGACAGATTCATTGTCGGAAACCTACAACACAACAATTCCTACTTCTCAGTATTAATAGCTCAAGTATCCTACTATTGCAGACTTCTTTCTTTAAAAAAAGAAGAATTATTCTAAATAGTGGAAGTGTATACTAAACCCATCAAATTTTGGGTAGTATATATTTAAAAAATATATTTTAGTTGTTATAATTTAACATAACTATTTATTATATGGTGCAGATAAATAAATATTGATTGTCGGTAATTCGCAAAGTTCTATTTTATTTACTATTTAGTTTGTTTACTATTAATATTGGCTATGAGTACGTGTGCTTGGTTGTATAGTAATTTCCAGCCACTTTTAGTCTGTCAAAAAGTAACTAACTTTGCACAAATATAATTACTAAATTCACTAGACAGTTCGGACTGGGAATAGCGAACCATTTAGTTACAGTCCATCTAATTTAGATAACGATTTACGTCATTATATACGTCAGAGATTAAGGTTGACATAGTTGCCAAAGTATAAAAAAATCCTGAATCCATTTTAAATCAAATAGGTCACATAATTATTAATATACTCTTTACAACGACTATTTAAATTCTTACATGACATTTTTGAAATAAAACACACTAATTTTGTTCTAAAAAGAACAGATTTTATTAAATAGTAAAAATATAAAACAAGAGGTATTCACTTTAATATTTAAAATAATAAAGTACAAAAAGTGTCAACACCGCAACTGTCAAATAGGTGTTACCAATTTATGCCAAAATTTTACCTTCGTTCAATTACAGTTACAGTGTGTTCCGAACAAATGTTCTTGATAAAAACGCTTTATAATGCATTTATACAAATTAAATGAAACATATTATTGTGTATTTCTTTAAGTTAACATTAATAGAAACTTTTAAATATTAGTTCTACGCGTATATAATAAAATATGTCCAGTGGCTGTAATGCCAGTGTACTCGGTAAAGTGATTCTAAAAAAGAACACACCTACACCCTAAATATTTCGTGTTGGTATCATGTGACGTCACACGCTGACGTACATGACGTACATGACGTACGATGACGTACATCGTTAACTAAATTAGATGAAGTGTATTTAATATGATTATTATTGACAATTGGGTTCATGTTATTATATATATATATTAATATAATATACATGGTGTTTGGTAACGAATGGCCATAACTTAATCTTAGATTCCTGAGATTAAAATAGACCGATTTAAACTAACTTACTTTAGTACGAAAGTTGATAATAACCAAAATAAAGGGTGTCAAAGTTAAACTTTTATTTTTGAATATTTAGTGACAGGCATGGGATAACAACACGGAATTTGGTAAGCTGGAGATTTTTGGACGAGAAATCTAAATTCGCCACTAAAAATGATGAAGGACGCCAAATACGTCGGCAAAAGTATAGAGAAAGTGCCGATGAAGTTAGCTACAAATGACGGACAGATTTGAATTTGGCAGATATTAATTAATGTTACTAAACATTCTTTTTAAGTTTTCTTGTACATTTAACACCCTTTCTGGTTCAACAATTGTTGTAGACATTATTTTTAATTTAAATTTTGTATATAAAATACACAAATTCACACAATTTAAATGTAGTAACGATCTGAACAAGTTCCAGTAACTAGCTAATACATTAACAAGACGGTATTCAGGTACCATTTCATCCCAAAATTATAAGAAAATGGTCATAAAATTGAAATCAGCTAAACATCAGTTGCAATCTGGCAACTAGGGTTTTCAAAATTTTGACAGTATTGCCAAGTTTATTTGCTAATCCACCAAAGGCCAATTATAGATTTTTTTTTCTAATAACTAATTGCAACTTATATAAAAAAAAACAAACATTCATTCGTTCGTGTTTCATATAAATTTAAAAATTTTTAAAAAATACCCGATTTCATAAAATAATATAATAAAAATGTACTGTTTCAAAGCATATTTGACGCATAAAATATATACATAATAAGGACATGGCAACACCGCAAACACAAATTTGACATGACGTTTATAGCCAACTTCATCGGCACTTTCTCTATACTTCTGCCTATACGTCTTTCAGTGCTCTTTTAATACGTTCAATTTATTTTATCTACCACTCGACATACTTTTAAGCTGGATTTATAGTTTGACGGACTGTAGACGCAGACGCACTGGAAAAAGATCAACATAGACTTTTGTGTACTCCTATTTATAAATGAACGTAAACGCATGACGGGACGTAAGCGAAACGCACTGTAACGGAAGAGTTGGTGAACTTTCATCTTTTACAGTGCGTTACTTGCGTCTGGCCAATCAAAAGAAATAATTTTGTGTTGTCAATTGTCAACCAAAGCGAACTGTCTGGCCCGCCTTCGCCTTCCATTTTGGTTTTGTAAAGTTGTTTACATATATGTTTGTTGTTTATATTTTCGAATTTTGTTGATTATTTGATACAATGGAGGGTAAGTTAATAATTTACAAACAATAAAAGGTTATCATAGTATAATTTCAATATTTCAGATAAATATGAGTTGTTAATTGGTCTAATTCGGGGTTACCCACACATTTACGATAAATCCAATAATCACTTTAAAGACCAAGAAATGAAACGAAACAGTTGGAAAAAAATTTCCGAAGAACTTCAAATGTCCGGTATGTTTATCTTGTGTTATTCGAAGTAAACTGCCTAATTGCAGTTTTGTACTACTATAAATGTGTTTTTTTTGCATTATACTTTTTCAGTGAAAGATTGCCAGAGAATTTGGATAAATTTACGAAATAAGTATGGAAGGGAGAAAAAAGCGTTGCCTTCTGGTTCCGGAGCTCCTGTTACCCCACAATGGGAGTACTTTGATTCAATGTCATTTCTAAATAAATACATTAAGCCCAGAAAGTAAGTACAGAATTACTTAAACATGTATTTTTGACCATAGATCACGAAAATGATTTGTGGCCTTAAAGAGACTATATCTTAAACAAATACGAATTTCTGACAAAAAATTCAAACATTTTTTTCGTGATCTACTGCCAAAAATATGTAAGTATAAAAAATGTCATGAGCATCAAGATGGAACAGAGAAAGTAAAAAATTACCCCAACTTTTTAGTACACATACAACAACAGAAGAAGCCCTAAATCAACATGCTCCACCTTTACAATCACCGGTTTTTGACTCATCAAGCTGCTCCAGTGCATGGTCAAATTCAACAATAATTGAAAGCACCTTAGACACAGGTCTGACAGAGGATTGTAATATGGAAATGTCTCCACATTCTATATTCGAAGAAAATATTATTATCCAGATGGAAGAGACAGAGGATCAAAGAGTGACTGTAAATTCAGAAAAGGTGCAGGTTGCTGATAAAGGTGAGGCTTAATTTTAATTAAAATGATTCCACTTACTTGTGCCAAGTAATTTTGTAAAAAAAATCCAATAATAATTAATAGGAGGTTACATTAGTAAACACTACAAAAAATATTGAGCATTTTCGATTATAAATTTATTAATTGAAAGTTTTTTAATTAAAGTTTTCAAAGTGTTTTTTAATTTTATTCTGAATTATGGGTAACAGCTTGGGAATCTAATTTCATATTCAAAGGAACATTAAGATCTCTCCATATTTTGACCAGTGTGTCAGGTTGTAGATTGCAGAGTATATCAGACTGACCCAGTATCCATGAAAAAAGTATTTTAAACTTGTTTCTTACTTGCAGATGAAATAAGATTTTTGTTTTAAGGCACCAATAATCTACTGTAGCAGAAATCTTGCTATTATTAATTTTAGATATATTATTAAAAGAACCAACTCTGATATTACTTATATTTGTTGACTCAAACACAAAAAACGGGCCAACATATTTTTTAGAATAAATATTAACAATTGAATTTAATTTATTCTGTCAAAATTATACACACAAAATCAGTCGGGTAGGTAGGTCAAATATATTTGACCTAAATGCATTGAAATTCAGGTACTGCCATCTATTAAAAAAATGTTAAATGTTCTTTTATAAATGTTTATTTTATATAATATAAATACATTTTCATTGGATTTAATACATTGTGTTCATTATAGAAAAAAATAAAAAGAAAAAAAACTTAAATGGACTTGACGACCCATCTCTTGAGATAATTGATGCTGCTAAATCCATCACTCAACATTTAAAAAATCTTACTGGTCAGAAGGAACCAAAAACTTCAGCAGATACCTTGGGGGAGTATATTGCTAGTGTTTTAAAAGAAATGACTCCGGAGCAGCAAAAAAATAAAAGACGAAGACTTCTTGAAGTTTTAGAAGACGATGATTAGATATTACGTAAAATTTTTGTAAATATTATCTTTTAATAAAAAATATTACAGAAAATGCATGTTTATTTAATTTTTATTTGTTGGTTAATAAAATTAATTAGGGGCTGACCCTATACAATCATTTACCAAAAACTGTGAAAGAAATACCACTTTCCTCTAAATTAAAAAAAAAATGTTGACTATTGGAGTGTTCTTCCTCTCAATACCTTTTCTAATTGCCAGGGAACTTCTCCTTGAGTTGATACAAAATAATTTGTCATGGTATTTCGTGACTCAATATTTATGCGTCTAGCATTGTTGGCTGATAAACGTCCAACTGACTGTAGTGGTTCATCGATTTCTTTCCGCCATATGGCATTTTCTTCATCTCCACAATCTACATACCCGGGAGGGCAATAATGAGTTGTATCAGTTCCTTCAGTTTTGAGCATGCAAAAATTATGGAGAACCACACATGCTTTTACAATACTGTCCACATTTTTTACATCAGCAATAATGGTTTGCTTGAGAATTCGCCATCTGGCAACTAAAATTCCAAATGTGTTTTCAATAATTCTACGGGCCCTTGAAAGTCTATAATTAAAAATCTGCTGTTTCAGTGTCGTGTTGTTCTTTGCATATGGACGCATTATGTACTCTGTTAGGGGGAATGCTTCATCAGCAACGAACACATAGGGAAATTTAATGTCAGTGTTGGGAATTTCAGAAGGCAAAGGCACATTTAATGTTTTTGACTCAAGACGCTTACCAAACACACTATGTTTAAAAATACCCCCATCACTTTGGGATCCATAGGCTCCAATATCTACCAAAGTAAATACATACTTAGCATCACAAGCTGCCATCAATACAATGCTAAAAGTTTTCTTATAATTAAAGAAAAGAGAGCCAGTTTTTGGAGGAGCTTGTATGTTTATGTGTTTCCCATCTAAGGCACCTATGCAATTGGGAAAATTCCAGAGATCAAAGAAGTTCTTGGCAATATTCTTCCATTCTTGGGTAGACGAAGGACTTCTTAGATAGTTTGGAGAAAGTGCCTCCCATATTGCATTACAAGTTTCATTAATAATTTTGTGAACAGTTGTTAAGCCCATTTGGTAATGCCATGCCAAACTTTGCATGCTTCCTCCTTGTGATAGGAATCTGTTGAGAAAAGTTTTTTGTTTGAATAATTTTGAGATATTTATCTAACAAATAAGATAAATTACTTACTGCAATGTTATGGCAAGCCTTTCTTCTTCTGATATCCCGTCTTTTATTCTTCTCTTGGAAATTCTACTTTTTACAAGACCTAATAGCTCATTAAATACTGGAACAGTCATTCTTGTATACTTGAAAAATTGCTCTGCATCTGCTGCCTTCATCTTTAAAAAATAATTATACGCATTCTCTATTTTTCTGTTACGGTTTATGGGTCTTGTTTTATATCGTCTTGGTCGCCTTATTATTGTCCTTTGAGTTTTTTGCAATGCTACTGCACACAACAGCAATCCTACAGCGCCAAGGAGCATACCTTCGTATATTTCACAATCCATTGTAACACGCAAAACGGATAAATATTAGAATAAACAATAGTAATAGCAAAGAATATAGACGCGTCTATATTCTTTGGTAATTGTATAAACACAAATCCTTGGTTTATTATGATTCCTATAATTTATAGGTTATATTTATATTGAATGTTGGTTAATGTCACTTATTCATGGTCACCAATTCTTGCCACTGTTTTACTCATGCGCAAAAATTCCACTACGTCCATTTATAAATTGACAAAATATTTACAGTCCGTTTCTTACGTCTCCAGTGCGTCTACGTCTACAGTACGTCAAACTATAAATCCAGCTTTAGAATCAAAACTTTTATTCTCTTAATATTTTTACTTCGAAAAGATATACTGAATCGCCATACAACCCAATACTTTCTATTATTGTTTTATAAATTTGAGTTAATTACAATAAATAATAATTTTAGGTTAGAAGGTGATAGTTATACCACAGTATAGATAGTTGTTGTCTATACTGTGGTTATACCTCCCTAAAACCGCCATAGTCGGTGAAAGTCGGCTACTCAGGGATTTAGTTGTTTTGCTATCGAAGTAAACAGTGGTGGGATCATGGTACAATGAATACACAAGGTATGATACATAATGTTCCAAAATCGGTTCGCTTTCGCGCATGACGTAGTCAAGATCGCTTATTCCCGCAACATTTGAATGTAGTTGTATAGGAAAGACTTTTAATTTTAAGTTTTTTTTATATAATTTGGCTAATTTAATTATAGTAATTATAAAGAGATAATAAAATTATGTTATTATAATATTTATCCTTTATAAAACATAGATATCAACATAGATATTATAAGACAAGTTTTATCTATCTTTTATTACACGTAGGTACAGGTTAATTAACTTATACTCCAGAGTTCGACATTTCAGATGTTTAAAAAGATACAGAAAAGTGGTAATGGAGGTACACAAAATTTGTACGTATATATACCTACTGAACTAAATACAAAATCAAAATAATGACAAAGTCAACTTTATTTATATCGAATGAGCTAGCTGGCCATCGAATATGAGTGTAGTGAGGGCACACAATATTGCACAACATTTAAAATGACATTTTTGTAATATTCACACATAAAATTATCTTGGTATTGTTTATAATAATGATAACATTGTATATTTTAATAATGATAACATGATTTAACAAAGAAAAATATGTTATTTTGGAAGATGCTAAATTGATTTCCTCCGAAACAGTTCTTATTGCAAATTGCATAGCAGGCTGAGGCTAATTTCTTACTTAACAAATCGATATGAAAAAACCATTAATGTTTCATGACTAATAATTAATAAAAATAAAGATTTAGACTTACGTCGTTGACCTAGAAGTAGTAAGAAGCTGCTCAACATACTTTTTGGACTCTCTGTGTTCGCCTCCTTGTACGCGTTTCTTTTGGTTGGTTAAAAGGGTAGCCGATGTTGATTTAGGCAAATAAAGACTAGGTACTGCCTCAGGATTGAGTTTTAGACCCTTTTTAGAAACGTAATTTAAAAGTGGGGCCTGCGTAGCGCAAGCGGTAGGATGCTTGACTCGCAAGCCGGTGGTCCGTGGTTCGAATCCCACCGCCGGCAAGAACATCTAGACATTTTAAAAATGTCTATAGGCCCCAGGTCGACTCAGCCTGAATAAAAATGAGTACCTTGGGTAAAACCAGGGGTAATAATAGACGGTTGAAGCGTAGCACTGGCCATGTTACCTTCCTTGTATACCGTAGGCCCTAGATATAGCAGACTACCCTGCTATACTCCCAAAGCCGCGACAGCGGTATAAAACGGGAGACTATTATTATTAATTTAAAAGTTCCTGTTGTAGATTTCTTTGGTAATCTTCAGTTTTAAAATGTGTATAACAAATTCTTGCAGTATTACAATTAAAATTATCCTATCTACAACAAGATATAATCCACAGTTTTCTGGTCACGCTATCTTTAGGAAATGTATGAAACCTAAAGATTTTATCTTCATTGTCACTATTGCAACAAGCAATTGCACAGCGTACTTTGAAAAAGGTACAAAACCAGATATACAATGGCAAATAACTACTATTATATACTATACAGTATAAATAAATAGTAACTAAACACCATTTGTATAAAGACACATATATAAGCATATATCAAAATTATTTTTCTATTATAAAATAGATGACTCAGTCAGTATTAAGATACTTTAAAATATGTTTATTATCTCATAACTTGCAATTTGCAATAGTCACCATTGATAACCGATATTATTGTTGAACTTTTGTTTTTATACAAGCTTTCTGTCTTGCCGGTGTAAAGTCGTCTGAAGTCGATATTTATTGTGTTTTGCGTTTGAATTTGTGTCTTATTTTCATATTAATATATTGTTTGATAAGTAAATTTTGCATATAATAATCGGTAGGTTATAGTAATGTGTATATTTTTTATTTTACTAAATTTCATTATAACTCATCTAAAAAACCATATTGAATTGTAAAACAGATTTTTCTCTATTGTACTCTATTTTGTTTTTATTTCAGTAAAACTGCTTGGAAGTGAGTGACAGTGAATCAGAATAAGCAAATCTACTACTATTTACCTATTCACAGTATTTCCTCTGCAGAAAATTTTTAAATTTCAAGGGATTTGCATACAAAAAGAGTACTTATGTTATTACTATATGTGTATGAAAACAAAAATAAATATTTTGCCTGAATCTATAAGAGAAGTAAAGGTTTTACGCTACTGAAAATATATTTTTTATTTAATTATAACCAAAACAAAACATTTAAAAAAAAATTAGATCACTTTTTAACCAAGGTTAGTAGATATTTAAGTAGGTTGTCTCGTAACTATGTGGGCGAAGCGAGGGGAAGGCAGGATGCTTACGTCACTCATACGACAAAGTCAAATTTGACAGTTGTCTGCACGTCTGAGTTTAAGTTCACGTTTGTTGTTGTCTCTATTCTATTCGCGATTGAAACTGAATGTAGAGGGCAGGTCGATTGCAGTGTCATGGCCGATATAAATGGTATAAACAAACATAACAGTCTAATGTTTACCATTGGTTTTGGATGTTTAGTTTAGTTTAAGACGAGTTATTTTTATTATTTAAAAATGGAAATTAGCCTAATGATATCGTTGAGTATTGTGGTGAAGCAAAGAGACCATTGGTTGAAGGGGAAGCAGTTTTCAAGTGATGAATTCTTAAATTTTAACTTTAATGGTTGGAACTGGCTTGTGTATTGGTGAATTTGTATATTTTTTGTATAAATATTTTGTGTATACCTGGGAACCCATAGTATAATGTTCTGTGTAATGTTTGTCTTATTAATATATGCATTATTTTATAAAATTATGCCTAATGTTTTTGATATGTTAATTTTTATTTTATACTATTTTTTGACATATATGTAAGGACTTTATTGTATATTAACATAAATAAATAACTTGAACTTGACTTTATTTATAACTTTATTTATTTATTGACTTTATTGTAAGCTAGTTCATTTGATTACATGAAATCAACCTTAACTTATTTAAGAAAATAAATTATGTATTCTCAATATGTTATTGACTAAATGATAGCGGTATTTTCTTTTTATTGATTTCCTCAAGTTTTCCAGTTTCTGCTATTTGTGTGATATTAGGTAGTTTGTATTCAAGTTAATTATTAGTTTTTTGTTAAACTTTACTAATTATTTTCCAATGTTATGCTTACTTTGAAAAATTGTATATATATTTTGTTTCAATGTAAATGGTATACCTGTTAATAAATAAATAAAAGTTTAGGAAAGAGAAATAGGGACATATCTTTCCCTATTTCGCAATAGGGGAGGAACAGAACAATATCGATTTGATTTAAAATACTTTAACGTAGTCATAATGCTGAAATTTACTAAAAAAAAATTAATATTTCTATTCAAATCAACTGCTGTCTGGTTTGTTTATACCACTTTTAGTAGTTTACATTTATTCCGCCAGAGGTCAGATACTTTGTTTTCAATCGCGAATAGTATCATTAGTTCGTTTATTTGTTTAGTTATTGTTTAGTTTTTATTTTTAAGTATAGGTATAAGGACAATATTATTTATAGAGACTTATTATTTAGTTATTTGTGTACATAAACACTTGTGAAGTGTGTTTTCGTAGCCGTGATATCAAGGTTTATCATAACAATTATATGTAGTTTTGTACGTTATAATAATGATATACTTTTTAGATGAGATAAGTATATATAGCTTGAAGATTTGTGCTTGAAGGACTAATCATTTTTTGTATTTTAATCTAATAATAAATTATTTATATTACCTATTGGTTTTTTTTGCCTACCACTAGATATGATAAAATGCTGCAAATTCCAGGAAAAACATAATAAGTAAGTTCCTACATATTTAGTATTTTTGATTTTGAACTTTTTCTACTGTTTTTTTGGGTTTTTGTGCGAAATAAACTGTTATCTCCATTTAAAACACACAATATTATCACTATAATCAATTCTATTTTTTGTCATCAGACTATTGATTTTAGAAAAAAAATTGATATAATTACTAATATAAGAACCACTTAACATCCCTATACCCAAGAAAATCCCAAAATATATTGCAAAACCTAAGTTTTTGAACCTTATATTAGCATTGAAGCTTATGGCAATTTTAAAAGTGTCGTATGGGTGACGTATTCCCGCCTTTAAAAAGCGAGCATTTGATTGGTCTATAGTTACGAGACAACCTACTTAAATATCTACTAACCTTGACTTTTTAACCATAATTTCAAAATTATTGTGTACGTTAAGCTGTAATAATGGGTTCGAGGTGGTTCAGGCGATCTTAACTACGTCACACTCCTGGGCCAGCTGTCAAATGTCATGCGCAATATCATACCTTGTGTATTCATTGTACCATGGGTGGGATGACGATGAGTAGAATACTATTTTACTGACGTCACGTTGCCTAGCAAGTAGCAACCGTCGATTCTATTCGTCGTAAAAGTTTCCATCAGCTAATGCGTTGGTAAGTTTTTCTTTAATAAATACGATAAAATGTTCTTTAAAAGTTAATATTTTTTATGAGTAAAGATGCTGTTAAATTACAAGGTAATAGGTAATAAAACTGCACAAAGGTTTATTCAAAATGCCTACCATTTTTTTTAAATTATTTGCCGAATGATAACCCTGTTGAGGTAAGTTGATCGTTAAAATGTATTTATCGAATTATGTAAATGTTACAAATGTTATTAATAACAAAAACATTTCAGTTAACATTCAAATGTCTGAGAGTCTCAGAAAAAGTGTGCTGACTGCTGAAATATAAAGATGGGCATAATACAACCCTCACTTTAAAGAAGAAAAGTCGCAAAAGGAAATTAACGACTGAGTTAAATCATAGTGTCAAAAATCAAATTGGCTTAGAAATATATCGCATGTATGAAGAAAGTAAGTTTCTATTTTAGAGAAGACTAGAGTAAGACTAATTTAGTTCATATTGTTAAGTTGCGCCAAATGTAGGCAACCAACTTTAGTTTTTATACTCTTTATTATCAATTCGTGGGTTCAATACTATAAGTCCTATCGTGGTCTGTGACTATAACTAGACAACTCTAAAATTGCTCTTTTGAGATAATCACAAAAGTAGTTTTCGGGCTTCTTAGATGTTCAATTACAGCAACATAATTGTAACGTATCATACTATTTATTTAAGTAATATCATCAATGACCGCGTAAGGCTTGTCTCCTTTTTTACGTGCACTACGGGCTATGGTTTTCCAATCACCTGGCCAATAAGCTTTTCCTACACGCTTGAATTCTGATCCAATAGCCGAGTGCATTGAATCTCACTCCATTTCTGAATGCCCTGACGTCAGAAATTTAAGATCGATTGTCTTTAAATTAAGGCGACAACAGCATGCATACACATACACGCCATAAACTGATTTAAATTTTGGCACACTTGACAGAACTTGGAAGTATTGGAACAGGCAGGATGCTATCGTTGATTCTGATCGATACTGTATTGATGTCACAACTACCTCAACCTCCTACCCCCATGCCACATGAAACAAGTCCCTTTTTTAGAAGCCATGTTATATACTGTAAAGTTGTAGGTTCCTAATCTATGTATATAAAAAAGTGGGCCACTGGGCACCATGACTACTTGTTGAAGATCAAAGTTAATCGAAATTGTTTTTCCTTCTGACAATATTGCCTCCTCCTTATCTTTTCTCTTTTCCCCCTTGCACTATCTTTTTTATTTAAGTATTCATGGTGTTCAGATAGAGGTATCTCATTTTTATCAAATGCGACACACAAACGACATTGATCCTTTCTAGCACGATCGAAGCCCAAGTTGTACTCAGTATTAAAAATATTTCTATAATCTGATTCTTTAGCTACTGGTCGACATTTTTGTTCACAGCATTTAACACACAAGCGGTACATTAGTTGAATATTTAAATCTGAAGACAGATATTTCCTGTCTGTATCAGATCGAGCGTAATGGGATGGTACAATAGGGAAAGACTCAATGTGATCTTTTACAGCTTTTCGTAGCTCAGGGACTAGAAGTGTTTTAATGTGTCTTCCTCTTTTATCGCCAAAAGCGGTATTCACTGATGACCTTTTTGTCAAAGCTACGCCAACAACACCTTTTTTAATTCCTAAATTGTTTAGAAACATTATCTTACATACTTTTTCACGTACCCCATTAAATGGCAAATATAAATGTGCGGTAAAGTTTCTCTTAGATGAAGCAATCTTTGTTTTTGTTGCTACCTTATCATAGTTGCCATGGATACAATCTCGTTGTCTTTCATAATTTCCCAGTCTCCAATACGAAGAGAAAATTTCCTGTCTACTCTCCAGAAATATCTTTGTTTGACATTTCATTCGATACTGGGATTTACAAGGTGGCCCAATTTCTATTCTTGATTTCTTACACCTCTTGAAACAATATATTCTTGCCCATGTGCTCTCTGATATTTTTCAAATTTCTCTTCCATTTTTCTGGTTGACGTTTTCGCTTTCCTGGTCTTTCCATATTTTCCGGATGCTCCTGCATTCCTTCCAAAACCGGCTGATGATTAAATGGCAGTTCTTTTTGAGAACTACTTGAATCACTTTGACTACTATCACTTGGCTGGTATTCTGATCCATCGGGAGAAAAATCTAAAAACAACAAGAAAACGTATTAAAGAAAAACAAAACATATCTGTCGGTTGGTTGTAAGTCGGTATTGTTCAATCCATAACTAAAATAAGATCCTCAAATCTCACCTTGTTGTTCTATTAGTTTCAATAAATGAAGGGTCTAACAGAAAAAAGTCTAGATACTCTGGCCTTCAAATTAGTATATAAAAATATTAATAGCGTAAGACCTATGTATACCGACAATTTTTAAAGTATTACTTTGAAAAGATTACAAACTTCATATCGCTCCTACGAAAACCTCGAAAATGAGAAACTTTTTCTACGAAATATATATCCCGGTTTTTGGAATGGTGTATAAAATGATCAATGAATAGTTCAAAAATCTATGTTACTGACAGTTTTTAGTATAACCTTGTTTTAATCCCTTGTTCGAAAAGAGTCAGGTAACTCAGAGATAGCATTTCAATTTTCAGTAGTATTTTGAATTTCTGTGCCGTATAGTGGATTTCTGTGTGATACTAAAAATATATATTATATCAAACCGCTTTAATGAAAGCCCACAGATATACTTTTATTCGCATAGACCCTTCAATTAAACTAATATTATAGAAATAATATATTAGCAGGTGACTACGTGAAAACAGTTACTGTAGAAATAAACTATAGCGGAAACTAATAATATTATCTATACTACTCATCTTGTTCCTCTGCCGTCAATAAAATATCCCCCTCAGTAACACAATGATTTTCTGGAAAGTCAGTTTAATCTGTATGTTCAATATATAATAGTAGTGTGGTGAAAAAAGTAGATAACTGCAGTTATCTACTTTTTGCACTGTGTAAAAACTTTGTTTTTACACAGTGCAAAAGTGTACTAAACTAGATATTTAAATATATCTATTTTTAACATAAAATAAAATTATTATTTGATACTTGTCTGGTTTTAACAATCACCGACTCTACCTACACTGTTGGTCTTTTAGTTATCTACTTCTAGCATTACATAGCAAACAACATAAACATTCTGCTGCTGTAGATAACTCAAAACATGAAAATTTGGAGTTATCTAGTTATAGTATTGAACCCACGAATTAGTTCTGTTGAGTACTTAAGTACATATATTTTGTTTTGTGTTGCTGATTGATCCTATATTATTAGTAATTAACTAATTATATAAACTGTCAAATATCTGAATTTTGCATGTATTTTAGTTTGTCCCATTATATAGTTGTTAGGGCTTCGTATATTGACACTCTTTCCGAGAAAATTTACAACTCGCTAATAAAAACTACCTAAAAATTAATAATTATTTTAGAGTTGCCTCTTACAATATCTAGTCTGCTGAAGGTTTTAGGAGACAAATTTATTTAGAGGGAGGAAAAACAAGCCTCTTTCTGTTCCTGAAAGAAACAGGATTCATATACAAACTAGACAGTCCACAAAAACATTTCATGGAAGTTCCTCACATAGTTGAGATGACGCATAATTTTTTAAGGATTTACCATGAAAATGGCCAAAAAGCCTAATTTTTTTACACAAAACATGGATATTTTCTTCTGGATCAGTTAGAAGGTCTTGGCAGGATGGGACAAATAAAGGAATAAGAAAAGAACTGGTGATGGTATGAGGTAAGTAAATAAATATGTTTTTTTATTTAATTTATTAATTCTCTTAACTGACTAAAATGGTTTTTTTCTGCTCCAGGTCTTTAGGTAACTAATAACGTATATTTTTTGCAGAGAGCATATTTCCATTAAATGTAAAGAAATTTGTTTTTATTAGATCGAAATATTTGTGTTGTAGGTATATAATTTTACATGAAGGCTCGGAACATGGGTTTATAAATGGAGCAAGTTCAATTTTTAAATAAGGCTCCAAAATGGGAGACTATCATGGAGAAATGGATTCTGATATTTTTACAAAGATTAGAAGAACCATCAATGATCATCTTTGATATTGCTAGTTATCACAGTCAGCAAGTAAATAAATGGCCTAGTCAATCTTGGAAAAAAGAAGAATTAAAAGGATGGCTTAGAAGTAAAGCATCCTATTTCCACTGCATAGTTCTAAGACAAATTTATTAAATATTATTAAAGCTCTTCCCAGATCTCCAAAACATTATGCTGTTGATGAAATAATTAACAAAGCTGGTCATGAAATACTTCGTTTGCCTCCCTATCACTGTCACTTTAAAGCTATTAATATGGTGTGGAGTCAAACGAAAGGTTTTATGATCAGCGCGTATTGGGGAATCAAAATGTATTAGAAGTTTGGGAAACAGCTATCAATAATATAACTAGGGAGCAGTGGAAAAATTATATTCGACATAACCATAAAATAATTATAGAGAGTTATGAGAAAGAAAAGGTTGTTTTATCAACCAAAGTACAGCCTTTAGTAATAGACATTGATGAAGAAATTTCATATGTTCTTCGAATGAAATCATTGACTTTGTTTTATTTTTGAACAAACTATAACTATAAACAAACTATATTTAAACTATACAAACACATTAAATATACTTGCAATATTACATTGCCACATTAATCTTCTGAAAATGAAAACCTTTTTGGCCTATTTACTATTCGACCACTCCTAGTACAAAATTGATTATTTACATTTTGTGTGTGACCTATTTAAGATAACATTTGAATTGTTATTACTTTGAAATGACATTGGTGTATTGTTGTTCATATTTGGAGCCTCATGCAAAGTGGAACTAGCTGCTGTACTATTTTCATGCTTAACTATCACTGGTTGTAAACGGATTTTGTTTACAACCTTGTAATTTTCAAGATAGAATATTTCCTTCTGTTCATTAACTTCACTCCACCCTGTATGCCTAAACGACCTATTCATTCCAACAATTAACTCGATTCATACTCAACATCTGTTAAAAGAGACCGGTTCCCGACACATCGGCGACGGTCCCAAAAAAAAGTCAGTCTGTTAAAACTCTCGCGGAAGAAGTATGGTGTTTTAGTAAGAAAATTTGTCTCCGCGATTGCGAAACTAACAACTTTGTGTAACAACGTATATTATCACATATTGTAGTACGTGGAGAAATAAAAGTTAGTTGCAAGTTACTCGTATTCTTTACGTACCGTAGACAATCAAAATAATACAGTCCACTCAAAAACCTCAGAGAATAACGGCAGGATACGTTAGTAGAAGATTAAAAGCACGTGGAATCACACATAATTCCATCTCAAACGCCGGCATTTCCTCCAATCACTTCAGTATTATGTCTACCACTCGTACTGGCAGGCTTTAATATATGTTGTCTGTTCCTACGAAGGTGTACGATAATGTACACCTTCAGGTGTTCTGATGACATATGATCTTGGAAGAGGACCTATTTCTATCACAGTAGCTATCACGGTGATGATGAAAACTTTTTATAAAATACATTTTCCCTAACAAACAGACTTGGTAGGTTTCTTGCTGACCTATCGTAACATTCTTTTACTTTTTTTTCTTTCTCCTTGACAAATTTGTTATATTCATCCCTATTAATTGTTTTTGGTATGAGTACATTTTCACTAACAGGTAATTTCATTGTTAAATTACGTGACATTAAGAATTGAGCTGGAGAATAATCACATTCTAATGTTGTATTTCTGTATTGTAACATTCCCTGATAAGGATGGAAGCCTGACTCTATACACTTATTAAAAATATTCTTGACAGTCTGAACTGTTCTTTCTACCAGACCATTACTTTTTGGATAATAAGGATTAGAACTTTGATAAACAACATCCCAATCTACTAAAAATTACTGAAATTCTTTTGATGAGAATGGAGGACCATTATCAGACATTAAGATCAATGGTATTCCATGTCTCGCAAATATAGACTTTAGACTTCATTGTACTAATTACCTCTTTTGCTGACGCATTATTTAAAGGCATTATTTCAAAATATTTAGAATAGTAATCTACTAATAAAATATATGTCACTTTACTATAATAAAAAAAATCAACACCAATTTTCTGCCAAGGTAAAGTCGATATTTCATGTGGTAATAGTGGTTCTGGACTATTTGATCTATGATATTTAATACATGCTGGACACTGTTCAACTTTATTCTTTATATCCACTGTCATTCCTGGCCAAAAAACCACTGTACCGGGTGGTCCAATAAGCCGATCTCTCAGGTATATATCAGAAACTATTCATGTTATAACTTTAGGAGAAAAAATTCCTTAGTAAAAGTGGCCAAGAGAAATCGCTGGAAATAACTTTCAAGTTTCTGAAGGGACGTAACCTGTGAAGAAAACTTTGAAAACCAGTTTTTTGCCCAGATGCCCAATTATACCAAGTGTTAAATAAGTAAACTAGAAAGAAGCCTAAATTCCGCACAAAGTTGTTCAAGTTCTTTTTTTTTATTTTTTCAAATAAAGGGTGGGGGAGAGTGGGAAAGTATTTGTGGATAGATACCTATAACTTTGTTTTTGATCAACCGATTTTAACGAAATTAGTGTCATTAGAAAGAGTGTGGATGAATTAATTTATATCTACTATAAAATAATTGCATTTAGTTTTAATTGTCATAGGTGGAGGGTACTTTCGGATAGAAAAAATTAAAATTTGTTTTTCTTCAAAATGTTTAATGGTAACAACTATTTATTGTAAATTATAATGAAATTAGATTAAATTCGTAAAAAAATGGCGCAAACCGCATGTTGATAGCTTTTGTTGAATTCGAGATATGAATAAAAACGCATAAACATAAGTAAGTATAGTATTGACTCGCCC
Organism: Diabrotica undecimpunctata; assembly: GCF_040954645.1. NCBI lineage: Eukaryota > Metazoa > Arthropoda > Insecta > Coleoptera > Chrysomelidae > Diabrotica > Diabrotica undecimpunctata. The sequence continues at coordinate 92,821,159 of NC_092806.1, read as the reverse complement.
TTTATTATAACTTAATATGTGAAAGATCATACAAATATCTCGATCATTAAAACTTAATGTCCAATTAAATGTTCAAATTGTTTTCCATCGTTGTCCACACAAAGATGTAATCTTAACAGCTGCTTCAATCTCAGGTGTTGATATCCTATTTATTGCGTTTATAATGCGCTGTTTTAATGTTGTCTCGCGTGGTTGGTCGAGTTTGGTACACTAAGTCCTTCAATCTTCCCCACAGATAGACATGTTAAGTCTGGAGATCTAGCTGACCATGAAAATATACTTCCCCTTCCAATCCATTTATTTGGATAACTTGCATACAAATAATCTCGAACTCGTCTGGAAAAGTACGCAGGACACCCGTCATGTTGTAATATCATATCTCTTTTTGTTTGTAAGGAAATATCTAAATAAAACTGGCAACTGATTTTCCAGAAAATCCACATATGTTTCGCCATTTAAAGTTCTATCAAAGAAATATGGACCTACGATCTTTTCATCAACTATACCACATCAAACATTAAGATTCCATCTACCTTGAACCTGCACCTCATGTATCCAGTGCGGATTTTCTTCAGCCCAATAATGCATATTATGCAGATTAACACAGATTAAATCTTTGACATAATATGCGGTTTTTCTTCTAGCAGACCCAACATCCAATTGCAGTAATCCAGCCTTGCATCAAAATCTCTCTCATGTAAAGCTTGGTGGAGAACTACATAATAAGGATGCAGTCTAAAATACAGAACAACAAATATTTACTAAAACTCAAAAAATCTTGAAAAATCCACAACTGTTTCACAAGATGAATCATGCACAAGTATTTTTAAGAAACGGATAAAAGGATAAAAGTGCCGTGTTGCCGTTTTTATCGGAATATTAAAATAACAGTTGTATCTAAAGTTTAAAGGGAGTTCCAAGTTTCTGATCTAAACGTTCACTTTATGATATTGTTACGATAATTATCCTGGCCTAAAATAACCGTACATATTATGACTAATGCTGTTCTGTTTTAGATTTTACGAGAGTATTCTATTAGCCGGCAGAAATTTACCTGAAGGGACCTTCCAGAAACGGTCGAGCCGATGTAAAAATACCCGTTTGCCTTACCGTTATAATTTCGCCGCTAATCGAGAAGGCTGTTCGATGATTCTAGCGTAAAGGCAATGGCATATATAAAGGACATTTTATTTGGAAGGGACAGTTAATTCTCAACACCCGCGCTCGCGAATTTGTTACGTACGGATATAATAAATTATTGTCAGATAAGTTAATATAAATAAAGAAATAAATTAAATCCGTAAGTGTTATAAATATTGAACCTTTTAATAAATTCACAACAAATGGTGTCAGAGTGAGATCGAACATAAATTAGACTTATAATAATAATACAAGTGTGATATAAAATAAATTGTGAAAATGGCTACGATTTATGAGCTGACAGTGACTAATTTAAGAAGACATCTTGAAGACAGAGAATTAGCTTCTACTGGAAAAAAGGCTGAGTTAGTCCAACGACTAAAGAACGCTTTGCTAGAAGAAGGACTAGATCCAGAGACTTATATATTTGAAGATGCTGTCGTCTCGTCGATTTCCAAAGTTTCTGGTGACATCGCATCATTAGAGAACAAAGTTTCCGGTGACATCGCATCATTAGAGAACAAAGTTTCCGGTGATATCACATCATTAGAGAACAAAGTTTCTGGCGATATTTCGAAAGTTTCCGGCGACATCGCTTCTTTAGAAAGCAAAGTTTCTAACGAGATTTCTTCTCTGGAAAGCAAAGTTTCTGCTAACATCTCTAAAGTCACTTCTGAGATGTCTGCTCTTGACGATAGAGTGTCTTCGTTAAAAAACCAAGTTGCTGCCGATATGTTGGCCTTCGAAGAAAAGATATGGAAAGAGATGGAAAGGAAGATGGAGGAAACAGGGACAGCAGAGAGAGGAAACAATCCAATTAGAGTAGAGATAAAAGAAGACGAGACGAAATGTAAGTTGGAAACACGGCCGAAATTTGAAGGAAGTGGAAGTTCTGTGCATGTCAAAGTCCCAACTTTCGACGGAAAATCTTCATGGAACAACTACATGAAACAGTTAGAATCAGCTGCAAGAGCGAATGGATGGTCTGAAAAAGAAAAGGCTATAAACCTGACTATCGCTCTTCGAGGAGATGCCTTAGATGTGCTTCAGACCATAGCAGTAGAGGAGACCGATGATTTCGAACAACTGAAGAAGAGGTTAAATATGCGATATGGCCACGAACATTTGGAGCATGTATATCAGTCGCAGCTTAAAAATCGTAGACAGAAGAAAGATGAGGCTCTTCAAGAATATGAGGTAGATATTGCCAGATTAGTACGATATGCTTATCCAACAGCTCCCGAAGACATGATGGAAAAATTGGCCGTTCAAACGTTTATTGATGGTCTTCGTGATCATGAAATGCAGAGAACACTACGATTAGCTCGTCACAAGACGCTGGTTGATGTCTTATCCGCCGCCCTCGAATACGAGTCAGCTACGCAGGCCTCTGGCGGGTACAGTAAAGTTAGGACTGTAAAAGAGGAAGGAGATGAAGATAAACTTGACCAGCTCGTTAATATGATGAAAAGCATGACATATAAGAAAACGAAAACCATCAGATGCTGGAATTGTGGCGAAATAGGACACGTACGAAGCTCCTGTAAACACCCTAGGTACGACGCAAATCAAGAAACTCACCATCAGGAAAACTAGAACGGGTCAGCCTTAGGGGGGCAGCTTCGACCCAAAACTTTTCCAAAGACCCTCTCATACTAATAGCTTCTTTGAAATGTCGTGAAGATAGTGTATATGTAGATGGAGAAATAAATGGTAAAAGACATACGTTGTTGGTGGATACCGGAGCGACCAGAACCATTATACGTCCAACAGTTATAAACAGCCGTAAGAAACTGTTACCAACGAGGTTGCGACTTCGGACCGCTACAGGTGAAAATGCCAACATTCATGGAGAAATCCAGGTACAATTGGGAATTGGAGCAGAAAAGTTCGTCCATACTGTTATAGTTGCTGACATCGAAGAGGATGTTATATTAGGAATGGACGTAATGAATATGCATGGATTCCAATTGGATTTTAAGAATAAGGTAATCAAAGTTGGCAACGAGGAGGTATTTCTCCATCCACATAATGACAACACTGTGCAAGCAGCCATTACAGAAGATACAGTCGTGCCTGCGAGAAGCGAAACGATCATAGTAGCGCGGCTACAGGGAATTGTGGACGAAGGGAGACCTGTTATGATGGAGCCTTGGAACCACGACGATGAGGTTGGCCGTGGAATCATAATTGGAAAGGAATTGGTGACTTCGGCTAAAGAAATTCCTGTGAGACTTATCAATGTCAACGACTACCCAGTGACCATAAAGAAAGAGACAAAAGTAGGAACTTGTGTACCTGTGACATCCATATTCCGTCAGGCGACAACATCTGATAATTCCAACGACAAATTCGACCAAATGGTTGCAGTTGCAGGACAGTCTCTAAATCAGATGGAGAAAAGGAAATTAAGGGAATTTCTGCGGCAGTATCGTGATATTTTCGTACCGAAAGGAGGAAAGACGGGAAGAACTACCGTTGTTAAGCATAAAATTGATACTGGTAATGCTAAGCCAATTCGTCAAACAGCTCGACGATTACCACAGGCGAAGAGAGAGGAAGCTGAAACGATTGTTCAGGAAATGAAGAAAGACGGGGTGATAGAACCTTCTACGAGCCCATGGGTCTCTCCGGTGGTCCTGGTTAAGAAGAAAGATGGAACGACGAGGTTCTGTGTGGATTACCGTTTGCTGAACAACGTTACCAAGAAAGATAGTTATCCTCTGCCTCGGATCGATGACACATTGGACACATTGGCTGGAAGTAAATTGTTTTCTACTTTAGATTTGAAGTCTGGATACTGGCAGGTAGAAATGGACCCAGTCGATAAAGAAAAGACAGCCTTCACCACAGGATCTGGATTGTGGCAATTCAACGTTATGCCATTTGGACTTTGTAATGCTCCTGCGACATTTGAGAGGCTTATGGAAAATGTGTTGAGAGGGTTATCTTGGAAAACATGCCTGGTTTATTTAGATGACATAATCGTCTTGGGGGAGACATTCGAAGATCATTTGAGGAATTTAGAAAACGTTTTTAATCGACTTAAAGCTGCCCAATTGATGCTAAACCCCAAGAAGTGCCAGCTATTTCAAGGTAAAGTCAATTATCTGGGTCATATAGTCAGTAAAGGAGTGGCCGTGGATAAGGGAAAAATCGATTCCATTAAGGAATGGCCAAAACCAACTGACAAACATCAAGTGAGAAGTTTTCTTGGACTATGTACTTACTACCGGAGGTTTATTAAGAAGTTTGCAGATATCGCTAAGCCATTAACGCGACTTACAGAGGAAGCAAGAGAATACCGCTGGGATACAGACTGCCAAAATGCCTTTGAGACCTTAAAAAAACATCTAATAACAGCACCAATTTTAGGGTATCCACTGCCAGAAGGAGAGTTCATCTTAGATACGGATGCAAGTAATGTGGGAATTGGAGGAGTGCTGTCTCAGATTCAAGGAGGACAGGAACGAGTCCTCGGATATTTTAGTAAAGTTCTTTCAAAACCTGAGCGGAATTATTGCGTCACGAGAAGAGAACTTCTAGCAGTAGTTAAATCAGTAGAGCACTTCTATCAATACCTCTATGGCAGAAAGTTTCTAATCCGAACCGACCATGCCGCCCTTAAGTGGTTGATGCAGTTTAAGAATCCAGAGGGTCAGATAGCCAGGTGGATCGAACGACTCCAAGAATACGATTTTAAGATTGAGCACCGGGCCGGAGTTAGCCACAGAAACGCTGATTCTCTTTCCAGAAGGCCATGCCCAGCAGAGTGTTCCCACTGCAACAAAACGGAATCCAAGGAAGCAGCAGTGCTAAGAACGACGATTGTCAACGACGACTGGACGCCTACTAAGATAAGGGCAGAACAAGAGAGAGATCCAGTTATACAGAAAATCCGAAAATGGAAAGAGGAAAACCGTCGACCACCTTGGCAGGAAATATCAAACCTATGCTCAGTAGTTAAGACGTATTGGGCCCAGTGGGACTCATCTATCATCGAAGATGGCTTGCTCAAACGAGTCCTGGAAAATGATGACGGTTCAGAGAAAAGAAGACAGTTGGTGATCCCAAAGAGCAGAATAGCCGAAGTACTTCGTCAGTTACACGACAGTCCATCGGGAGGGCATTTTGGTGTAAGGAAAACCCTTCAGCGAATTCGGGAACGGTTTTATTGGATGAACAGTTCCGACGACGTAAAAGACTGGTGTAAGAAATGTACTATTTGTGCTACGAGTAACGGGCCTCACCGGAAAAGGAGAGCTCCTATGAGACAATATAATGTTGGAAGCCCGTTTGAAAGAATGGCTTTGGATATTGCAGGGCCATTTCCAGAAACTGAAAATGGGGGCAAGTACATGTTGGTAGTAATGGATTACTTCACTAAGTGGGTCGAGATTTACGCACTTCCAGACCAGAAGGCCGCCACCGTTGCAGATAAGTTGATCCAAGAATATATCAGCCGATTTGGAGTGCCTTTGGAGATCCATAGTGACCAAGGCAGGAACTTTGAAAGTGATCTATTCCAAGGAATATGTGATAGACTAGGCATGAAGAAAACAAGAACTACCGCGTATCATCCGCAATCGGATGGTATGGTAGAACGAATGAATAGGACAGTTGGCAAGTATTTGACAAAGATGGTGTCCGATCATCAGCGAGACTGGGACCAATACCTTCCGTTCTTCACAATGGCCTACAGATCTGCTGTTAACGAATCAACGGGCCAGACACCAGCCAGAGTCCTATTCGGACGCGAAATGCGACTACCTTGTGATCTAGAATTTGGGTGTCGACCTGGAGAAGATGTAGCAGGTGAAGATTATGTGATCGAATTACGAAGAAGAATGGACGATGTACATGAGTTGGTCCGTTCCCACCTTCAGATCGCTAGCGATCGAATGAAGAAACGGTACGATACACAAGCCGAAAAGGGTGGCTTTAAGAAGAACGACAAAGTATGGCTGTATAATCCCAAGAAGCGAAAAGGTTGTTCTCCCAAATTGCAGCAGCTTTGGGAAGGTCCATACCTCATCATGGAGAAGATCAACGATGTCATCTACCGAATAAGCAAGATTCCGAGGGGAAAGCCGATGATAGTACACCATAACCGGCTGGCGTCTTTCGAAGGTGACCACGACGTAGATGAAGAAGTGGAAGTAAACCAAGTCCAAGACGTGTCTGACCTCACGTTTGAGGAATTCATGGGTGCCTATGGAGGTACCGGTAAAGCAAGACATGGTGTTACCACTGAAGAAAAGCAAGATCTACTCGCGCTCCCCGATGACTACTCGCTGGCCCTTACCATCCCGGCCAGTATCAAAGACGCACCAGGGTTGGCATCCGTCTTTCGAAGGAAGTTTGGTCGAGTTGCAGAACTTCAATGCCAGGTGCCAGCTCCCGGTAAAACCTTGAAACTCCAAGATGCATCACGTTACCTTTTCTACCTGGTAACAAAAGACACTGCCCGTGACCAACCTACCTACCGAGATGTGTGGGAAGCCTTACTTCAATTGAGAGAGCACGTACTAGAGTCCGACGTGCAAAAGTTAGCCATGCCAAAGTTGGAGTGCCGCCAATTAGATTGGAGGGTTATCCGAAATATGGTGGAGGAGATCTTTAAAGACACCGAAGTCCAGGTGTTAGTCTGTTGCAATCCGCATAGTTACTGGTGCGGAGAGAAAACCGTCCCTTGTCATTTTTATACAACTGGAAGTTGTAAAAGAGGGTCCAGTTGCCGATACCAGCATACAGTTCCGGTTCCAGTCCCGACAAGGTTCCAGGAGGAACCATCTTTTAAGAGGGGGGCAATGTTACGATAATTATCCTGGCCTAAAATAACCGTACATATTATGACTAATGCTGTTCTGTTTTAGATTTTACGAGAGTATTCTATTAGCCGGCAGAAATTTACCTGAAGGGACCTTCCAGAAACGGTCGAGCCGATGTAAAAATACCCGTTTGCCTTACCGTTATAATTTCGCCGCTAATCGAGAAGGCTGTTCGATGATTCTAGCGTAAAGGCAATGGCATATATAAAGGACATTTTATTTGGAAGGGACAGTTAATTCTCAACACCCGCGCTCGCGAATTTGTTACGTACGGATATAATAAATTATTGTCAGATAAGTTAATATAAATAAAGAAATAAATTAAATCCGTAAGTGTTATAAATATTGAACCTTTTAATAAATTCACAACAATATGAAAAACCAACCTGTGATGTTTTAAAATCCTTAGAACAGTAGTTTTGGGTATGTTTAATTCTATAGAGATTTGCCGACTACGTATGTGCCGATATGTGGATTCTGTTGAATTAAAGCAAGAACATTGATTGAATTATCTTCGGTCATACCTCTACTACGTCGTTTAAAACAAGGACGATCAAAACTACCAGTTTCTCTTAATCTTCTTGCCTTTCTTTCAAATACTTCTTTGCCATAATGTCTCCTGTCAGGATATCTTACAGAATATATACGTGGGGCAATAGTGGCATTTTGGTGACATTCGAAACAAACTCCAATCATATCATACAATTCTGCATTTGATATACTCATCACGAATTATTAGTACTAATATTACCAATATTAATATCTATTGAAAAAAGTGTAATCTTTAATTCGAATTATAATATAACACTTCTTAACAATGTTTTGACTGCTGTCAATAAATAAACAATATGAACTCCCCGTCAAATTCATTGTCGTAGCCTACTTAGTTCCGAAAAAACTATTTTTAATCATATGAAATAACAATGGTCAAAATAGGTATAAACATTAAGATTCTTCTGCTATAAAAAAATTTGAAAGTACCTACTAACTTATTTTTTAATTTAATTTATAATACAGAGTGAGTCAATACTATACTTACTTATGTTTATGCGTTTTTCTTCATATCTCGAGTTCGAAAAAACTATTAACATACGGTATGCGCCATTTTGTTACGAATTTAATCCAGTTCCATTATAATTTACAATAAATAGGGGTTTACATTAAACATTTTGAAGAAAAACAAATTTTAATTTTTTCTATTCGAAAGTACCCTCTACCTATGACAATTAAAACTAAATGCAATTATTCCATAGTAGATGTAAATTAATTCATCCACACTCTTTCTAATGATACTAATTTCGTTAAAATCGGTTGATCCAAACCAAAGTTATAGATATTTATCCACAAATATTTTCCCATTCTCCCCCACCCTTTATTTGAAAAAATAAAAAAAAAAGAACTTGAACAACTTTGTGCGGAATTTAGGCCTCTTTCTAGTTTGCTTATTTAACACTTGGTATAATTTGGCATATTTTCCAAAAAAACTGGTTTTCAAAGTTTTCTTCACAGGTTACGTCCCCTAGCGGTTAACCCAGAAACTTGAAAGTTATTTCCAGCGATTTCTCTTGGCCACTTTTACTAAGGAAGTTATAACATGAATAGTTTCTGATATATAGCCGAGAGGTCGGCTTATTGGACCACCCGGTACATGCTTGTTGAATACATTTTTCATATCCTAAATGACCTTCATGAATTATTTCCAATATGGCTTGATGTAATGACTCAGGAATTATTATTTGGTTTCCTTTAAAGACTAGTCCATCCACAATATGTATTTCATGATTAAAATTATAATATGGTTTAATTTCTGTTTCTAATTTATTTTTTGAACTTGGCCAATCTTCATTATAATATTTTATTATTGACTGTAGTTAGTATTGATCAGTTTTGGTTGCTGCTTGTATTTCCATTAATTTCTTTGAGGACACAGCTAAATTAACTAATAAACTTCCATGTATACATAACTCTTCATCTCTACTATCAGTATTATCTGGACCCTCTACTAGTGCCCGACTTAATTTATCTGCGATAGCAGAGGTAACCGCGATCAATCATGCAGTCCAAATTATACGGGAACAAAATATCACAGAAGCCATTATCTTTTCTGATTCCAAAAGTGCACTATAAAAAATCAAAAAAACAGGATTTTCTAAAGACACAGAACATATATCGTATTTAACAAAAAGAGGCATTATCCTAACAAGGAACAATATCAAAATCTTACTAGCATGGATCCCAGGACATACTGGTATTACTGGAAACTACAAGGCTGACCAACTTGCCAATATAGGTCTTTACCTGAATATTCTTATGAATATCAAGCTACAGTTTTCAAATTTTACACCCTACTTAAAAGAGAGATTTGGTCTAACTGGGCAGCTGAATGGTACGAAGGATATCGCACGAGTAACTCATTCTATGTCAAAATTAATAAACGAATCCACACACTACCATGGTTCAATAAATTCGCATATATCAGTAGGAGACATTTAACTACAATCATCCGTATGAGAACGGGTCATTGCTTATCCCTTCTTCATCTATTTAGACTTGGAGTCAAAGATGATCCTTATTGCGAATGTGGCCAAGTGGGAGGCTTAAAGGCTGATTTATAAACTTTACGTTGGCGTTGGCGCTGACGTTCGCGTTATAACATGGTCAAATGGGAAACTCGTATGTCTATTTATAAACATCGTTCGCCGTTGGCGTTCGGTTCCGTTCAAGATGAACCAACTTTAGAGAGTTTTTGTGCAAGCAAATACGTGTACGTAACGTATCTTTTTGACATGTAAGCATGCGCATTAAAGGTTGAACTAACGTATCTATGTAGATACGTATTACCTAACGTAACGGGCTAGTACGTTACGTTCATACGCATCCCTATCGAGCCAAAAGTAACCGAATGCACAAGGGATTCTTACCCGATTACCGAAATTTCAACATTCACATTTCATCAGCACACGTGGCACGTGGTTTTTCACATTTGTGGTTAAGTATATTTGTTTTGATTTTTTTTTTAATTTAATCCAAAAGCGAAATAGATTTTTACATTGTATATCAGACATGGCATTTAAATTAAAGCGGCCGTATAGTCGTGCAAGATATGGTGAAGAAGCACATTTTCTATGTCCTGGTCTTCTTCATCAATAAAGGCACCAACATTTAATATTGCGCACATCATTTATTTTGAAAATCAAAAATAGGGTTAAGTGACAAGGACAAGACTGGCACTGACACCTTATTAGTTTATTACTAATTCGATGAGGGCAACACCATCGTTACGTTACGTGCAGAACTTTAACTCTCAATTTAACGTTCATCATATTCGATACGTTAGTAGAGAGATATCGCAAGTGCATTTTTATCGCACGCTAATAGCGGAATACGCTATTTTGACATGTACGCAAGCGCATAGTGAATGTTACGTTAATAACGGATAAGGGCTTCCGCTATTTGGGTCGAAATAAGGGGTGGTAACTACGTTAAACGATAATTTGACATTTCGCATAAAACATAAAAATATTTGATAGAATACAAATTTAGAAACTAAAAACTGTGACTGTGGATTATCTTGTTTAGCAATCTAACCTTATCTATGTTGTTTGGTTTGTTTTGAGAAACACGTGTGTTTTTATTTTGTTTAGACAAGTTTTATACTTTTTGTGCTTAGGATATTAGTTATTTATAAGTTATTAATTATTATATATACGTTATTAAGATATTTTATATTATTTTCTAACGTTTCTTTTTTAAATATCTGGTAAGTAAAAGTAAAACACACTATTAGTTTGTGCATTATTTTAAATGGGTTAGGTAATTTGTTACCTATTTAGAGATAATAATAAAATATTTACGTTTTTACAGAAGATGAACAAAAGAATCAGGTTTAACTCCGACGATGATCTGGCTTTATTGAGGCAAGTAGTAAGTCAGAATGTTTTGCAACAACCAGAACAATGGGAGGCACTGAGAGAAAATATGACTGTACTAACAAAGAAAGAATTCTCAGTCAGAACGCTAAGAGACCATTTAAAACATTTAATGGAAATTTGGAAAAAGAAGGATGCTGTAAATAGAGTCAGGTAAATATTTTCACATAAAACAAATCTAATTTGTCTTCATTCCTACGTAAACATTTTCAGATCAGGAGTTGAAGAGATTTTTTCGGAAAGAGATAATCTACTTCAAGAGATTTGGGACATTGCTAGAAGCAGAAAAATTACTCCAACTAAATTAAAAAGAAACAAAACAAAACAGGAGCAACAATCCTCAGAAATCGGTGTTGCTCTAAGGGACCTTGCAGCAAAATATTATGCCAAAGATGAGTTAGACATGTCTATTGATAATGAAGAAAATGTCATCAGTGATCATGACTACACTTGTGGTAATGTTGATACTTCCATACTTACTTTTATTAAAAAAATATGGAATTCATAAAATCATGGTAAATGTGATTGGTTACTATTAATCATAACATTTTTTTTTTTCAAAATACTCCTTTGTACACAGAATTTTATTTTGTATGTATTACTGTTATTTTAGTTGCATCAACTTCTCGAGAAACTCCTGAAGTGGTATATGGGCAAACACCAGATGAAGGAACTGTTAATGAGGGACCCATCAAAACACTCAATGATGGAACTGCTGAAGAAGGTCCCAGCAGCAGGAAACAAATAGCAGGTTAATTCTAACTTATAATAAATATTATTCTGACAGTTTAATACTTCCTCTGTGAATGTTTTCTAATTGTTCCAATAAAAACTACGACATAACTGTATTATAATTAACACAAAATGTAATATAATTGTTTAGGCTATATTTTGTTTTAAAGAAATTTATTTATTTTATTCAGGGCCAATCCGTAAACGAAAAAATCAAAGTGCAGGTCTTCGTAGAAGTGGCTTAACTTTCATTCAAGAAAGAAGTGAGAGAGAGCACAACATTAGAGTACGGGAGCTGCAATTAGAGGAAAATAAATTGCAGTTAGAAAAAAGGAAGGTTGAAGTTCAAGAGCGGCAAATAACATTAGAAGAAAAAAAAACAGAACAACAGCTACAAATTGAAAAAGCCAGATTTGAATTGGAAGTTTCTGACCGCAATAGCCTGCGAGAGACAATCTCAGCCCAGAGGGAATTAATTCAATCACTACAATCACAATTAAAAGAGTTTTTAAAACAGATTTAATGGTAGATTAAGGCAATTAACTAATGTATTTAAAAAGGAAAATATATAAGTAGAATAAATTATTTAGTATAAGTGATGATTACTTAATATTTTCCCATTTAAGAAATGAATGTAAACAAGTCTCCTCCTAGTGATGATGCCGTTTTGTAAACGGCATCATCACTTTACTTAAATGTAAAAAATTACTTCTGATAGATCAAGGGAATTATTATTAATAAATTAAAACAAGTAAATTATTGTTATTGTATAAACTTCAATTCTAAATTTATCATATTAATATTAATTAAATATCATATTAATGAAACTTCAACTAGAGCTTTAAATATGTTGGGATTTATTCTCAGAAATTGTAATCAGTTTTCATCAAATACATTGTAAATTTACTTTTATGTAGTTTTTTCTGAAAATGCTATTTTTTATATTGTAGTGTATTTACATTATTTGGATTATGTAAATTATTTATTTTGTTAATATGTGGTTTTTAATTTTTTTCTAGCATTTCATTGTTTATTGAAGTTGAAATATTTAAATAACTAATTCAATTTTTGTTACATACTTGTAAAAATGGTAAATCTGTAAATAAATGTTTTGTCATGACAATTCTGGTATATTGTATATTTAATTTTATGTATTTTTTCTGAAAGTGCTGTTTTTTTACATTATAATGTATTTACATTATTTGGATTATGTAAATTATTTATTTTGTTAATATCTGTTTTTAATTTTTTTCTACCATTTCATTGTTTATTAAGGTTGAAATATTTAAATAGGTAAATTTTACTAGAAATAAAACTAATTCAATTTTTGTTATGTTTATTTTTTCTTAAATTCCTAAATATTCTTCTACAGTGGGTGACACTGTATTAAAAAAATCTCCCGTTTCACTGCCATACAAACAAGTATGAATATTTGTAAATAGAACTGCTACCTTATATATACTTTCTACATCTTGTAGCAAAAGTTTTAAATTTTTTTTGTAGTCCACAAATGCAAATAATGCAGCTACTTTTTGAAAACCCCACTCGACAGATGTTCTTAATACTTTCATTGATGCATTAAATTGCTGTTCATGGGGTAGTAGATTTGGTCTAGCTCCATAAGGGCACATAAGAAGCTCCCTAATACCATAGGCCTGATCACCAAATATAACAAACCGTTGGTTTCCATAAACTGCTGCTGCTTGTAATTGATTGTATATTCCACTTTCCCGAAATATACCTGCATCATGGCGTCGGCCAGGGTATGCTCCTAGCAGACTCACTATTATTCCATCTGGACATATAATGGATTGATATTTAACACAATGCAGTCGTTTATGTCCAGAATAATAATTCTGTTGGTCTACTGATGGGCGGCATATTGGTCGAATAGTACCATCGATAAATCCCCAACAGTTTGGTAAACCTCCACCATTATTTCTTACTGCCTAAAATACAGTATTCAAATAATAAACAAATACTTATATTTAACACTAATACACATCACACTTTTAAATTGAACTTACAATTTACTAATGTTTGTATGTGGAGAATGATTTCCGGATTGGAAATTAAAACGTCAATAAACATCACATTTTTGACAAAACAAGTTAAGACACTATCTTTAAGTTACCAAAATTATGGAATAAATTTATAATTGTGTAATAACATTACCTGGGAATAATACTCCATTTTTTCAATATTAAGCCAAGTATGGTTTCCTAAATCATTTAAAAGGTGGCCCCAAGTGTTTATAATAAAATCTATCATGTAATTTATTATATGGGATAAAGACTGCGGGGATAGACCAAATAAAATTTGTATATCCTTTAGACGATTAGGGTAAATTAACCTTCTTAAAAGGATACAGAGAGCAGTTAAACCTAAAAATAATAAACTTTAAATCATTTGATACAACTACATTTGGTATACTTTGTTTACCTGCTACTTTATTCCTATTGGCAGTTCGAATTTCATTTGGAATTCTTAACAAATTAACCAATAATCTAATGTTATCGGAGCTAAACCGAAAGAAATCTTTACATTGACTATTGGTTAAATCATTAAAATTAAAGTGCACGTCTACCTGCTCAATATCTTCTCCTTGTAGCAAATTAACAAGAATTAAGTCTTCAATTTCGTTATCATCAGCACCAGCTATTATTGCTGCATCAATTTCCAAATCCATTATTCAATAAAAAAAAACAGTTAAGTACAAGTAGTTATATTCGAGTATGGCTATGACTAACATTAATTTCTAGGTTACAGTTAATGCCAAACGTCGGTTGTCATAATAACGTTAAGTCTTATCGTACCCCCCAGAACAATTTGCGCGATAACTCTCTTGATACCTGTGTTTCAACAGACCGTTATCCGTTATTTACGTCTCAATACGGTATTAACGTTTGACGTTGCGATATCTCTCTAGTTCTTTAGGTATAGGGAGATATGTTACGTTAGGCAGTTACAAAAACTCACTTTTATCTTTTGCCGTTGGCCGTTGTAGCACAGAATACACAAACCCTTCTGTGGTTGTAGTGACGATCACAGAACATAAAAAAAACCGTATCTTTGTCATCGCAGCCAATAGCGATAGGTACCGAAAAAGTGACAAGGTTTGTCAAACAAATCAAACTAAATTATTTGTTTATGTTTGTATTTCCACGTGTTTATAAAGTGAAATAGTTTAGATAATTTAATTTATATTCCCGATATATTAGAAATTCCATCAGAGCGATAATTTACATTTATTTTTGGTTTTACCATTTGCAGTAATTTTTCAAATACTGGAACCTGCATCCTGGTATATTTCAAAAACTGCTATGTATCCCAGTTTTTTATATTCGTATAATAATTAAAATTACCTCTTGTCTTTCTGTTCTGGTTAATGGGCCTCCGTTTGTATTGACGTTGTCTTTTATTTCGAAGGCTCAGTGCTGCTCGAATACAAAGTATCGTGTATAAGTGCCACTGCACCTAACAAAGGCCGAGCATTTTCATTTTCCATTGTAATAATTTTTAAGCAAAAATTATTAATACCCTTAGAGTAGGGAATTCTACTCGTCAATTCTACTCGTCATTCTACTTGACGAGTAGAATTCCCTACTCTAAGATAATACCAAATCAAAAATGTAAGATTAGAAATGGTCTTTAACGCCAACGCCAACCGAAAGTTTATAAATGCAGTATAGTATTTTTCATATAAAAATGCGTGCACGTCATTCAAGATTTACGATGTCAGAACCCCACAGCGTTGCCAAAACATCATAGTAGTTTTTTAAAATGTCAACTATTTGTCAAACTATTATATAACAGTAAATACACTTAGTTTTAAGAATACTGCTAAACACTAAAATACATAAGAAAACATTTTAATACAAAATTATATATTCTAAATTTTAAACTTACCTCTATTTAGAGCACTAATAGTAAAAACGTCATGCCATTAGTTCTTGTTTAAAAGAATCTATCTTATATGAAAGCTTATCAGCTTTCTACAGACTATTTAGTTGTTTTGGCATAGCACAATCACAATACACAACAATAATTAGTTTTTAAAGCTATTAATCTAAATTTAATATGTATTTATAAATACAATTTATTAATATATATTATGATCAAATTGTGTAAGAAATCAAAACATAAACAAAATTCTTACTCTAAAAAAGCGGCAACACTTTAAACAATTTTGCCACACGCTGAACTGTCAAAAAATTTGAAGTATTTCCTTATCAGTTGCGTACAATTCGCGATTGAAACTGAATGTAGAGGGCAGGTCGATTGCAGTGTCATGGCCGATATAAATGGTATAAACAAACATAACAGTCTAATGTTTACCATTGCTTTTGCATGTTTAGTTTGGTTTAATACGAGTTATTTTTATCATTTAAAAATGGAAATTAGCCTAATGATATCTTTGAGTACTGTGGTGAAGCAAAGAGATCATTGGTTGAAGGGGAAGCAGTTTTCAAGTGATGAATTCTTAAATTTTAACTTTAATGTTTGGAACTGGCTTGTGTATTGATGAATACAGAATCTTATTTTGTGTATTCCTGGGAACCCAGAGTATAATAATGTTCTGTGTAATGTTTGTCTTACTAATATATGCATTATTTTATATTATGCCTAATGTTTTTAATATGTTAATTTTTATTTTATACTATTTTTTGACATATGTAAGTACTTTATTGTATATTAACATAAATAAATAACTTGAACTTGATTTTATTGTAAGATAGTTCATTTGATTACATGAAATCAACCTTAACTTGGAGAGTCACCTGTGAAAAAAGATCATAGCACATGATTTATCTTTAAAAGATTCCATAATAAATCATGAGGAAAAAAACCTTATGATACTATCCCAACTTAGTAAGTATTTGTATTTCTGTTATTCAAGAAAATAAATTATGTATTCTCAGTATGTTATTGGCTTAATGATAGTGGTATTTTCTTTTTATTGATTTCCTCTTTTTCCTCAAGCTTTCCAGTTTAGGAAAGAGAAATAGTGAAATATCTTTTGACGATCTTGAATTGCATTGAGGGACAGAACAATATCGATTTTATTTAAAATACTTTAACGTAGTCACAGTATATTGCTTTATAAAGAATATTCCTTGGCAATATACTGTCACGTAGTCATAATGCTGAAATTTACTAAACAAATTTAATAATTATATTCAAATCAACAGCTGTCTGGTTTGTTTATACCACTTTTAGTAGTTTAAATTTATTTCGCCAGAGGTCAGATACTTTATTTTCAATCGCGAATTGTCTAATATATTTAATTAAAATTATTATTTTGTGGAATTTTAGACTTAAAAAGTTATTTCATAAAATTTATATTATTAATAATAACAAATGTTTTTGATTATTTAATCAATATAATTCTAAAATTCCCAATATAATGATGATTACATTTTTCTGATTATTATACCATGATGACGCCTATGAAATATCGAGCAGTTCCATATAGGTTTCGTATTATTAGCTGTGTTAAGAAAATTTTAATTCTAAGGTTGACGTACTGGAAATTTTAAATATAAGTGACGTCACCGACAGTTCTGCGTGTGGCAAAATTGTTTTAAAGGGTTGCCGCTTTTTTAGAGTCAGAATTTTGTTTATGTTTTGATTTCTTACACAATTTGATCATAATATATTATATAATAATAAATTGTATATTAAATTTAGATTAATAGCTTTAAAAACTAATTATTGTTGTGTATTGTGATTGTGCTCTGTCAAAACAACTAAATAGTCTTGTAGAAAGCTGATAAGCTTTCATATAAGATACATTCTTTTAAACAAGAAATAATGGCGGGACGTTTTTAGATTAATGCTCTAAAAGTGGTAAGTTTAAAATTTAGAATACATAATTTTGTATTAAAATGTTTTCTTATGTATTTTAGTGTGTTGCAGTAATCTTAAAACTAAGTGTATTTACTGTTAATATAATACTTTGACTAATATTTAAGTTAATATTCAAATCAAAAAATGGAATGTCGAAGGATTCAAAAGCGCAACAAAGAGACAAGATTACAGAAATGCTCTCCAAATAAAACTCAACCGAACTAAGGAAGATACTGCAGAGGAGGAATGGAGACAATTAAAAACAATTATAACGGAGTCAGCAGAGGAAACTGTCGGAAAAGCCAAAAGTCAAAGAAATGCGGAATGGTATGATGATGAATGCAGAACTGCAGTAGAGGAAAAAAGGCAAGCTAGGCTTAACCAACTTCAAAGAAACACAAGAAATAGCAGTGAGATTTATAACGAAAAAAGAATACAAGAGACTAGAATATGCAGAAGAAAGAAAAGAGAGGCTATGAAAAAACAAGTACAAGAAATCGTAAAGCATAACAACAGACGCGAAACCAGAAAATTCTATAAATGCATAAAAGAAAGCACACAGTCATTTAGACCATAACTAACGATATGCAAAGACAAGGACGGAGAACTACTAACAGAGAAGCAAAAAATTTTATTGAGATGGAAACAATATTTCGAAGAAAATCTAAATGCAGACAACGAAAATGAGCAGAACGAGACAATATATTATACGGCGGAGCTGCACATCGAAAATCCGAGTTATGAAGAAGAAGTTCAGATATTAAATAAACTAAAAAACAATAAAGCACCAGGAATGGACGGAATTTCGGCAGAATTATTAAAGCATGGAGGATCCGAACTCTGGGAAAGAATCCATTACCTAATAACATTAATATGGACGAAGGAGCAAATGCCAGAGGAATGGACAGTTGGCCTCATACAGCCAATATATAAAAAAGGAGATAAGAGAGAATGCCAGAATTATAGGCCAATTACATTGCTAAATGTAATATACAAAATTCTTTCTGGTATAATCTACAATAGATTATTAGAATACTCCGAAAATATAATTGGTGATTATCAAAATGGATTCAGACCAAATAGAGCCACTACAGATAACATATTCATACTAAGAACGATACAAGAAAAAGCTTATGAATACGACATAGACCTATATAATATGTATATAGACTTTAAACAAGCTTTTGATACTGTGAAAAGAGACAGAATGCTGGAAGACCTTTGTAATCTAGGTATACCTAAGAAATACATCAGCCTTATAAAAATGACGTTGCAGGGTTCAAAAGCCGCAGTCAGAGTAGATGGAGAACTGACTCCCCTGTTTAACATCAACATGGGAGTAAGACAGGGAGATGCCCTATCAACCATGCTATTCAACCTAGTTCTTGAGGCAGTCATCAGAAAAACCAATATAACCGGCCATATAAACACCAAGTCAGTACAAATTACTGCATATGCAGACGATGTAGCCATCATTAGTAGGAATAAGCCACGACAAGTGGAAGTGTTCAAACAAATTGATCCTGAAGCAAGAAAAAGAGGTCTCAAAATAAACGAAGCAAAAACGAAGTATATGACAGTCAAAAGAATAACTGACAATGAAAATAATATCACAATAGACAACTATACTATCGAACGAGTGGATGCCTTTACATATCTCGGCACAGAAATCAATCAGAAGAACTTCGTAAGTAGCGAAATTAATGCACGTATTTCCAGCGGGAATCGTACATACTATGCTAATAAAAGATTGATGACATCGAAATTATTAGACAAAAGAACCAAAATGACTATCTACAGAACACTGATTAGACCCGTAGTAACCTATGGATGTGAAACTTGGGTAATGACGAAAAAAGACGAAGCCCAACTCAGGACATTCGAGAGAAAAATACTGAGTAAAGTATATGGCCCGGTACAAGAGGAAGATGGCACATGGAGAATCAGGAGAAACGACGAGGTTAATGAGTTAAATGAAGGTTATGACATTGTAAGATTTGTGAAAAGTCAAAGACTGTCATGGCTGGGACATGTGCAGAGACAAAACGATGCAAAAACAACAAAGAAAATGTTACAATGGAAGCCCATAGGAAGGCGAAAAAAAGGAAGGCCCAGAACGAGATGGTTGGATGACTGAAAACAATGAACATAAGACAATGGAGAAGAAGGGCACAAGAGAGATCTGAATGGAAGGACATAGCCAGACAGGCAAAGACCCATCCAGGGTTATGATGCCAAAAGAAGAAGAAGATAATACTTTGACAAATAGTTGACATTTTCCTCCGATAGGGGCTGCAGGACCTTGACGTTGGTTCGGAGGCTTAAGCTGACTGTTCAGACAGGGCTGTAGTCTGGCGTAGGAAGTGGAACAAGTATGTGTGTGTGAATGAATGGGATCTCCCTAATAAGGAGCTCTCTGTTGAATGAAGGTACCTCCTATAAACGGGCTAGGCCTAGTGAATGGGAAGTATAGAAAGGTGTGAAACGACCACGCTAGAACAGTTCCTGTCACCACATAGCCCTCTGGGGTATCTGGGAATCTTTCCCAGGTATTCGAGAGACTAGGAAGGGAAGAACTGTTTCAGCGACCAAGAAGCAGCCTACCCAAGCTAAGGTGTGAAGTAATCGTGCCGATGGCTGTATGGCCACAGGGTTTTATGTGGTCGTGAACGATCCCCCTGGGGAACCAGGCAAACCCCACTGTATAAAGCCTTCCCCTGGTAATGCGGGGCTCTGCCAGGGGCGACCAAGCTTTCCCTAGCTACTCGTGGGAACAACATGAATACGAAAAACAAAAAACCAAAACCAAATTCCGAGGTTGGACCAAAACGTTCACCTCAGTCTGAAGCCGCAGATAAGGATGGACAGCAATGTTCACCTCTAATCTCGGCCAAACCGGAGGCTGGACCAAAACGTTCACCTCAGCCTGAAGCCAGAGCTAAGGATGAACAGCAATGTTCACCTCAAGCTTCGGCTCAAGCGGAGGATGGACAAGGACCACCTCGGGAAAACCGGCCAAAACGCCACAGAATTAGTCTTAATTAAACATTAAACAAAGCCTAATCGAGGAATTGGACAGAACAATCTTGTCACCCTCGAGCAGCCAGGTAAAAGCACCCACGTTCAAGTCGTGGACTTACTCAGGTGAGATCATCAGAGTAGTCTGTGATGACGATGAGGCGCTTGCATGGCTGGAAAAGGCTACATCTGACCTCAAACCGTGGGAGGAAGCATCACTGGCTGTTGTCAGTCAGGATAAGCTCCCAAAACTTACCAAAGCCTCTCTATGGATCCCGGAGGATGCTATTAGCACCTCTGATGACCCAGAAAGAGTGCTGCGGAGGTTAGCGGCGCAAAATCCAGACATGGCAGTCGCGAGATGGTGCATCTTCCACCATGAGGTAAAAAAGGATCCTAAAGGACACCTGTTGTCTTCGGAATCGGAGACGATGACATGGTTGTCCTTAGGAAAAGGGCAATGAGACTGAGCTGCACGTTCACCTCATTGTATCTAAAAACAAGCACAAGCAAAGTGCAGGATACCTCCTCGGAACCAGGAACCTCAGACACGCGACAACCGACTGCGGTTGCTGAGACTGAGACAACCCTGGTCCCACAGCAGGGAGAAGATCATCAGATGATGGTTGACGAACTCTGCGGAGGAAGTTCCGAAATAACTGAGGCTGCCCCCTCCTCAACCGAGGAGGAAATGGACACCTAAAAAGAGCCGAAACGATACCTAAGCCATGGGCAAGGATGTCGAAAAAAATAAGGTTACTATTATTCAATGCAACCTCCAACACAAAAAGGTGGCAACGGCAACACTATGTCGCCGCCTGGATGTAACGGAGGATGCAATAGCACTAATCCAAGAACCTTGGATAAACAAGACCAAAATAACTGGTCTTAGCAGCCTAAACGGTCAAATTTTCAGCTTACCAAGCAATCAACAACCGAGAACATCAATGTATGTTCCCATAAAAATCAAAGCCCCCATCCCCATGGCGCAGTTTTGCACCTCAGACGTAACTGCGGTTGAAGTGAAGTGCCCATGGGGAAAGGGCAAAAATAGAGAGTTGATACTAGCATCAGTCTACCTACCCTCAGAAGCAGCCACCCTACCACCAACAAGGGAAATGGAAGATCTGGTAGAACATTGTCTCAGTCAGAAGGTAGAACTTATTATCGGCTGCGATTCGAACTCTCACCATTTATTCTGGGGCAGCAGAGATAACAACGCTCGAGGTAAGTCTCTTTATAACTATATTTCTATAAAAGATTTGTATATCTTAAATAAGGGCACCGAACCTACCTTTATTAATGTTCGTAGCCAAACAGTCATCGATATCACGCTGGCAACAGCTGAAATATCGAATAAAATTCAGAACTGGCAGGTATCGGAGGATATTTCTATGTCCGACCACCGCTGGCTAACCTATAATATTAGTCTGGAAAAAAGCCTTATCAAATCGCGCGACCCTAAGAGGACGGATGTAGAACTCTACAACCGACTCTTAGAAGATGCTCTGCGGAATGAAAGGGCTTCAACTCCAGGAACTAATACAGAATTGGAAAGGTATGCGGTATCTATCCAAAACAAAATAAGCTATGCTTATGAAAAATCCTGTCCAATAAGGATGGTCCAGGAAAGTCGCAAAACCAACTCTTGGTGGTGCACTGAATTGGAACACCTTAGGAAGACAGCAAGAACAGCTTTTAATAGAGCAAAACGCACCAAACTCAAAGAGGATTGGGATTCTTACCAATCAAATCTCAGAGAGTTTAAAAAGTCTGCAGACAAAGACAAAGAGCTGCTTGGAGAACCTTCTGTGAGGAAATCGAAGATTTCCCGCAGGCTTCCAGGTTACAAAAAGCGCTCTCAAAGGACCCACATCGGCATGTCGGCATACTAACGAAGGAAGATGGGAATAAAACTTCCAACCTTCGCGAAAGTGCTGAGGTCCTGATGAAAACACACTTTCCCGGTTCTAGTGTCTCAACAGCACCAAACCGGATGGAAGAAGCAATCATACCGTCAACAAACGACTGGCATCTCACTATGACTGGGCCATATTGTGCTTCACCCCTTTCAAATCACCAGGGCCTGACGGCATATATCCAGCCCTACTACGGTGGGGACTGGATATCCTTCTGCCGCACCTCGTGGAAATATTCAGAGCCTTTTTGGTTCTGAGATATATTCCTAGGAAGTGGAGAGAGGTACGTGTGGTCTTCATACCAAAATCAGGTAGGATGGACTACACCCTACCAAAGGCTTTCCGACCAATTAGCCTAACATCCTTTCTGTTGAAAACGATGGAAAGGCTATGCGAGAGGTACATAAGGGATGAAGTTCTGGTCCATAACCCACTTCACCCAATTCAACATGCATATACTTCGGGAAGATCTACCGATTCTGCACTGCATCATGTAGTGGGAAGAATTGAAAGATCGCTGGATAATAAAGAATCCACCCTAGGTATATTCATAGACATTGAGGGAGCGTTTGATAAAACCACATTCCCAACTATCACCCAACAGCTCAACGTCAGGAATGTTCCCCTGGCCATAAGCGAATGGATATTCAGTATGCTCTCTAATAGAGCAATAAGCATAAATGTAGAAGACGTTTCTGTTAGAGGCATGGTTACGAGGGGTTGTCCACAGGGAGGGGTGCTATCACCACTACTCTGGAACATAGTTCTAGATACCCTGGTTGACCAACTCAGCAGCAACGGTTTCTACACAATAGCCTATGCAGACGATATTGCTGTCCTGCAAAGCGGTAAGTTTGAGAGCACACTATGTGAGAGATCACAAGTTGTTTTCCGACTAATAGAAACATGGTGCAAGGAACACTCACTATCTATAAATCCAAAGAAAACTGAGATGGTCCTCTTTACCAGGAAAAGAAGAATCACGGGCTTAATACCCCAAGGATTCTAAACTACAGTCTAAATTTTTCTGACGAGGTGAAGTACCTTGGTATTACCCTTGACAAGAAGTTAACATGGAACTCACACTTAGATGGTAGAGCTAAAAGAGCATATATTGCCTATGAGCAGTGTCGACGAACGGTCGGACGCACCTGGGGCCTCACGCCCAGGGTGATCGCCTGGGTCTACACCGCTGTCATTAGGCCCGCTGTCTTACGGAGCTATTGCTTGGGTACCAAAAGTGCTACAGGCAACAGCGATTAACAAACTAAACCATATTCAGCGGATGGCTTGCATAAATATAACAGGTGCCATGAAAACAACACCAACTGCTGCAATGGAGTTGATCATTGGCATCACGCCTCTAGATATATATGTCAAAGAGGTGGCGCTAGTGACAATGATGCGACTGCGCTCAGCTGGTGCAAACCTTGATGTAGGAATGGGACAATTGAGAACTCGTTTCTGGCGAGAAGAGTTGGATGCGTTACCACTTCTACAGGCAGGCTGCGACTCAATTGAACCAAAGTTTGTCTTCAACAAACCCTACAAAATTGAAACAGGACAGTATATGGAGACAAACGTGGCAAATGCCTATTGCATATACACCGATGGCTCCAAAATGAAAGAAGGCTCAGGATGCGGGATATACTCCAGATCACTGAACCTATGAATAAAGTGGGGTATGGGCAAAAATGCCAGCGTAGTTCAGACAAAACTGACTGGTATCTCCATAGCCGCAAAAGAGATAACCCAAAAAGGTATAGCAGGTAAAACTATAATCATCTGCACAGATAGCAGACAAGCGTTACTAACCTTGAATAGACCACGTGTCATCAGGTTTAGTAATGGAGTGTCACAAGTCACTAACCCAAGCTTCGGATGGTAATACCATCATCCTGAGGTGGGTTAAAGGACACAATAGGAATAAAGGCAACCGCATTGCTGACCAATTAGCTAGGAAGGCGGCAGGCCTAAGACTCTTAGGACCTGGGGATCTTTTTGGTTGGTCAACTACAACAATCGCGGAAATTGTCAAATGTCACTCCCATGCGTAAACCGTAAAAAGATGGGAAGAAGGGAAAGGATGTAAACTTGCCAGGGTAACACTAAGTAACCTTGAAGAGTCAACATCTAAGAAGTACTTGGGAATGACCAGGAAAAACCTACGTTTGGCAGTTGGTTTTTTAACTGGTCATTGTCAACTAAGCAAACATCTCCATACACTGGGGCTAGCAGACACACCTCTATGTAGGAAGTGTGAACGAGAAGACGAAACTGTAGAGCATGTCCTATGTGAATGCCCAGAGTTATCGTTAATACGAGAGTACGCGTTCGGCGAGTCCTGGCCAACACCTGCCCACATAAGAGAGATGTCTCCTGGTGACTTGTCCACCTTCCTAGAATTGGCAGGATGGACAATGAGCTAAGGGTGACAGCTCCCTGGGAAGATGCACAATGGGTCAATTGTGGCCTAAGTGCTGTGAAACTTAACTCGCCCTCCCTACTCTACAGATACAGATACAGATAGTTGACATTTTAAAAAATCCTCACTTATTTACTATTCTGATGTTTTGGCAACGCTGTGGGGTTCTGACGTAGTAAATCTTGAATGACGTGCACGCATCATTATATGAAAAATACTATATGATAGCAGCCAGCGCCAAGGTCAACGGCGAACGCCAGCGCCAACGCCAACGAAAAGTTTATAAATCAGCCTTAAAACAGAGACCATACCACAGTATAATACTTTAAAAGCAATATACTGTGACCATACTTTATTAGAATGTCACTCGGTTGAGTTTACCGAAAGTATAAGCTGATTATAGCCGCAAATGTCAAACATGGAACAAAAAATTTCGGTTTAGCAGTGTTGGCATGTTTTTATAATGTAGATGCTGTATGCTTCAAATATAAAAAGATAAAGCTTTAGAAAATTACATTTTGTTTATATTATGTTATGAATTCCGCAATTTTTGATTTGTATAAAACAAGAATGAGTAAATATTTGTTTCTTTGGAGATTCTTCTTCTTCACGTGTCATCTCCGCGACGGAGGTTGGCAATCATCATGGCTATTTTGATCTTAGATGCTGCTGCTCTGAATAGTTCAAATGTGCATCCGTGCCATTCCCTCAAGTTACGCAACCATGAGATTAATTGCAGTTTGGAGATTAATTGCAGTTAATTATTAGAACTTTTTTTGTAATTGCCCTTTGATAGATTAGGTGATAGATTGGGCAATTGTCAAATCAGCAGTTGCCAGATGTTTGCAATTAAGTTCGAAATAGACAAATATTTACTCGTTATTGTTTCATATAAATTAAAAATTGCAGAATCTATAAAATAGTTTAATCAAAATGTACTTTTTAAAAGCTTTCTCTCTTTATATTTGAAGCATACAACATATGCACTATAAAAACATGCCAACACTGCCAAACCGAAATATTTTATTTTATGGTTGACATTTGCGGCTATATTCAGCTTGTACTTTCGGTAAACTTAACCCGTATCGTTTTATTGGTTGAGTTGACTGCAATTACAAGCTGAATATAGCCGCAAATGTCAAAAATATTTCGGTTTGGCAGTGTTGACATGTTTTTATAATGCATATGTGGTATGGTTCAAATATAAAGAGATACAGCTTTTAAAAAGTACATTTTGATTATACTATTTTATGAATTCTGCAATTTTTAATTTATATGAAGCAATAACGAGTAGATATTTGTCTCTTTCGAGATTAATTGCAAACATTTGTTGTAATCTGGCAACTGCTAATTTTACGATTGCCAAATCTATCCCCTAATCTATCAAAGGGTAATAGCTAAAAAAATGTCTAATAATTGACTGCAATTAATCTCCAAAGAAACAAATATTTACTCATTGTTGTTTTATATAAATCAAAAATTGCAGAATTCATAACATAATATAAACAAAATGTACTTTTCTAAAGCTTTATCTTTTTATATTTGAAGCATACAGCATCTATATTATAAAAACATGCCAACACTGCTATAGCGAAAATTTGTGTTCCATGTTTGACATTTGCGGCTATAATCAGCTTGTACTTTCGGTAAACTCAACCTGTCGTTCAAATCAAAACCCACACTTTGACTTGTATGCCGAATTAGCTAAAACTAAACTTCCCACTCCCATAAATATTTGCACAATCCTCACAAATATTAATGAAAATACAATAAACACCTTATGCAACTTTATTTCTACCTTCATACAAAATTATAAACTATGATCTTCCTTCTTTCAGTCCTGGGTGCTTCTACTTTATCCGTCGGTAGCATTTCTGGTGTGTGTAAAGCTTGGAGGCTACCCCCGAGCGAGAAAAGTTTATACCTTTGTTGCGTTATCTTTAATATTTTAGCCTGTGAAGAAAAAAAAAACCAGCACAAGTAAAGTATACAATACTATACGTGTAGAATAACCTAAAACAAACAAAAGAAGAATATAACTGTAGGTAGACCAAGGACCAAGGCAGACGGCAGACACTGATTGCTGAAGCAAGACAAAAAGTGTCTACCCTCGAAGTAAACTTGGTCTAGGACATAGCAACAGTATATTGCTTAAAAAGAATCATAGACCAAAAAAGAATAAGAAGAGAAGAAGACATATTTGAATATTTAACCTTAAAAAATTGGTTATGGTATTTAAATAAAATATATTTTTCAGTGAACAATTAACATTTTTTAAGAAATATTATTTACAATTAATATTTTTTTTTACAATTAGACGACGTTTCAGATTAATATGAAAATATTTAGCAGCCTTCTTGTAGCCAGACCCATTCCCAAGGAGCCAATACCATTCAAAGAAATTTTACCCTTAAAGCTAAGAAATGCTGTATCCGGAAAAGGCGGAAAAACTTCTGATGTATGTTGTATTTATGAAATGTCCGTAATGTTTGCATGTTTTAAAGAAAATGAATTTAATCAATCAGTCTGTTCAAAGGAAATTGAATCTTTCCAAAAATGTTACAAAAACCATTTAGATACAAAGAAAATCAAGCAGCAAAAAGAAGCAAAAGGTGTATTAATCCCCGGAGAAAAGGAATTGTCACATAAACAACTTAACACATTGTTAAAAAAGTTTCCAAATGTTAAGTAGTTTCCTGTTAATAAACTGTTGTATAGTTTGTATATCCTTGGTCGTCAATTTGACTAAAAGCTTTGGAATATAAAATATGTATTCAAGAAACTTAATATTTACATATGTATATGTATAATTATAAAATACAGAAGATAAAAGTAGTGTGTTTTAGAAATTATTGTGTTTGTTACGATTTTCTTTATTTGTTATTAATTTATATTGTCTCATACATAATTAAATATAGAATTTTTCTTTAGTACATGTAGTTAAATTATCTAGATACATGTTAAAAAAGACTTTACATTTATTAAATATGCACCTATATGTATAATAGTATTCATCAATTGTGTTTCATATGTATTACTTACAGAACCAGAAACCATGACATTAACCCGCTTGTCCATCCATGATAGAATATATTAAACAAAGACAGCAGCATTATGCAAGATGATGATTAATACTAAGTCATTTTAAGTATTGAAAATGTTAAAATGACATTCATCTTATTTATAATTAGTTTCTGTATTATTTAAAATGTTTTGGTACTGCGATGTTAGTCTTTTTTTTTTCAAAAAATAATTACAACTATTAACAATCACGTTTGTGCCCAATTTTGTGAGAAAAGTACATATTTATAACCTAATAGTGAGAATAATATCCTAAGCTCGAATTAATATGGTTCTCAAACTACTTTGTTTTGGCAATGTTTTAATAACTTCTAATTAGAATTAAATGAATCTAGAAATTATCATATCAATTATAGTAGTATATACAGTTGTGGTAATCTGAAACGTTCTGCTAACAGAGAGACTGAATATAGTATGAAATTAGTACCAACATATGAGCTTGTTTTTAACACCCATTAGAATGAATTCTAGTTTTGTCAAAGTGACATTCAGTTTTGATAACGAAAATGTCAAAAATACATTTATTTTTTCATTAGTAATAATTCTGGTTTTATTCATGGTGAATATTTTGTTACACAGTGAAATTGATATTTCAAGTTAGGAAAATGGTAACCTTTACAACTGAACATAAAATTTCAAATTATTATATGGCATTATTCTGAAGTAGTGCCGATGATTCCTTTTCATTCAAAGGCCCTGTACCAACAAAATCTACAATTCATAACATTATTTTTAAATTTGAAAAATCTAGTGTTACGAATATTTGTTATTTTTATACAATGTATTTAGTTAATTTTAAGTTCTATCATGTTACCCAAAATTTCCCGTTGCTACTGTTCTATAGACTATGTCAAATAGAATAAAAACGTCAGAAAATAAACGTGTCACCGATTAGGGAAAAATTTAAATAATTTTAGCAGACAGCAAGAGAACAGTAAGTAATGGGAATTAATTAATTTTTTATATTGTTAATTTTATATATTGTAGGAATTTGAGTTTGGTTTTCGCAAATAAAAACAGTAAACTACAAATCCGTCAATTGCTGGCTGTACAATAAAAATAAATTCCCAACAACTAGTTATGTGTGAACATGAAGACGACAATCAATCAACAATCTTTGTAACAGCACCCTAATTTCAAGAGAACCTGGTATTTGTGCTACAACTATATATATATATATATATATATATATATATATATATATATATATATATATATATATATATATATATATATATATTTATATATATATATATATATATATTTATATATATATATATATATATATATATATATATATATATATATATATATATATAAATATATATATATATATATATATATATATATATATATATATATATATATATATATATATATATATATATATATATATATATATTATATAGGCAACCTTTTTAAAGCCTTAACTCAAAATTAGAATTTTTTGCAGTTGTGGCACTATTGAACTAGATGTACGATATATATATATATATATATATATATATATATATATATATATATATATATATATATATATACATATATATATATATATATATATATATATATATATATATATATATATATATATATATATATATATATATATATATAGATATAGTACATCTAGTTCAATAGTGCCACAACTGCAAAAAATTCTAATTTTGAGTTAAGGCTTTAAAAAGGTTGCCTATATAATATATATATATATATATATATATATATATATATATATATATATATATATATATATATATATATATATATATATATATATATATATATATATATATATATATATATATATATATATATATATATATATATATATATATATATATATATCGTACATCTAGTTCAATAGTGCCACAACTGCAAAAAATTCTAATTTTGAGTTAAGGCTTTAAAAAGGTTGCCTATATAATACCCCATCTAATGCAATACAGCCTTAACTGAAATATTGTCTTGGATAAGTATAAAGTAAGATACTTCGGTATTACACTGTAGGGTTTTGAAATGCAATATGGCCATAACTAGGAGGTGTGGCGATAATACATTCCGCCACAATACAACCGATGTAATTCAATACGGCCATAACTGCAGACATTGTTAGGTTAGTGGTACGATTTTATCAGTTCTCAATTATTTATGCACGCGGTATCCACGTTTTTAGTTTTGATTTAAGGTCTGAAAACAGTGTATAGTGATATTATTATTAACTTTATTATCAAACACGATGTCAAGGGCAAGAAAAATACTTGGACTAGCTTTGCAAATTAAAGATGATGAGAATCTGAAAGACAATTCAGAGGTTTTGAGGTTATGAATGACTTACCCTTTGTGTTGACGGAGGTTTATTTCAACAAAAATCACAGTGAGGTTTTACTTAATATATGCAATTTTTTAGCTTACTCCGGTTGCGTTACCCGTGCAATCAAATCATACGGCAAATACATTTGAATATCAAGAAAACTTACATACCGACCCTCGCCAAGATGATTACATAGAGCAGGTATATTTTCTAATAATACACTTTTCAAAATTTTATTTTTTGTTGGAGTTTGTGAACTAATATCAAAACAGTACAGTTTTTAACATTGCTTAAAATATAATTACAGAACTGTAATAAATATTAATGTACATATGTATGCATTAGGTATGTATGGAATTAGACAAAAAGCACCGCAGATTTTCTTTTCAATTGATTAGAAATGAGAGACCAATAGAAACAGAATGATTTATTTTGTATGTTGGATGAAAATATCGCTCTGTCTGTAATTATAAATAATGTTAACATCCAACGGCAACTTTTCAAATTAACCATAACTTTTTGTTTCAGTGTCAAATTCAAGAGGGAAATTTCAATTCCGATGACTCTGTGGCAGACAGTAACTACTCACCTGATACTTCTTTAAGCACAGATAGTGAAAATAAAAATGGAAATGAAAATAACGTAGCAGATTCTGATACCGAAATAACGGAAGATAATGAAGTTGTTGACAGGAATGCACGCATTGAGATAACAGATACGGTAACTGAAATTCATAATTCTCGAAAAAAATTGCGGAAACCAAGTAAATGGAAAAGAAATATTAAGAAACTGAGAGTTAACTCTGGACTACCTTATATTACAGAAGGCAACAAAGAAAAACGTGGGAAGACTTTAAAACCTGAATGTGGAGAAAAATGTCGTACAAAATGCAGCCAAAAATTCAGCAATGCTGATAGATATGATATACATTTAAGTTTCTGGAATTTGAAAGACAACGCTCTTCAAAGACAATTTGTTGCTTCCCATTTGGAAAAGTTGGTTACTAAACACAGAAGAACAGTTGAAGGCAGTAACCGCGGTATGAATTTAGTATATTTTTTAACAGTACACGGTGTAAAAGTTAAAGTCTGCAAAAAGTTTTTCATGAATACCTTGGACATTGGTGACAAATTTATTAGAACAACTTGGAGAAAATCAGATGGTAAAGGATCTGTGGAAAATGATAAGAGAGGAAATTTTATGAAACGAGAAACGGTTACTGGACCGGTGAAGAATAAAATAAGAGAGCACATAACTTCTTTCCAAAGGGTAGAATCACATTATCTCAGAGCATAAACTACAAAGGAATACATAGATACTTACTTTAGCACAAACGTATCGCTACTACAAACTACAGGAGGAGAGTGAAGGAAGGCCTGTGGCTAAAAAATGCACTTACGAGCATATTTTCAAAACTGAGTTTAACATAACTTTCTTTCAGCCAAAAAACGATCAGTGCGCGGTTTGTGAGTCATATAAAAATTCTTCTGCTGAACAGCAAGCTACTCTTGATCAAACTTATAATAAAAATATCCATAATAAAATTAGAAGCAGAGAAGAAAAAGCACAAGATGTAGCAAGAGCAAAATATGATTCTCAAGTATTGGTAGCTTGTTTTGATTTGCAGGCGATCCTTCTTACACCTTGTGGATATGTTTCAAGCTTCTACTATAAATGCCGCCTGAACTGCTTTAACTTTACAATTTTTCAGATGGTACAAAAGAGTGGTTACTGTTACTTTTGGCACGAGGCTATCGCTAACCGCGGCTCAAACGAAATAGCTATGTGTCTGTTTGATTATGTTTCAACTCATTGTAATGATAAAGACGTTATATTTTATAGCGACAATTGAGAGGCAAAAGAAGAAAATACTTAAAACAGGTCCCATTTATGTTCCTGCACAATGGCCTGTCATCATAAGGTCTTCAAAAAAAGAGGGAAATCCTTACAATGTAAAGGAAATGCCAACAGAAGACTTTTATAACTTTAAAGATCTCAATTCAAAAATTGGAGGAAATTTTACAAAGAATACAAAAGGTGAAAAGGTAGTCTGGAATGATATCCAAGTCATTAAAGTTGTCAAAAGCAATTCTGGATCTTTCTTCTGTAAAACAGATTATAATGCCGATGAGATCGAAGAGGTCCATTTTAAAGCATCGACAAGGGAGCGCTCAGCAACTGTGGAAGCAGTAATCGATTTAAAAAAGGCGTACATAAAGCCACCATCGATATCCGCAAAAACCAAGCAACACCTTTTGGAACTGTGCAATAAAAACTTAATAATACCTGTTCATCACAACTTTTATAAGGACTTGGTTAATAGTAATTAAAAAAATGTTTGTACACACTTGTAATAATAATAATAAAAATATTTTTTGTAAGAACTAGTTGATTTTTTTATTATGTTGCCGCCGTATCTCCTAGGTATCGTTTTATACATAACTTTCTTCACAATGCAAAATCGCCATAACTATCAAAATACAATTAACATTTTATTTTTAATAAATTGTAATAAGATCCAGCGAATAACTTTATAATTTGCTAACTAAATTGTAATTTTGAAGCCAGTCATTCTAAAAATAAATTGAAGTTAAATGTGTCGATAGCAATTAAAGTAAACTGTATACTCACGCTTAATCAAGCCATTAAGAGCGATGCTGGGAATATTTATATTCCACTATGCATCAACAATTTACTCATATAAATTACCATCTTTCTTGTACTCATTGCGTCGAGTAAGAACGATAAATATACGAAAATGGTTGCGTTTCGATTTAATTTGAGTTTCTTACCACTCCCTGACACGTGTTTCTGGGTCTTCCCGTCATCAGAGAGAGCTTGTAAGAAAACTCAAACTAAACCAAAACGCACCGACTACTCTAGCAATTATAGAAAAAATAATTACCAGAGTATGCTACTAGAGACATCTAGTGATGAAATTACTATAAAATAATTGCTATCGACACATTTAACTTCATCTTTCATATATATATATATAGTGCTTTGTTTGTCTTCAGTGTAGAACCATCTCTAAATGAAGCCAAATGTCCGTTTAAAATTTTTTAAATCTTCGAATCTATCTACGAATATGATCATTATTTTCTGCAGAGTTTGTACATGTATAATAACATCGATAATATACTACATATTGAGTTAGAACTGATGAAGCTTTAGAAATATAAAGTGAAACGTCTTGGATAAACTTATGAAGTAGTTGACTTCTTTTTTTATTTGCCAACCTGAATACTTTATATATATATATATATATATATATATATATATATATATATATATATATATATATATATATATATATATATATATATAGTATACTCCCTCTATAACGAACACTGTTATAACGAGTTTTCGCTTATAACAAGGTACATTAGATGTAACGTGAAATTTCTATTGAACTATAACCCTCTATAGCGAGGTAAATTTGCTTATAACGAGATAAAATAAGATTGAAAAACGTGTTTTTTTTACGTTTTGGTCCGACCGTAGCTATAAATAAATACCCGTTTTAACTGCCGTCCGCAATAAACTTCTTACAATTTATGATTCTTAGTCGGAAATTTACAATTTATGATTCACGTGTCAAGTGTCATTGTAGGGGGTTGACCATTCACACCTAATAATATAGGTCCTAATAGACAAGATGTGGTAAGTGCTTTAAAGGTTGTCAGAAACTTTATCCAAAGAAAAAAACGCAAATAAAGAAGCATAAAACTGTTTCACATCTTTAGAAAATATGATAAATAGAATACTGGACAATTTAAAGCAGTCAATATATCATTGACAATAAAAGTAAACAACTCTTTTTTGTTTTAATGTATTTCACTGACAATAAAAGTAAACAACTTTTTTTCAAAAACGCCATTAAAACAATATTTATTAGCATCTTATATTGCTCCGAATGGCTTACTATAGAAAGTTAATGTTTTAGAAAATTACATATTCATATGTATGCACAGTATTATTGTTGTTGGATATAACGAGATCCGCTTATAACGAGGTAATTAGCCTGCCATTTCAGTTCTCGTTATAGAGGGAGTCTACTGTATATATATATATATATATATATATATATATATATATAAATACGTTCAAATTATCGGGTAAAGTGGTCTGTAATAAAAATCTTTCTTTTTTCTAAATTACTCAATATTTCGCCATTTATTTAAAAGCTTCCTCAGGAGTAAACTAAAAACAATTTGAACATTACAAAAAATGGCGTACAAATACATTTTAAAACACTCACAGAATTTAAAAGATTTGGCAAATAAAAACTGACATTGAAGTATTTGAAATATTGAATGTCAAGATTAAATTGTCTTAAGCACGTTCATTACAGCTATACGATAAAAAATTAAAATTATTTCAAATGTAAAAATAAAAATAACAATAAAAGAAAAGTTAGAAGAATAATATTTATTTGATGAATTATTAAGGTTAGTTGTTATTAAGATGAATGTTGGCCATTTTTAATATTTATAAATTTTGTTCAATATGTTACAATATATGTTACTTAACTGTCCAGTGCCCGTTTTATAATTTAAAGTGTTTTTATTTTTGTTAATGTAATACATTTCAAGAAATAATCTACTTTTGTAGTTATCAGTCTGTGCCAAAATGTGAGCTTTGTTATAGTCTAGCATATGACCAGTGTTTTCAGTGCTCAACCACTGCGCAAGTATTTTTTTTTCTCAAGCGGCAATCACTTTTATGTTGTGTGATGCGTTGTTTAAGCCATTGTGTTGTTTGACCAATATAGCTATTTTGACATCCTAAACACGGTATTTCATAAACGACATTACTTTTATATAAGGTTGGTACTGGGTCTTTGATTTTTGAAAATAGTTGTTTGCTGTTCATGGTATTATATTTAGCTATACTAATATTAGGAACATTTTTGAATATGGATATGACAGAATGAGTTAGACCATTAATAAAGGGAAGTTTTTTATATTTGATTGATTTGTTATTAGAATCATGGACAGGACCGTCATAGAAATTAGTGCTGTAAATCAGTTTTTTTTTAAATTTCTTTAGGATATCCGTTGTTACGAAAAATTTTGTATATTATGTTCAGATTTTTTTGTAAAAAGTTGTCATCAACAATGGACATTATCCTGTTTTTCATACCTAGTACGGTATTATATTTTTGACGGGTGGCATGGTTTGAATAGTAATTTATATACCTACCTGATGCTGTCGGCTTTTGGTACCAATCCAATGTCAAAATATTGTCATTTGTTCTTATTACTCTTGTGTCTAAAAATGGTATACTAAAATCTGTCTCAGTTTAAATTGTAAACTGAAGATGTTTATTAAATGAATTAAAAATGTTTAGTGTGGTATTGATGTGATAAGATGGAACTGCACATATGATGTCATCGACATATTTATATATAAACGGTAATTCCGTTTATATATAATCTGGGGGTGTACACTCAACACTAAATTTTGGACCAAGAGAGAGAAAATCAGACACTTCTTTTGGAAAGTCAACGCTGGACAAGTTTTTGAACCATTTGTCATTGTTTAAAAATAATTGGTTGGAAAATAAGTTATTAGTTAGCTGTTCAAATTTTTTTATGTTATTAAGTTTCACTTTGTTAAAAACATTTGAAAAGCTCTTTTTTAACCTTAGTTCATATTCAATTAATATGTTAGTAGGAACAAACTGCTGCAACTCACACTTAATCTTATTAATATCATTCTTTTATTATTATTATTAATATTATTCCAGATTTTAAGTTAGATATTTTTTTAGCTGATGTAGAAAATATCATCGATGAGATAACAGTTGAATCTAAAGATATTCTTAGAGCACAAGTAACAAGTAACTAATTACGTACAGAATTCAAAATCTAAACCCCCACAACAATGAACAAAATGTTTAAATATGTAAAACAATATTTAAAGTTACATTCAGACATATACATTTTACAATCTGACAAAGGTGGATGTACGGTAGGTATTACCAAACAGGAGTATATCGACAAAACCTTAACGTTGTTAAACGACAAATCGACTTATAAGAGTTTGGACAAAGATCCTACGTCAGTGATACAAAAGAACTATAATGACCTAATAAAAACCTTAAAAAACCAAGATCAACTTACTGAACAAGTTGCAAAAAAAGTTGATAATTTATGACTCATGTTTCCCTAAACTTTATTGTTTGCCTAAAATTCATAAATTTGACATTCCTCTCAGGCCTATTGTAAGTTCTGTAAAATCTACTACCTACAACATTTCTAAATTCCTTGCTGATACATTAACTGATGCCTTTGAATATCACAATAATTATAATTCTAAGGACACATTTACTTTTGTCAATGCTGTTAGGGGAATGCAGTTACCAAATGATTATGTTTTAATTTCTTTAGATGTGGTGTCGCTATTTACAAACATTCCACTAAATATGGTCACGGACATTATAGAATCAAATTGGAACCTTACAAAAACTACACGACATTATCAAAAGACAATTTTCTACAAATTCTTAGGTTCATTTTTAACAACACTTACTTTAGTTTCAATGGTAAATTTTATTCTCAAATTTGTGGAACACCGATGGGTTCCCCGATTAGTCCAATCCTTGCAACTATTGTAACTGATCATCTCTTAGATAATGTGATTATGCAATTACCTTTTGAATTACCGTTTATATATAAATATGTCGTGTCGCCAAGGTAACCAATCACGACAAAGATTGTTACTTTGGCCGGCCAACCACAGCACTCGTTATTAACTGCGCTGTCATTGGCCTCTCGGCGGAAGTGTGCTGAAAATTCTCAAACACGATGTGTATAAAAGAGCAGCACATCTTCCGAACGGGATCCAGTCGTCATACACTACTATCCCCGTAAGACCTTGTTGGTTCGGTGCGCTACCAAGCTACCTTTGAGTTTTATTAATTAACCAATATCCTGCTATCGTCGAAGACGTCCAAAATTGAAGAATAATACCTAATAATGGTTATCCAATTTAGAAGTTAAATCATCAGGTGTACGAGAACCGGCGTGTCGACTACATAACGCTTCCTGACAGTAGAACACGACTTTCTGAGATAGAAAAGACATTGGTCTTATAACTATTTCAAATCGTGTCGAACTGACCACAGCGTTATTTGGGCCTGTCACGGTAAAGAGCGAATAAAAGCCCCGACGGGGACTTGTAATTGCTTTTCCGATCAGGTTGAGCTGCAATAACACTTCGTCTCCGAAACCTTATGTAAATAGTAACTATATGAATTACTGTTAACAAAAAGGTAGCTATACGAAGCGACTGGCAGCAGGAAGGGTCGACATTGCCGGCATTCTTGTACCTCTCTCGAGGAGAGGGAACGCGGCTACACGAAGCGAGAAGGCCGACATCTTTGTGGAACTTGAGATATACACCACGCATCAGAATTCTAATACATATAAGTCAGTGTAAGAATATTTTGTCTGTAAGAAAGCTCGAACTGTTAGAGAATTCTGATTACCGGTGTCCCCTCACCTACCACAAAGGCTCGGCGGAACTTCTTGCCCGTAACGGCCGGTATCTCGATAAACTCCTTAAATACGAAGATGGACTCTCGAAACTTGAGATCCTCTTCGAGAGCGGCGGTTGTAGATCGTCCAGAAACCCCTGAAAACCAGGAGGACGCTACGGCCGTACGACAGTCGATGACATCATATGTGCAGTTCCATCTTATCACATCAATACCACACTAAACATTTTTAATTCATTTAATAAACATCTTCAGTTTACAATTTAAACTGAGACAGATTTTAGTATACCGTTTTTAGACACAAGAGTAATAAGAACAAATGACAATATTTTGACATTGGATTGGTACCAAAAGCCGACAGCATCAGGCAGGTATATAAATTACTATTCAAACCATACCACCCGTCAAAAATATAATACCGTACTAGGTATGAAAAACAGGATAATGTCCATTGTTGATGACAACTTTTTACAAAAAAATCTGAACATAATATACAAAATTTTTCGTAACAACGGATATCCTAAAGAAATTTTAAAAAAACTGATTTACAGCACTAATTTCTATGACGGTCCCGTCCATGATTCTAATAACAAATCAATCAAATATAAAAAACTTCCCTTTATTAATGGTCTAACTCATTCTGTCATATCCATATTCAAAAATGTTCCTAATATTAGTATAGCTAAATATAATACCATGAACAGCAAACAACTATTTTCAAAAATCAAAGACCCAGTACCAACCTTATATAAAAGTAATGTCGTTTATGAAATACCGTGTTTAGGATGTCAAAATAGCTATATTGGTCAAACATCACAATGGCTTAAACAACGCATCACACAACATAAAAATGATTGCCGCTTGAGAAAAAAAAATACTTGCGCAGTGGTTGAGCACTATGAAAACACTGGTCATATGCTAGACTATAACAAAGCTCACATTTTGGCACAGACTGATAACTACAAAAGTAGATTATTTCTTGAAATGTATTACATTAACAAAAATAAAAACACTTTAAATTATAAAACGGACACTGGACAGTTAAGTAACATATATTGTAACATATTGAACAAAATTTATAAATATTAAAAATGGCCAACATTCATCTTAATAACAACTAACCTTAATAATTCATCAAATAAATATTATTCTTCTAACTTTTCTTTTATTGTTATTTTTATTTTTACATTTGAAATAATTTTAATTTTTTATCGTATAGCTGTAACGAACGTGCTTAAGACAATTTAATCTTGACATTCAATATTTCAAATACTTCAATGTCAGTTTTTATTTGCGAAATCTTTTAAATTCTGTGAGTGTTTTAAAATGTATTTGTACGCCATTTTTTGTAATATTCAAATTGTTTTTAGTTTACTCCTGAGGAAGCTTTTAAATAAATGGCGAAATATTGAGTAATTTAGAAAAAAGAAAGATTTTTATTACAGACCACTTTACCCGATAATTTGAACGTATTTATAAATAACACTTCTAATATATATATATATATATATATATATATATATATATATATATATATATATATATATATATACAATATATATATATATATATATATATATATATATATATATATATATATATATATATATATATATATATATATATATTGATATGATTGGTGTTTAAAGAAAATAATTTATAAATTATATACTACATAATATTAGATATGAAAAGTATTTGGTTATTTTAATAAGTTATATACTAGAGAATTATATAAAAATTATTTATATGAGGGCATTTTTAAGAAATTAGCATATAAAAGGTATTTTTTTTATATAATTATAATGTTGTAAATATATTTAAGTGAGCCATGTGACTAGGCAACCAGATATACATACTCTGAAGTGACATTTTAAATAATTAGGAATATAAAGTGGGGTTATAATAATAATGTTAGTTTAAAATGTTTAATTAATATATATTTACTGATTTAAGTGTTTATTTTGATCTGAAAAGCCTAAATGTCAACAAAATTATCAATAGAAAATTAACGAATTCTCCAGAATGCAGAATTTGACCTTTGTTTATGTTGGAAAATTCTGGAATAATGATTATGTCTGTGGATCGAACATATACTTTTTTCGAGAACATCCATATAGAAGAAATAGAACTAAATCTAACATGATTTCTTACCAGATGGTTCTGGAAGATTGAAAAGATATAAATACCCGTGATTTGGATTCAAGATAGCAGTTTTTAGTAAGAAGGTCCATTAAGTCAGTCAGTCAGACAGTTTAGTAAGAAAGTCCATTCAGTTAGTCAATCAGTTATGAGTTTTTTAGTATGAAAATTAGTTAGAGGCAGTCAATCAGTTACAATTGTTCAATATAGTGAGTTAAATCAATATTAAGAAACAGTATAAAGAAAATAATATTGAAGATTAAAAATTATGTTATGTATAAATGATGATAATGGAAGAAGTATTAATTGAATATTAAAATTAAATAATATTTTGGTGATTGGATATTGATATATTGAAAAGAAGAATAAAAATAAATGCTGTTTGCTGGTTTGCTTGGTGGTTTATAAATGCTGTGAAGAAAAATATCTTAAATTGGTGGAAGCTGATAATTGGAAAAAGTAATTTCACAAAAACAAGGATAACCGAAGCTGAGAAGAAGACATTTGAGTGGTGATTATAATCTATATAGTGGAAAACAGTTCATTTAGGCTTTCAGTGACAGAAAGGTACAAAATTTTGTTAATATAATTTAGTTAGTGTCATAACAATTTCAATTTTGTAGATAGTTTGTTTAAATTTTACATTGTCTATAGAATTTAATTAGTTTCATAAGAATTTCAATTTAAAGATAGTTTATTTTAAATTTACATTGGCTAGGTTAGATATATATGTGTTTCATAATAGATATAATAAAGATAATTTAAAAAAAGTACTTACAAACTAATTCTTTGAGAACCGCGATAAAAACCCTATATATTATATTATTAAAAATACTCATTGCTCATCATTCAAACAAACAATACATCATAATAATATATATATATATATATATATATATATATATATATATATATATATATATATCATCATCATCATCATTTTGGCTTTACAACCCTGTGTGGGTCCTAGCCTCCCCAAGAATTTTTCTCCAGTCGTCCCTATCCATCGCCTTCCTCCGCCAGGCACGTATTTCCATATTTCTCATATCTTGGTCTATGTTATCTAGGAATCTTGTTCTGGGTCTTCCTCTTCTTCTTTGACCAATAGGTCTATCAAGGAGCGTTTTTCTAGCTGGGTCGGTTTGCTCCATCCGCATTACATGGCCTACCCACCTCAGACGTCCTATCTTTATGTGTTTTACGATATCTGGTTCCTGGTATATCCTATAGAGTTCGAAGTTGTATCGTCTTCTCCAGACACCATTTTCATTTACCGCTCCATAGATGCGCCTTAGTATTTTTCTTTCGAAACATCCTAACATGTTTTCATTGCTTTTTGTTAAAGTCCAGGTTTCTGAACCATATGTTAGGACTGGGCGTATTATTGTTTTGTAGAGTTTTACTTTTGTATTTCTTGATATAAATGTAGATTTAAAAAGGAGATTAAGCCCAAAATAGCATCTATTAGCCGTGCAAATTCTGCAGTTTATCTCTGCGGTAGTGTCATTTTCAGTATTGACGAGTGTTCCCAGGTATACAAATTCGTTAACTGCTTCGATGACATCATTTTCTATAACAAGTGGCCGTAGTGTTTGTGGTTGCGTACCTATTTTCATGTATTTTGTTTTGTTGGTGTTTATTATTAAACCCATTTTTGTAGCCGCTTCCTTTAATGCTACGTACGCCTCTCGTGCTGCGTTTTCCGTTCTCCCAACAATATTGATATCATCAGCATATGCTAAGATTTGCACAGATTTGTTATATATTGAACCGGTAGTTGTGATTTGTGACGTACGTAATACTTTTTCCAGAGCTAGATTGAATAGTATACAGGAGAGTGGGTCTCCCTGACGTAGCCCGTTATTTCTTTTAAAAGGTTCAGGGAGTTCCCCCTGGATTCGTACTTTGCATTCAACTTTTTCAAGGGTTAGTTTGGTTAAACTTACCAACTGATTTGGTACTCCTAAGTCTATCATTGCTCTAAACAATTCTCTTCTATTTACAGAGTCGCAGGCTGCCTTGTAGTCTATAAATATGTGGTGCGTGTCTACACCGTATTCCAGTGTTTTCTCTAGAATTTGTCTTAGGGTTGAAATCTGATGAATTGTTGATTTACCACCTCTGAAACCAGCCTGGTATTGTCCTATTATTCGCTCTGCATATGGTGCCATACGATGGCATAGTATATTGGAGAATATTTTATACGCTGCATTTAGGAGCGTAATTCCTCGATAGTTAGAGCATTCAAAGATATCACCCTTTTTGTGTATGGTGCAAAGTATTCCAATATTCCAATCATTGGGAAGGGACTTCTGTATCCATATTTCTTTTATAAGCTGCTGTGGGGCTATTATGATATCGTGGCCACCTTCTTTATATAATTCCGCTGGGAGATTATCTATTCCGGGTGATTTGTTTCTGGCTAGTTTGTTTATAGCGTCTTTAACTTCCAGGATCGTTGGTGGATCCTCCTCCCTCTCGTCTGCTCCGCTTACCTCGCAGCTTTCGTCTTCCGGGTTTTCTTCTTCCTCTATATTAAGTATCTGGTTAAAATATTCCGTCCATCGGTTTAGTACGTCTGTTCTTGTTGTTAAGAGATCGCCATTTAAACTTCTACACTGATTTGTGTTTGCCTTAAATTCTTTTCTGTTGATGTTAACTTTCTTATAGAATGTTCTGAATTCTTTCTCTCTGTTGAGGTTTTCTATATATTGAAGTTCCTTTTTTAAGTGGTTTCGTTTCTTCATTCTGTGTATTTTCTTTTCTTCTCTTCTCGTTGTCTGGTAATTCTCTATACTTGTTCTAGTTCGGCGGGTAAGCATTTTTGCATAGGCTTCATTTTTTTTCTGTGTTGCGTCTTTGCATTCATCGTCAAACCAGTGATTTTTTCGGGTACAAGTTTCTGTTCCTATTTTATCTTGTGCTGCTGACTCAATATCTTCCCTTATCCTGTTCCAGAATGAGTCTATATCTCTCTGGTCTTCTTCGCCTAGACTTTGATTCCTTAACCTATTGGTAACATTTTCCCAGTACTGTTTTGCAACAGTTGCATCTCTCAGCTTATGTACATTCCATTTCTTTCTATTTATTTCTTTTTCTTTGTTGGAGTTTGAAATTCTAGCCCTTAGTGTTGAGATCACTAAACAATGGTCTGAGTGTATGTTTGCGCCTCTATAACTTCTGCAGTTTATTATGTCCGTTCCGTGTCTTGAATCTATTAAGATGTGATCAATCTGACTAGTTGTTCTTAAATCAGGGGAGGTCCAGGTTACCTTGTGTATATTCTTGTGTTCAAAATAGGTGCTAGCGACGGTCATGTTCAGTGCTGCCGCTAAGTTTATCAGTCGTAATCCATTATCGCTACTGATGTTGTGTAGGCTATGCCTTCCTATAGTCGGCATAAAAACATGCTCTCGTCCTATTCTTGCATTCATGTCACCTAGCACTATTTTAATATCATTTTTGGGGCATCTTCTGTAGGCTTGTTCTAGGTCTTCGAAAAACTGTTCTTTAATGTCTTCTAGTTTGTCGTCGGTCGGGGCATGTGCATTAATTAAACTGTAATTAAAGAATTTACCTTTTAAGCGTAAATAGCACATTCTTTGAGTGTAGGCTTTAAAATCAATAACTAGGCCTTTTGTTCTTTGGTTTACTATAAATCCCACTCCATCTATGTGTTGGTTTTCATTGCAGCTGTAATATATGGAGTGGGTTCTCTTATCAAGAATGCCTGTTCCCGTCCATCGCATTTCCTGCAGTGCCAAAACATCTACTCTGTACATGTTCACTATGTCTAGTAGAGATGCGAGTGCTCCAGCTCGGTACAGGGTTCGGGTGTTCCATGTTCCTAATCTTAATTCCATTTTTCGTTTGCAGTGTCGTCGTCGTAAGTTCCGTCCGGCTAATAGTCCTTGAGGTTCCGTAACATATGATTTTTACAGGAAGAGGTTGTTAGCCTCTAGCCTAACCCCCAACCTGGAGAGCCAGGGACTCTGTTGGGTTGCCATGCCAGTCTGTTTTGGTTCACGGGTGGTATTTTATTTCCCACCTACCCGCCAGTCCTAG
The DNA here is from genome assembly GCF_040954645.1 of Diabrotica undecimpunctata. NCBI lineage: Eukaryota > Metazoa > Arthropoda > Insecta > Coleoptera > Chrysomelidae > Diabrotica > Diabrotica undecimpunctata. The sequence continues at coordinate 92,777,209 of NC_092806.1, read as the reverse complement.
GACTGGTTAGGGCGTTCCCCTATCCACCACCTGGGGACGCGTCCGATGGGCGACAGACAACATCCACACGGATATATATATATATATATATATATATATATATATATATATATATATATATATATATATATATATATTGATACGATTAGGGTTTATAGAAAATAATTTATAAGTTATATACTACATAATATTAGATATAAAAAAGTATTTGATTATTTTAAGAAGTTATATACTAGAGAATTTAATAAAAATATATTTATGTGAGGGTATTTTAAGAAATTAGCATATAATAATTGTAAAAAGTTGTATTTTAGTAATTATAATGTGGTAGATATATTTAAGTGAGCCATGTGACTAGGCAACCAACTATACAAACTCTGTCTCCAAGTGACATTTTAGGAAATTTTTAGGAATATAAAGTGGGGTTATAATAATATATTGTTTGAAATGTGTATTTTATTAAATTAGAGTGTTAGTTACTAATTTGAATGTTTATTCTGATCTGAAAAGCCTAAATGTCAACAAAATTATCAATGGAACATTAACGAATTCTCCAGAGTGCAGAGTGTGACCATTGTTTACGGTCGAACATTCTGGAATAATGATTATGTCGGTGGATGGAACAGATATTTTTTTCGAGAACATCCATATCGAAGAAATAGAACGGGATGGAACATGATCTCTTACCAGATGATTCTGGAATATCCAAAAAGATATAAATACCCGTGATTTGGATTCAAGATGGGAGTTTTTAGTCAGAAGTCAGGCCAGTTCATTATGAAAGTTAGTAGACACATTTAGTTAGTGTAGTAAATTGTTCAGAATTTTCAAGAAGTCAGTCAGAAAAGTTTAGTAAGAAATATGAAAGTTAGTTGGAGTCAGTGAATCAAGTACAAATAGTCCAATTGTTTAATATAATTAAAAAAGGTATATTGGAAGAAATTAAATTATGTTATGGTTGGAGATTAGTATAAATCAACTTATAATAATTGGATATTGGTATATTGAAAAGAAGAATAAATATAAATGCCATTTGCTGGTTTGCTTGGTGGTATATAAATGCTGGTGAAGAAAAATATATCTTAAATTGGTAGAAGCTGATAATTGGAAAAAGAAATTTCACAAAAACAAGGATAACCGAAGTACGAAGACATTCAGTGGTGATTAGAATATATATAGTGGAAAACAGTTCATTTAGGCATTCAGTGAAAGAAAACATTGTCTATAGAATTTAATTAGTTTTATAAGAACATCAATTTAAAGATAGTTTATTTTAAATTTACATTGGCTAGGTTAGATATATATGTGTGTTTCATAATAGTTATAATAAAGATAATTTAAAAAAGTACTTACAAGCTAATTCTTTGAGAACCGCGATAAAAACCCTATATATTATATTATTAAAAATACTCATTGCTCATCATTCAAACAAAAAACACATCATAACAATATATATATATATATATATATATATATATATATATATATATATATATATATATATATATATATATATATATATATATATATATATATATATATATATATATATATATATATATATATATATATATATATATATATATATATATATATATATATATATATATATATATATATATATATATATATATATATATATATATATATATATATATACAGATTGAACGAATTTAAAACGGAACATACAATTTAATATATGTCTGTTTGAACTAGTGATAAACATTGTATAAAATATCGTTCAACTATCTGTCTCCTTTAAAGGAAAGAGGAGCTTGCCTAATAGTCGGAGAGATTGAGCCGAAATTTTGAACTGATCAGTAATATGACATTTCTCTATTGGAATATATTCATTGTAACTGGGTTAAGACTTTGCCTTACAGGCGGACGCCGCTCGTGGTACAGGGGGTGGCTATAAAGGGATGCAGTTGTCATTTTTTTTCGGAAAAATTAACGATCGATAATATGGCTGAAAATTTGCCCAGAGTAAGATCTTGGTATAACTAGACGAAATCCCAAAGGGCGGACGCGAGAGTGGATACATAAGGGGTGGCGGACAGGGGTGAAATTGCAATTTTTTGGGAAAAAATTATTGGGAAAAAATTAAAGATAAGTAATATGTCCGCCATTTTCATGGCTCATTATTTAGCCCCTAAAAACTCTAAATCCAAAAGGGCGGACAGCTGGGTTGGTACAGAGAGCCATAAAACGGGGTCAAATGTACCACTTGCCTGCGCATTTTAGGTCTCGGTAACAATTTTCAAACTGATTTTATTATAATATTTTTATACCGATTGATTTGAAAATTTGTATGCTCACTTCTGTTACTCTTCTGAAAAGTGTCAAGTAGAGTTTTCCTCAAAATTTTCCAAAAAAATTTCCGTAAATGAAAATTTTCGTAATTTTTTGAGGTAAAATCTAATTTGTAGAATCCTTTCGATTTTCTGTCAGTTATACCATGATTTTTTCCAAAAATTTTCAAACGATTTTTCCGATAAGAAAAAATAATACTTTATTAGAAGTTAACAATTAGAAAAACTTTCACTTTCAATAATATCACATTCATTATCTGCTTCATTTTCAATCACTACTTCTCGAACTGATTCTGGCATCTGAGGTCCACTAAACCATTTGAATTTATATGTTTCATCTTCAAACTCCCAACCATGTTCTTCAACAATCAATTCTGTTGGTACTTTTTTATGAGCATTTGTCCAAATATTTGAAATATAATGAGCTCGGAGTAGATGTTGGTGTAATTCATCTTGACATGGTGGTAAGCTTGAAGCATCGAAATTTTTTAGTTTTTTTTTTTAAAGGCTCGTTCACATCATGCAACTTATACTGCCGGTTAAATAGTGAAAATAGCAAGTAATACATCGTTTACTTTTCTTTTTGGATTTGTTCTCGTCAGTCCTGTTCCATATGAAAGTTTCAAAAACTTCATTACAATCGAAGTCAGTTTCACCAAGTTAAATAAAAGCATCTTGATACTTATTACATTTAGCGCATGCGTCTAGAATTACTGATCTAAATGGAACGCGCATCATTATTATTTTAATACTTTAAAATAATAATGATGCAAAATTAATGTCCAAACAGAATTTGTAAAATTATAATTAACTAATGAAAAAAAAATTCAATCAATTTGAAAGTTAAAAAAATATTGAAAATATCTAAAAAGTAAATTTCAAAACTTAAAAAATTGATAATTCCACTATTAAATTGATTTTTATTAATAATTATTTGTAAAATGTTTAAGAAATTCTATAAATTGAATTTTACCTATTGATAAAAAGAAATAATATATTTTGTATTTGATTATTAATGTAATAATAAATCAAATTTTTCTTATATCTGAACAACCATTATTTATGCAATATAAATTTAAATACCTCTTTCTTGTAATAAAAAATATGTAAAATTACTATTTGTTATACCAAAAATATTTAATAGTTAACATTATAAAATTACTTTAATTTAATAAAATATTAAATATCAAACATTTATTCAATTAAAAATTAATTCGTAAAATATTTATATTTAAGAAAAAAATGTGATTTGTAAAGTAAATATGACTTTAGTTTGAAAAAAAAACATTATCATAATATCATTTTAAAACTACAAAATATTCTATAAAAGATTCAGACGATGACGTAGAGTTTTATCAAATGTTTTAGAAAAGTTTTTCTAAATTTTTTTTTCTTATTGGAAAAATCGTTTGAAAAATCATGGTATAACTTACAGAAAATCGAAAGGATTCTACAAATTAGATTTTACCTCCAAAAATTACGAAAATTTTCATTTACGGAAATTTTTTTGGAAAATTTTGAGGAAAACTCTACTTGACGCTTCTCAGAATAGTAACAGAAGTGAGCATACAAAGTTAAATCAATCGGTATAAAAATATCATAATAAAATCAGTTTGAAAATTGTTACCGAGAACTAAAATGCGCAGGCAAGTGGTACATTTGACCCCGTTTTATGGCTCTCTGTACCAATCCAGCTGTCCGCCACCCCTTATGTATCCACTTTCGCGTCCGCCCTTTGGGATTTCGTCTAGTTATACCAAGATCTTACTCTGGGCAAATTTTCAGCCATATTATCAATCGTTAATTTTTCCGAAAAAAATGACAACTTCATCCCTGTATAGCCACCCCCTGTACCACGAGCGTCGTCCGCCTGTAAGGCAAAGTCTTAACCCAGTTACAATGAATATATTCCAATAGAGAAATGTCATATTACTGATCAGTTCAAAATTTCGGCTCTATCTCTTGGACTATAACTAAGCGATAGGTGGTTTGACAGCATAATAACTGCTTGTGTAGTCTAGTTTTCACAGGGATTCTAGGCAACCTGTTTGGGTGGAGTTTTGACTTGTTCTTGAATAAGTTCAGAATCCAGCAGCCCTCTGAAGTATTGGATTTTTATAATATAATTATTTGACAACCTTTTGTTGGCCAACCACCTAGAGCGGAGTTGAGCCGAAATACATTGATTTCGTATGTTCCGTTTTAAATTCGTTCAACCTGTATATATATATATATATATATATATATATATATATATATATATATATATATATATATTTCAATATATATTTCAATACTTACAATAAGAGTAAAAATTTAAATTTTTTTTTAACATATCTAAATAAATGACATTTTTTGTTTGATTTTTATTTAGGAGTTATATAATATAATAATACACTCGCGATCATAAAATCCGGGTCACCTTAAAAATTTCAAGTTTCTTGAATATTTTTGCATCTGGTGCAGTAACAATCCTTTTTTTAGGCTAATGTATTTTTTATTTGTCATCAATATTTGTTTTGAAAGAAAAGAAAACGGTTTTTTATTGTTTTTATTGAAAAAGCAGAAAACAAACCAAATTGTTGATAAAACAGACATAAGAAACAAAAATGAAAAATACAGAACGTGGTAAAACATCAGTGGAATTTCAATGACTAATATCGTGTATTGCCTCCCCTTGCTCTAATAACCTCTTGCAGACGACGGGACATACTCTCAATTTTTCTCCGGATTACATGTTGTGGTATGTTATTCCACTCTCTCACTAACAGATCCTTAAGCTCCTGTGCGTTGTTAGGAGAAGGTGTATGGGTTTGAATACGCTTTTTCCAATCGTCTCAGAAATGTTCGATGGGATTCAGGTCCGGAGACCTAGCTGGCCAGGGTAAACTCGTAATTCCAACCTCGTCCAAATATTGCATACTGATCCTGGCAACGTACGGTCGCGCGTTGTCCTGCATAAAAACGGCGTCTTCTCCAAGCCCTGCCATGGTGGGCATAACATGTTCTTCCAGAATCTCCCTAATGTGTCTTCGTGCAGTTAAGGACCCATTTTCGATGAAGGATAATTCTGTGCCGAAGTCTGAAGATACACCTCCCCAAGCCATGACTGAGTCCCCACCCAACGGCATTCTTGGAGCAATGCAAGCTTGTGAAAATCGTTCACCGGTTCTCCTCCAAACTCTTACACGTCCATCAGATCCAGTTAGGCAGAAACGGGATTCATCTGAGAATAACACTTTGCTCCAATCTTTAATTCCCCAATGCGCGTATTGTCAAGCAAAAGCTAGTCGTGCAACTCGATGCGCCCGGCGAAGTGGCGGTCCTGTAGCCATTACCCGAGAAGATAGTCCAGAAGAACGAAGTCTTCTCCTGACTGTTGCAACGCTAACATTGCAATTTCGTACTTCTTGTAGACGTTTTCGATGCATAACCGCAGTTGAGGTCCGGTTTCGTAAAGCCTGAAACACAAGGAAACGGTCATCTCGTGCCGTGGTCGTTCTTCTTCGTCCAGATCCAGGTCGTCTGGTTAGCAAACCCATCTCCTGAGAGCGTCCAAGCACTCGTTGAACCGTAGAAAGGCTTACGCCAACAGTTCTTGCGACTTGCCGTTACGTGTGACCGTCTTCCACAAGCGCAACAATGCATGCCGTTTCAACAACAGTCAAAGGCATTTTTAGCAAAAAATAAACAATATATATAATATAATAACGGATTTATTACGGCTGTCGCCGCTTCTCCGCCCCCAATTTCCATCTTTTTCTGTCATATGCAGTTGCCTCTTCTAAGTCTCTTGCCGCCATTGCTTCATCAATATCGTTGCGCCAACTTCTCCGTGGTCGTCCTCTCTTTCTTCTTTCAGGAGGGATCCATTCCAGTACTCTCCTAGGCCATCTGTACTCTGGCATTCTTTTAACATGTCCGAACCAGATTAATTGTTTTCTTTCTATGTCATCATTGATATTTCTCTCCATTTTCATTTCGTTTCTTATTTGTTCGTTTCTAACTCTCTCCAGTTTCGATCTTCCGCAGCTTCGTCTCAGATAATCCATTTCTGTCGTCAAAAGTTTGTTTCTATTAGCTTTGGTGACGTCCCATACTTCCGAACCGTAAAGTGTAATACTTTGGACTATACTACCGTAAATGTGTTTTTTGGTTTCTCGTCGAATTGTTTTTTGCCAGAGAAGAGAGTTTAAGGCACGGGTCGCTGCTCTGCCCTTGTTTATTCTTTCCCTGATTTCATCTGCGCTATTTCCCTTCTTGTTGAAAATGACCCCCAAATATTTGCAGGATTGCACGCCTTTGATTTTGTCGTCTTCCAAGACTAGGTCACATATTTCATCTGTTTCCACTGAGAGATATTCACATTTTGTCATATTCATGTTTAGACCTGCCACCTCATATTCTTCTTGCAGTTTTCTTACCATATAGCTAAGATCGTAGCTGTCTTCGGCAATTACTACCTGGTCATCCGCAAAGAAAAGTGTATATAGCTTGTTTTCTTCCACCTTATTCCCATGTTTCTACATTTTTTTACCCATTTCACTAAGGATCTGTCCAAATAGATTTTAAATAAGGTGGGTGACAGACAGCAGCCTTGTCTTAGTCCTTTTGTTGTTTGAAAAGGAGAGGTGATTTCTTGTCCCATTTTAATTCTTGCAAAGTTTTGTTCGTAATATTTTTGAGTGGCGTTAATAAGAATTGGGTTTATTTTCAAGTTACCCATTTCTATCCATAGTTGGGAGATCGGTACACTGTCATATGCTTTTTCCAAATCTATTAAAGCTATATGAGTTTCTCTATTTCTCTGCACTCGTTTTTCCATTGCAATTTTTAATGTGAAGATATTATCCATAGTGGAGCGTCCGGCCCTAAACAATAAACAATAATAAACACCAATAATGGCACTAATAAACACTAATGGTAGCAATAATAGACGTTTATTTGTTGCGTTTGAACAGAAAGTCGAAGCACAAATGAGACATTTAAAACAAGCGGCAGTTGCAGGTACCGTTCATTTTGGGAAGTGTATAGTTTTCCGCGAAATCGGCATTATTGGAATTCTTTGTTACAAAGGAAACCGCTAAGTCGACAACAATTCTCAGAAACATGCATTAGTTTGTATTTGTGTTATTATTATTTACGATAAAGCTCGTTAAAAATGAAATAACGGTGATTTTCAAGGTGACCCGGATTTTATGATCGCGAGTGTATAATTATACATATAAAATTAATTATTCTAATAAATTTACAGTTTTCTCCTGAAGAAGTCACAAAATCGTGACGAAATATTGAGACAGAACAAATAGAGTTTTATTTCCTACAGACTGATAGCTGATACTATATTTAAAATAGTGCGGTCGAAAAATAATTTGAAATATATATATATATATATATATATATATATATATATATATATATATATATATATATATATATATATATATATATATATATATATATATAGATGATAGTACACCATAATCGGCTGGCGTCTTTCGAAGGTGGCCACGACGTGGATGAAGAAGTGGAAGTAAACCAAGTCCAAGATGTGTCTGACCTCACGTTTGAGGAATTCATGGGTGCCTATGGAGGTACCGGTAAAGCAAGACATGGTGTTACCACTGAAGAAAGGCAAGATCTACTCGCGCTTCCCGATGACTACTCACTGGCCCTTACCATCCCGGCCAGAATCAAAGACGCACCAGGGTTGGCATCCGTCTTTCGAAGGAAGTTCTTCTTCATATTTTAAGAGGGGGGCAATGTTACGTAAAAATATGAGTCATATTAAAAACCTGTTAACATGTTGTTTATTCACTAATATGTTGTAGGTTCTACGAGACCCTTCGATCAGCTGGCAGAAATCAACCTGAAACGGTCGCTTCGAAGTTTCCAGAAACCGGTCGAATGATGACCCGGCCGATTTACTTTCTAGTATAATCAGAGGGATTCGCCTGAACTCTCGAATAGCTGTATTTTCATATATAATAACGGAGCTTTCATTGAAAGAAATCAGTCAAAAGAAGATATCGCGATCGGGTATTTTAAATGTGACGCTCGGATATATAAATTATTGTAAGATAAATTAATATAAATAAAATTTAAATAAATTAAATTCGTAAGTGTTATAAATATTGAACCTTTAGTAAATTAAGATAAGAACAATAGATTAATAATTATAGATTAGTAATATATTTATGCAGATAGTTCTTCTCGTCTCGTGTAAACATATTTTGCTGAATTTAAAACCCAAATCCTATTATTTTTCTATCATACATTGATTTATTTATTTATTGGTCCTCTAGATTTTTTTTCAGTTCTTAAAAGGTTTATTTATAAGTCAAATTAGTGCAATGTAAATATTTTAGATTTTTACACAGCAATTCTTATCGGTAGTGAAGAGGGGAAGTCGTAAATTTTTATTACATTTTTCTATGTGAGATAAAATAAAAATGCGATTATGAAGAAACATAATATGGCATGTTTATTGGATATACTATATACTCGATATCATTAGCACGTGCAAATTATACTCTGTCGCCTAATTTCCTATGAAATTTATACATGGGAATATCCTATTTATGTAGTATAAAACTATTTAATTAGTCTTGAAAAGGATATTGTTTATAGTTGTCAGTTATCTTTCGGTTTTATTTTGGCTTTATTCAAGCAGAGTAAAAATTAAACTTAACTTTAATTAATATTAAATTAAACATGACATCAAGTGAGAGTGAAAGTAGTGAACCGAAAATGAAAAAAATTAAATATTTCTAAAAGTATAAAGAAGAATGGGAAAAATTACCAGAGTTTGTAGGATGGTTGAAAAAGAGTACCAAAGGTGAACTTGCATTTTGTAAAAGTTGTAATAAAGACATTAATATAAAAAGTGGAAAGGATTCAATTATTAAACATTCTAATACAAATATTCACAAAGAAAAATGTAAGGCTATTGCTACATAGAGACCAATTACTTGTTTTATGAAAACGGGTATATCTTCTTAAACACAATATATATATATACATATATATATATATATATATATATATATATATATATATATATATATATATATATACAGGGTGGTCCTTAAGTAATTTGATTTGAGCCAAATTGCTTTAATAAAATGTTGATATTAAAAAAGATACAGGGTGTTAAATTGCAAAATTAAAATTTTATTTTTCGCTGTAACTTTCATGTTTGTAAACATTTATATATAAAAATTTACAACTGGGTACTTTTAAATATGAGAAATTATAATTTGATGCACACTTTGATGTAACTGATAGAGGGCGCAACTTCAAAACATAACTTCATAACTTCAAAACTCAACAGTTTTCGAGATAATCGCATTTTAAATTAAAGGCAATTACTCCAGGCAACGAAGAAAAAATAGACAAAAACATTAATACTTCTGAATTTTGGTATAAAATACCTTTAACTAAAGTTAATAGTTAACGAAATATTAAATAAAATAAATATATCAGAAGGATAATTAATAATAGGATTTGACAAAATAACAGAATAATAGGATTTTACATCAAACATTTTACGTTTTATGTTAAATTAAAGTCATAATCAAAACATTTTGTTTAAAAACCAAATTAAGAAATAGTTAAACTAGTGTTCGATATTTCCACCATTTTCTTCAATTTATTTGTCAATATATTCCATAAAAGATCGTCTCATATTAAATAACATCATTGGTTCTAAAGAAACTGCTGCAGTATTTATTTCTTCCCATAGTTGGTTACGAATGTTTATGACACACGTTGTTTTAATGCGCCCCATACACCAAAATCAAGCGGATTAAATTCGGGGCTACGTGGTGGCTATAATGTATAATGGATGAATATATCGATGACATTACTTACTTATATGATTACGTTACAGCTTACGGGTAACTATAATTACATCTCGAACAAATGGACTATTATGATTTACTAATGAACTAATATTATGCTAAACTAAATTGCCTGTGTGTTTACTATATTTATAACAATATCGGTTATTATGATAACAATGATGTTTTTGTAAAAATGCTAAGTCTTTCAGGTTAGATTTGTAGCAAAAGTATTATGAAACAGGACACATATGTGTTATTCAATACCTGTGCTCTAGTTTCTATTTGTCCTAATAAAAATGGGTAAACAATTTACTTAATGAACAATAAGTATTCTTTTCGGATTTTTTATAAATTAAATAATTATATCAATATCTCATCACATTGCCAAGAAATATGACTACCACTACCAATCCAACGTTCAGAAAAGTTGTATTTAAGTATGTTCTAACAGCCTTCTCTCTAGAATGTGGTTATGTACCATCTTGCATAAACTACATATTTTGGGTTTTGAGTTTGGGTAGAGAAAAAGTAATACAACGCCATTATAGAAACTTAAGAAGCGATAGCAAAGGGACATTGTAAACATGATGACGGCCAACTTCTGAATACGGGCACGGCACCTAAAGAAGAAGATGAAATATCTTTTCTCCAATAAGACATTTAGCACATATAACAAAGCATTTTGTGATGTAACATTATCATCTTTGAGTTGTTTTAATAAGAATAAACTAGGAATTATGCTTATCTACAGGTATTCAGTGCTTTACCGCACAAATATCAAACTAAGAATTATGGTGCAGCTGACTTATAAAATGTATTTATCTCGAAAACGGTAGAATTTTCGGGTTACTAACAAGTATACCTTTTCTTTGTAAAAATAATGTATCTTTAATATTTTTTTAACATAAATAGAGCTAACTTAAAGAGCAAAAAAATTAAGCGCAAATTTGTGCCTCGCATGTGGCATATGTGGCCCCCTCTATTAGTTACATTAAAGTAAGTATAAAATTATAATTTATCCTACTCAAAGGCATCTAACTGTAAATTTTTGTCCAAAAATATTTACAAACGTAAAAGTTATAGCGAAAAATAAAATTTTAAATTTCCACTTTAACACCCTGTATCTTTCTTAATATCAACATTTTATTGATTAAGCCAAAGTAAGTTGGCTTAAATCGTAATATTTTAAAGTGCAGAATCTACGGTTTCTGTTTGTACAATTACTTACGGACCACCCTGTATATATATATATATATATATATATATATATATATATATATATATATATATATATATATATATATATAAGTAAAAAGTAATGGCATGTCTCGCAAAACAGAAAACCAAAAATGGTATATCGATGGAAGGCAACCGTATATACGTATTTCTGACTATTGGTCGTCTTCAGTACGGTGCAGCCAAGTTAGAAAAGGAGCATATTAACTTGGGAAAGGATCACTACAGGAGCAATGCAACCAATTTGTGGCATTAGAGTTAGAAGACCCTGATGGTTTCCAGGGCAACAACTAACACCAACCACGGAGGAAGCTACAGCTACCTGGGGAAAGGGATGCCAAACGTTGAAACGTTTAAAACAAATAAAAAAGGATAATGCGAGTGAATAATAAAAGTAAAAAGTAATGGCATGTCTCGCAAAACAGAAAACCAAAAATGGTATATCGATGGAATCCATCGATATACCATTTTTTTTTTTTTTTTTACGCGGAGCCACCGCGTTGGGTGCCAAATTGTTATGATGTGTTTTTTGTTTGAATGATGAGCAATGAGTATTTTTAATAATATAGGGTTTTTATCGCGGTTCTCAAAGAATTAGCTTGTAAGTACTTTTTTAAATTATCTTTATTATAACTATTATGAAACACACATATATATCTAACCTAGCCAATGTAAATTTAAAATAAACTATCTTTAAATTGATACTCTTATAAAACTAATTAAATTCTATAGACAATGTAAAATTTAAACAAACTATCTTCAAAATTGAAATTGTTATGACATTAACTAAATTATATTAACAAAATTTTGTACCTTTCTTTCACTGAATGCCTAAATGAACTGTTTTCCACTATATAGATTCTAATCACCACTGAATGTCTTCGTACTTCAGTTATCCTTGTTTTTTGTGAAATTACTTTTTCCAATTATCAGCTTCTACCAATTTAAGATATAGTTTTCTTCACCAGCATTTATACACCACCAACCAAACCAGCAAACAGCATTTATATTTATTCTTCTTTTCAATATACCAATATCCAATTATTATAAGTTGATTTATACTAATCTCCAACCATAATATAATTTAATTTCTTCCAATATACTTTTATAATCTTCAATAATTATTTGTGTATAATTATAAATGTGCATTAATTATATGCATAATTTTTAATCTTCATTTAACTCACTATATTAAACAATTCAACTATTTGTACCTGATTCACTGACTCCAACTAACTTTCATATTTCTTACTAAACTTTTCTGACTGACTTCTTGAAAATTCTGAACAATTTACTTCACTATTCACTAACTAAATGTGTCTATTAACTTTCATAATAAACTGGCCTGACTTCTGACTAAAAACTTCCATAATAAACTGGGCTGACTTCTGATTAAAATTTTCATAATAAACTGGCCTGACTTCTGATTAAAAACTTCCTAAAAACTGCCATCTTGAATCCAAATCACGGGTATTTATATCTTTTTGATATTCCAGAACCATCTGGTAAGAGATCATGTTCCATTCGTTCTATTAACTTCTATATAGATGTTCTCGAAAAAAATATCTGTTCGATCCACCGCCATAATCATTATTTCGAGAATGTTCGACCGTAAACAATGGTCAAATTCTGCACTCTGGAGAAATCGTTAATGTTCCATTGATAATTTTGTTGACATTTAGGCTTTTCAGATCAGAATAAACATTTAAATCATCAAATATATATAAATTAAACACCTCAAACCAACATTATTATTATAACCCCACTTATATTTGTATTATGATTAATTTCTATGTCAATACACTGTATAGTTGGTTGCCTAAGCACATGGCTCACTTAAATCTATTTACAATATTAAAATACAACTTTTTACAATTATTATATGCTAATTTCTTAAAATACCCTCACATAAATAATTTTTATTAAATTCTCTAGTATATAACTTATTTAAAACAACCAAATATCTAATATTATGTAGTATATAACTTATAAATTATTTTCTATAAACCCCAATCGTCACAATACCCCAAAAATAATATTTAAAATAAATAATTTACTTATTATTTTTTTAAATATTAATTTTCTCATACCTTATTAAATTTAATAAATCAAAAATTTTTTTAATTTAAAATGTGTTAAATACATCCCTGTTCGCTGTCTATGTCAAAGCAGAGAACAACGGATCACAGTTCGGCTATTCTATGGTCAAACTGTCATGTCAAATGGAGAATAGATTTTATCAGAGAATAAAATATAACCTTAATTAAAAATATAATCTATATTGTGTTCTGTTTATTTATAGACAAAATCTAGGAATTATTTCCATTCAAAATAACTTTCATCAATATAAATTGGTAAGTTTTTCCACTCTATTATATTAGAAAGACATTTTTATAGCAATTATAGTATCAATTTTGTGTCTAACCCCAAATTATGATTTTTAGGGTACAAATTAATTTCCATATATACAAAATTCAACAAGTATGATGTCAAATTTATTCACAACAAAGAAATCTACCATCTATCTATGAAATGGATCTATCAGTAAGTTATTAGTGTTATTATATTTGTGTTAAAGGTATAGAAAATATTATTCAATCTCTTCATGATATTGAAAAATGTCGTTGATATGAAATATGCCTCTTAGTCTGTTCTCTGCATCTATTAACACATAACTATTTAGTCCATTCTGATTTTCAATTGTATATGGACCTTCAAACATTGGTTGTAATTTCTTACAACGGTTTTCTTTAACATTACTTTTTCTAAGTGAACGAATTAACACTTGGTCTCCTTTTTGAAATGTGATTGGTTTTTTTATATTTCGATTTTGTCTTCTGATATATTTTTCAGCTTTCCTCCTAATTCGATTATTCACTTTCTGCATTACTTGTTCTAACATATCCTGATTATATTCACTAATCCACTTTCTGTTTCCTATATGGCCAAACATTAAATATTCTGGTACTTCCTCTGTATTCAAATTATGTGTATTATTCAAAAAATATTCTACTTGTGGTATATGTTGCTGCCAAGTTTCATGTTGGTTTTGGCACAGTATCCTTAAATATTTTATAACTTCTTTAATATATCTTTCTGCAGGATTTGCCTGAGGATGTCTGATACTTGTAAAATGAATGTTGATTCCCTTTTTCTCACAAAATGTCCGAAATTTTTGGTTGTTAAAATATGTAGCATTATCTATTATGCAATTTCTAAATGGTCCTATTTCTTCGAAAAATTGATTAATATATAATTTTAATGTTTTAACATTTGTTCTAGAGCAGGGATATAGTTTAATAAATTTTGTATATAAATCAATTATCACTAGTATATGCTTTTTTCCTGTTGGACTGAGAACTAAATTTGAAATAAAATCCATGGAAACTGTATTTAGTTTTTCATATACAACATTAGATTTATATGTGTTCTGGTTTTTGAAATTCTTTTCTTTGTTTAGTTGACATATTGGGCATTGGTTAGTAATTTCTTTTGCTATACTTATGTCATTCTTTGCAAAATAATTGTCCCTAAATAGCATCCATAGCTTTCTTGAACCAATATGCATATAATTGTTATGTAAATTTTTCAATATTTTCTTTGCTAAAGTTCTAGTTATTACATATACTTCTATGCCATTTATTATTTTATAATATACTCCATCTTTCCTAAGGACTTTTTGTTTTTCACTCAAATTGATCTGATCTCTTATAATTTCTTCTTTAGAATATAATCCAGTACTTTCTACTAATTGATTTAATCCAATTTTTATTGTTCGCTGCCCTTTTTGTGATGTATTTTCTAACCTTGATAAAGCATCTGCCACTATATTAGATTTTCCAGAAATGTATTTGATTTCAAAGCAGTATTCACTAAGTATTAGACTCCACCGATGTATTCTACTGTTTCCATATTTGTTATTTAATATAGACGTTAAAGCTTGGTGATCTGTTTCTATTGTAAATTCATTACCCAACAAATAAAATCTTAATTTTGTGACACAGTGTATTATACTTGCTAGTTCTAATTCTGAAACTGAGTAACCCTTTTCATGTGGCTTTGTAATTCTTGAAATGAATTGTATTGGGTATTCGACCCCATCATGTATTTGTAATAATACCCCTGATAATCTCTCTATTGATGCATCTGTTCTTAGTATGAATGGCTGTGTATAGTCAGGATAGTATATTTTCAAATTTGACAGAAAAATGTTTTTAATTTCTTGGAATGCTAGTTCTCTTCTCTGATCCCATCTCCATTTTACACCTTTTCTCAGTAGTTCAAGTAATGGAATTTCTTTTATACTTAGATCTGGTATCATCCTTTTATAATAATTAATTATTCCAATAAATCCTCTTAAAGTTCTTAAATTGTGTGGTGTTTTATATTCCTGAATGACTTGTGTCCGTTCTGGATCCATTTCGATTCCCTTTGTGTTAAGTTTATAACCTAGATATATGACTTCTTTTTGAAAAAATGTACATTTTTCTTGACTTATTTTTAGTCCAACTTTGTCTAATCTATTTATTATAGTTTTAAGGTGTTTCTCATGATCTTCAGCCGTTTTAGAAAAAATTAATATATCATCAATGTAGTGAATTACAAAATGTTCATATTGATCCAAAATATCATGAAGACATCTACATAGAGCACTGCAAGATGATTGAAGTCCAAATGGTACTACTTTGAATTGATATACTACTCCATCTATCTGAAATCCTGTATACTGTCTACTTTTTCTTTCTAGAGGTATTAACCAGAAACTATGCTGTAAATCGATTTTAGTGAAAAATGACATTCCTGTAATTCTTCCTAATATTCCATCTATACTCATTGGTGCTTCAAATTGCTTTTCAGTAATCTTGTTAATATTCCTTGCATCCAAACATAACCTGATTTCACCTGATCTTTTTCGTACTACTACTATGGGGTTAATAAAACGTGTGTCTGCCTTCTCAATGATCCCATTAACATATTATTAATTGTTTTGTTTACTTCTTCTCTGTATTTATATGGTATTGGGTATGATTTTGTTTTAAAATCTTTTTCTTCTTTAACTTTTATACTATGGATATAATTTTGTGCAATTCTATTTTCTTTATTGACAAGTCCCTTGTGTTGCTGCAATATGGAAATGACTATTGATTTATATTCTTCAGGGCAATTTAAAACTTTCATTATATCTTCTTCTTTACAAATAAAATTATTCTTCATTATGTACTCATTATTCCTTGCTTCCGATTTTACGCACTCCGCCTCGTAGGCATCCATCTGCTTAAAATTTCCATTCCTTAAATATTCACTACAATAATTATTCTTTACATTCTTCTGGGACATTTCCCTATCATCAAAATACATTTCTTCTTCATAAACATCATTATTTTCTTTTAATAATATCCTATCAACTCTTATTCCTTCTTCTACCTCATCTTTCTGCATAAATTTAATTATTTGCCCTTCCAAAGTTACCATTTTTTCTTCAAAATCTATCTTTACTTTCTTCTTTTCCAATTCATCATTTCCCATTAATATCTCAACACATAAATCCTTGACAATAAATCCTTGCATATTAATTTCTTTATTAAGAATATTAATTTTAAAATTGGCTAGTTTATCAATTTCACTCAACTTCTTATTATTTGCACCAACAATTTTAATTTTTGGAATCTTTATTATATCTGATAGTTTTAATGTATTAAAAATAAAATTCTCCGAGACTAATGTACTTTCTGAACCAGTATCTATCATAATTTTAATCATTTTATTTTTGGCCAAAGCATTTATATAAATTAAATTAATAGATTCAATAATTTTCTCTTCATCTAAAGAAATAAATTCAGAAGGTTTTTCATAATAGCAATGGCCTAACTTGTAATTCAGAAAGTTTACTGCACAAAATTTTGATTATTAGAATTGTCAGATTGTATCTGACCACTTGGATCTGATGTACTATGTCTTTCCCTACTATGACTTCTACTCACATTTTCTTGCCTTGTACGATTTCGTTCCCTGTCTTCGCAGCTCCTATTCCTTCGAACACAATTTACCTGTCTGTTATAGTTAGGTCGCTCTGTATTTCTTCTATTGTTAAAATCTTGTCTATTATTATTAGTACTGTTATTAAAATGTTGTCTATTATAATTAGTATTATTATTAAAATTTTGTCTATTATAACTAGTATTATTATTAAAGTTCTGTCTATTTGGATTACTGTTAGTATTATTAAAATTTTGTAAACTCTCACCATACCTAGTATTATTGTTATATGATTGTCTATATTGTTGATTATCATTTTTATTATATTGAAAGTTATTGTTGTTTTTTCTGTTGTTATTATTACTTGTCATATTGCCTCTTTGTATTCTTTGAATAAAATTAATAAAACTATCTATTGTTTGAATATTTTGTACAGTTACGGTTTGCACAACATCAGCATCAAAATGTCTAGATACATTTAAGACTGTTTCATCCTCTCTAAGTGGTGGTTCTAAATATTTTGCAACTGTTATCAATTTCAATGCATAATCTACCATATTTGATTTTAAATTTTGATTATACTTTCCAAAATATAGAATTTCTCTAAACTTTGCTTGCTCTAATTCACCCCAATAATAATTTAAAAATTTATTTTCAAATGTTTGAAAGTTATCTAAATCATTTTCAATACTAGCAAACCAAGTTGCTGCATTGTCATTTAATGTCACTCTAATATAATCTTTAATATCATTAATATTATTCACAAATCTTAATTTATGTTTTAAACTATTTATGTATACTCTAGGATGCAAATTTTTTATATTACCAGAGAATTTAATCCCAGTCTCATTTGTTAAATTTAAGTAAGGTCTTCCTATGTCTCTCATTTGTGAAATATCATCTATTCTCTGTTCCACATTTCTTATTTGATTATTATTTATTTGGATATTTTGTTGTATATCGTCTAATTTTTCTTCTGTGTTTCTTCTGTCTTCGTTAATTTTTACTTCTAAGTTACATTTCTGTAACTCTATTTTCTGTTCTATATCTATCTTATTATCTTGAATAATCCTCTTTACTTCTGTCCTCTCATTTTTTATCCTTTTCTTGTAGTCATGCTGTATATTTTTTATTTCATTTGCTACTTTCTTCTCTGCAGCTTCAAGTTTTTTATCCATTTGTTTTACAATTTTATTATTATTATCTTCTATTTTCTTTTCTAATTTTCTATAATTCTCTTCCAATTTCTGTTCCATTTTTTTCATGTCTTCTTTGACTTCTTTTGAATTCTCTTCCAATTTTTTTATGTCTTCTTTGATTTCTTGTGAATTCTGTTCCATTTTTTGTTCTATTTTTTTCGTATTCTCTTCCATTGTCTTGTTCATCTGCATCATTAATGACATCAAAGCTGCCATATTGACATTTTCCTCTCTTTCTGGATTCATTTCTGCAGTATCTTGTGGAACTTGAACTAAACTCTCCTCTTGTATAGGTTGTGTTTCTACTTCCACATCTTCTTCATTCTTTTTGCTTCTTGTACCTTTCTTTCCTTGAGACATTTTGAGACTTTACTTGTTCAAATATAATTAAAAATAAAATCTATAATTTTTTCTTTCTACTGATAATTAATTTAATTATATGAGAGCACTTATCTTCCCAAACTAATTCTTTTAAATAGAGAGCCACCGCGTTGGGTGCCAAATTGTTATGATGTGTTTTTTGTTTGAATGATGAGCAATGAGTATTTTTAATAATATAGGGTTTTTATCGCGGTTCTCAAAGAATTAGCTTGTAAGTACTTTTTTAAATTATCTTTATTATAACTATTATGAAACACACATATATATCTAACCTAGCCAATGTAAATTTAAAATAAACTATCTTTAAATTGGTACTCTTATAAAACTAATTAAATTCTATAGACAATGTAAAATTTAAACAAACTATCTTCAAAATTGAAATTGTTATGACATTAACTAAATTATATTAACAAAATTTTGTACCTTTCTTTCACTGAATGCCTAAATGAACTGTTTTCCACTATATAGATTCTAATCACCACTGAATGTCTTCGTACTTCAGTTATCCTTGTTTTTTGTGAAATTACTTTTTCCAATTATCAGCTTCTACCAATTTAAGATATAGTTTTCTTCACCAGCATTTATACACCACCAACCAAACCAGCAAACAGCATTTATATTTATTCTTCTTTTCAATATACCAATATCCAATTATTATAAGTTGATTTATACTAATCTCCAACCATAATATAATTTAATTTCTTCCAATATACTTTTATAATCTTCAATAATTATTTGTGTATAATTATAAATGTGCATTAATTATATGCATAATTTTTAATCTTCATTTAACTCACTATATTAAACAATTCAACTATTTGTACCTGATTCACTGACTCCAACTAACTTTCATATTTCTTACTAAACTTTTCTGACTGACTTCTTGAAAATTCTGAACAATTTACTTCACTATTCACTAACTAAATGTGTCTATTAACTTTCATAATAAACTGGCCTGACTTCTGACTAAAAACTTCCATAATAAACTGGGCTGACTTCTGATTAAAATTTTCATAATAAACTGGCCTGACTTCTGATTAAAAACTTCCTAAAAACTGCCATCTTGAATCCAAATCACGGGTATTTATATCTTTTTGATATTCCAGAACCATCTGGTAAGAGATCATGTTCCATTCGTTCTATTAACTTCTATATAGATGTTCTCGAAAAAAATATCTGTTCGATCCACCGCCATAATCATTATTTCGAGAATGTTCGACCGTAAACAATGGTCAAATTCTGCACTCTGGAGAAATCGTTAATGTTCCATTGATAATTTTGTTGACATTTAGGCTTTTTAGATCAGAATAAACATTTAAATCATCAAATATATATAAATTAAACACCTCAAACCAACATTATTATTATAACCCCACTTATATTTGTATTATGATTAATTTCTATCTGTCAATCCACTGTATAGTTGGTTGCCTAAGCACATGGCTCACTTAAATCTATTTACAATATTAAAATACAACTTTTTACAATTATTATATGCTAATTTCTTAAAATACCCTCACATAAATAATTTTTATTAAATTCTCTAGTATATAACTTATAAATTATTTTCTATAAACCCCAATCGTCACAATATATATATATATATATATATATATATATATATATATATATATATATATATATATATATATATATATATATATATATATATATATATATATATATGAATATATATATATATATATATACATACAGCGCGCATACAGCGAGTATAAAAGCAGCCACACAGGGTAAGACCGGTTGTCACTCGACACTGAGGAGTAGGCAGATTGAGACCTCAGTGCCGAGAGACAGTTCTTGCAATACAGAACACGATACTGGTACGTCTCGAGTGAGGGGAGTAGGCAGATTGAGACCCCGAACTCGAACCGAACCGTATCACTCTTGATAATGGCTCCAAAATGGGTGCCGAAACGTCTAGTAATAAATTCTCAACGCGGTTCTTCCCCGGAAACCAATTAATTTTCATTCATCTGACCGCGGAAATTTATCCGAACATATATATATATATATATATATATATATATATATATATATATATATATATATATATATATATATATATATATATATATATATATATATATACAGTGATGAGTGCCTTAAAAACCGGCAAAATAACGCAAAAGATGGAAAATATAATACGTTGTGAAATAATAATAAGAGATGAAAATAGTAGAGGTGGGAAATAATCGGTAGAAACCTATAATTAGCATTATAAATCGATAGCCTCACACCTTTAGACGTTAGCTTCGAGCTAAATCACCTCGGTCATAATTATTATGTGTGACGTATGTGTGACGTATTTCCATTTTTTAATTTCACATAAAGTAAAAACTGATTGACCACAATAAAGCAAAAATGTGAATAAAATAATTTAATTAATAGTAATTATTTAATCTAAAGTTTTAAATTATTAATCAAGAATAATTAGAATAATTTCTACTATGATGTGACGATTTAATACACTCTTGTCACGGAGTAACCTGTATCCTTCGTGGATTAGTGGTAAGAACTCGACACAGGCGTCGCAGACGATTAGAGTTCAAAACCCACATGTGGTTTTCTTTTTTTTTTTTTTTTTTTTTTCTTCTTTTTTTTTTTAATAATTTGAAATTATGCTGAGATCGTTTTGCTTAAGTAAAAATTCTACAAAATTAAAAAAAAATTGTAAATAAACGTATTTACAATATGTTCAAATAAGTCTTCATTAGCAGCAGAACAATAACCCAAACTGTCACTAAAGAAATGTAAAAGTTTGATAGATCAGAGTTCAAGTCACGATGTTCTCATGCAGGCGCTCAGGGTTCAAATCCCACAAGAAGGTTTTACTTTTTTAAAAATTTGAAATTATGCAGATATTATATCGTTTTGCTTTAAATCACTAGACATTTATTTCAGTTTTTATTAGAAGTGTTTATAGTAAAACATGAAAATCTTATTAAAAAAAACAATGTCGTACTATCGAAAATAAAGTAATAATTCTTCAAACATAAAAGAACGTTCTAAATAAATGTACTTCCAAAAATATTTAAATAGGTAGAAATTCTATAAAAATAAAAAAAATTATTCTAGTGAAATGTATTTACAATAAATGTTCGAATAAGCCTCCATTAGCAGCAGAACAATAACCCAATCTATTATAAAAGTTTCGTCTAACATTAGTTAATGTTTCTGGACTAATACCTCTCATTGAATCAGAGATCTTTTCTCTTAATTCTTGGAGAGAATTAGGCCTATCGTCTTCAATTCCATATAGCTTGGACTTGATATATCCCCACATAAAAAAATCACAAGGTGCAAGATCAGGTGATCTTGCAGGCCAAAAAATATCTCCGTGGCCACTAATCAATCGATTAGGAAAAGTCGCACTGAGATATTCACTGACGATGCGAGAATTATGTGCGGGACAACCATCGTGTTGAAACCATATGGAATTGAAAGGTATTGGTAAATTACGAAGGGCTGGGACAATTTGATTTTGCAGAAGTTCCAAGTATTTCCGCCCAGTCAACATACCGTCTATAAAAAATGGACCAATGACATGATTCCCTATTATGCCTCCCCAAACATTTACTTTTCGAGGACGCTGGGTACGAGCGACATAAATCTGACGAGGATTTCCTCGAGACCAATACCGAGCATTCATTGAATTGTGACGGCCCTGCAATGAAAACGTACATTCATCGGTGAACAAAACGTTCTCTAAAAAATGTTCATCTTGATGTGACATTTCCATTGCAGTTTGACAAAATTCTAAACGTCTATATTGATCCCCAGGGAATTGTTCGTTGGATTTATGAAGTTTATAGGGACGGTATCCATGTCTTTTCAAAATTTTACCTACTCTAAATCTTGAAATTCCATATTGTTCTCCTAGACGAGATGTTGATTGGGTAGGATTTTGGTCAATACTTGCACAAATTAAAGTGTCCCTTAGTTCCAAATCTGGATTTACCTCCCTTCGTCTACGAACTCCTCTTGGAGTGAACACAGATCCATAAGTAAAAAAATTACGTATAATAGACTGAATTGTTGATCGTGCTGGAGCCGGCCTATTTGGAAACATATTTACAAATTGTTGTCTAATCATGTTGTCTGATAATCCATTCACATGCCAGACAACAATTTGCACTTTTTCCTCGACCATTAAAACCATTTTCACGAATTGTTTTTTTAATAAAAAGTTTCTGTTTACCGTGCAAAACACTTCTCGGTATGATATTATTTTTGATGGCTTGATGATTTGGTTAGCTGTAAAGCAGACAGCTGTTCGCGCGCATCCATTACAATGTCCATTACAATTGTTTTAAAAATCATTACCTGTACAGAGGAATTAATATTAACACTGAGAATTTAGTGATGGATTTGGCATTAAACAGTCTTAACCGGATTATTTTGCAATCACAACTGAAGACTGTAAAACTGAAATTGAATTTGAATTATTTTGTATTTCTATTTTTTAACATTGGAATAAGAATAAACTGTAAATAATGAGTTTTTCGAAAACTTTTTACCCAATATGTATCATATTTTCTATTATTTTTTGATTGAATAAAACAAAAATTTTATCCTTGGTGTGAATTGAACCTCCAATCTTCTTGTCAGTAGACCCCGTCTCTACCTATTACGCCAATTCTACACACAATAATTGTTTTGGATTGAACATACCTAGCTTTAGTTTCATCAAATATTTCAGTTAAGTTATTTTTATTATTAAATAAACTTAAAGATTTATAATTTAAAATCGCTAATAATTAATGTTTTTTACTATAATATATCTTAATTTATTCAATCATTTATTCTAACATCAGAAATTATTAAAATAAAATATTTTCGAGGTCATCCGTATAATTATGACTGAAGTGAAATAGCCACGTCAATAACTAGCCTTATCTCGTACTATCTCACAACTTAATCTGTCTTCTATCCTTTCCGCTATTTTGCCGGGTGGTAAGGCACTCATCACTGTATATATATATATATATATATATATATATATATATATATATATATATATATATATATATATATATATATATATATATATATATATATACATCTAGCGGTTAATGTAAGCTCCGTTCTAAAACGGTATTATACTAACTCCAGTAGAATATACACCGTGTATTTTATTATCTGAGTAGCGCTTTATGTAGACTCCGACCAACACGTAGGATTAAGTGGACTCCACAAAAGGATAAACCATTTTTGGGATCCGTATTTAAGATATTGCATATACTTCTAAACTCCTGCGATGTTGCCAATAATTGTATTAGTAGTAGATTTTCAAATTTTACAGCAGGTACATTCTGGAACTTGAAATTTATTTCAATATCCATCAATTTAATCATGGAGGAATTTGAGGACTATTTGACTAATTTATGTAGTTAAATATAAATTGTTAACCAACATATACCTTTATTTTACTTTTTAGTTTTAATAAGCAAGGCGGTAATTTATATTACTTGCTTTATATATTTCCAAACATAAGAAAGTGTGTATTATAAACATTTAGTACATAAATGTACGTATATCAAATAGAGTAATCGTGTAACAGTTTCTGAAATTAGAAGCCCCTTCGGTAAGATTATAAAGTTTGTTACCACAAAAAATCTACTAGCTTGCACAGAGATGAGAGAGACCTACACAGAAGAAGATCTATTTTTAGCGAATGACAGGGCCATCTATGTAGCCAACCATTGGAAATACAAAATTTAAAGCTGTTGGTGTTCCGGACACGGAAAGTAAAGTAAGTATAAAAAGAGGTAAAAGTAAAATGAAAAGAAAAATAAAACACTTATATAATATGTAGACCTGAAAGTGCGCCGGAGGGTTTGAAATAAGAATTTACCTAAGGAATGAAATGAGAATTTACCTAATATAAAACAGATCTGAAAGAGAACAAAAAACAGATCAAAGAATTAATACAGATTAAGTACATCCTTAAGTAACATATCTCAAATCCGCCTGCAGTTTTGTTGGGTAGATCGAGTAGCTCGACAGAACTGTTGCCGGTCCCAAGCCCAAATAAAGGAGGAGGGGGTCTACAGCCCGTTTAGCACTCTACTGATAGACTTTAAAACCATACAGCTCATATAAACAGAATTATGCCTCGGGACAGGAATGATTTCATTACGACGACTAACGGGAGAAAGAGGACAACGAATTTGTGGTAAACGAGAAATACACTTCGCATCGGTGCTTTGAACGTAAAGTCTCTACAAGAGAGCAGAAAATTACAAACGAGCTTGTAGAAAAAAAATATAGACATGTGTGCGCTAAAAGATACAAAGAAAAACGGAAAAGGGTCAAATTATTATAGATGACCATCTCATGATTTACAGTGGTGTTGCCAAAGAAACCAGAGCCAAAGAAGGAGTCGCTCTATTAGTACACAAAAATTTTTTACACCAAGTATAAAAATAGTAAGTGTAAAAATTAAACTGGATGTCAAACCTCTGAATGTGATAGCAATTCATGCACCAGAGAACAACAAAGATACCACCACAAGGGAAAACTTCTACGAACACCTTCAGACTGTAATAAACGAGACCCCAAATGATAAATATATAATCATTATGGGTGATTTTAACGGCCGTGTTGGCAATGATTTAGTTCCAGGGATAAAACAGCGATATAACGAAAATATCAGAAATGAAAACGGAAACCTTCTAACGGACCTCTGCAGCAAAAACCAGATACGTAATAATAATACATTTTTCCCTCACAAAGAACAATACAAATACATTTTTGAAAACAGTAGAGGACAAAGATCTATTATAGACTATATTCTGTTGAATAGAGAGCACTAACATCAGCAGAAATAGAAAGCGATCACAAATTGGTATTGTGCCGAATGAAAACACGTATATGTGATAACAAAACACCGAAATGCACCACAAAGATAAAAGTCGAAAGCTTACAGGATGACTCAACAAGATACCTATTCCAGAAAAGAAGAACCGAAAAAAACAGAAAAACATATATCACAGAAAGTGATGGAGTCGAAGAAAGCTGGGCAAAAGTTAAGTCTAATATCTTAGCCTCGGCCAAGAAAGTTCTTGGTAAAAGAAATATAAATAAAGTGAAGGAAAAATGTAAAGAAAACAAAAAAGCTTACCTGAAATACATGTCAACCAAAACACAAGAGGCATAACATAATTACAAGACAATTAGAAACGAAACACATGCACTTATAAGAAAAATAAAAAATGGTCACCGGGAACGTTTTTCGAAAGAAATGGAATATAATTTTTCTCGTCTGCAAAAGGAAATATAGCGCTTCATCAGACGTCAAAGAACGGAGGTAAAGTAACCAATAGAACTAAAATACATAGAAAATGATACGTGGATTGACTACCTAAAAAAGCTATATACAGGAGAAAAACAAACGACGCTAGAACCGGAAACATCAGAAATTACAACATACATATAAAGAACTTAATATAAATGTACAGGAAGTTCGGAAAATACTTGAAAACCTGAGGAACAGAAAAGCAGCAGGTAAAGACGGGATACCAAACGAATACTGAAATATTGTGGAGCAGTAATGACAGAAAAATTAACAACATTAATTAATAAAATTATAAAACACAATAAAATGCCGGAAGAATGGAGAAGGAGCGAACTAACTCTACTATTTAAAAAAGGAGATAAAAACAGACAAAAAGCTACAGAGGTATAAACTTGTTAAATACTACGCTAAAACTTACAACTAAAATTTTACAAGTGCTAATTAATCACAATATAAGTTTAGCAGATGAACAACCGGGTTTTTTTAGTGGTAGATCATGTACAGATGCAAAATTCGTGATAAAACAAATTACTGAGAAATCACTGAAGTATAATAGACCAGCATTCCTGTGTCTGATTGACCTAAAGAAAGCGTTTTACAGAGTAAGACTGGAAGATGTAATCCATCTTCTGTATAATAGAGAAGCTCTCCTAAATATTATAAAAACTATCGAAAACATCGACCAAAACAACAAAATTGAAGTCAGAATATAGGGACAACTTACAGAACCTATAGAAATAGGCAGCAGAATAAGACAAGGGGATTTGTTGAGATTGAGCCCCATGATCTTCAATTTGATCATGGATCAAATCATCAAAAGCGTTAACAAACGAAGAGGATACAGAATGGGAAACAAAGAAATTAAAATACTCAGTTACGTAGATGACGCAATATTAATAGCCCAAGATGAAGATAGTTTGCAAAGACTGGTCCACAAATTTAACATGAGAGCAAAAGAATTTAATATGACAATCTCATCTCAGAAAACTAAAACAATAGTAGTCAGCAAAGGACCACAGATGTAAAATAGAAATTGATGGCATTAGCAGAAACAAGACCCGACACAGCCACAACGAAAAGAATAATGGACGCGGCAGAGATGAGAGTACTGAGAAGAATTACACGAAATACTCTGAAGAAATCGAAAAGAAAATGTAAGGTATAGTGTATAAATGAATGGATACAAAATAGAAAAAAAGAATGGAATAACCACATAGGTAATGAAAATAAAATACCTGGCATTATGAATTTATTATGACAATTTCATCTCAGAAAACTAAAACAATAGTAGTCAGCAAAGAACCAACTAGATGTAAAATAGAAATTGATGGCATCAGTATTGAACAAATAATGGAAATAAAATACCTGGGAATTACACTGTCTAGCTACGGAGACCTGGACAAAGAAGTGAGAGATCAAGTACTAAAAGCAAATAGACTGGCAGGATGCCTTAATAACACTATATGGCTAAACAGACACATTAACACTGAGATGATATCAATTTATAAAGCCAGTGTAAGACATATAATGACATATGCCTCAAAAACAAGACTCGACACAGCCACAACGCAAAGAATAATGGAAAAGGCAGAGATGAGAGTACTGAGAACAATTAAACAATTATAGGAAATACGCTGAGAAATCAAAAGAGAAGTAAAGACATTAGAAGAAAATGTAACGTAAAGTGTATAAATGAATTGACACAAAATAGAAAAAAAGAATGGAATAATCACACAACCAGAATGGAGGAGACCCGTGACGTCAAAATTGCAAGAGATAAGTCACGAATCAACAGAATAAGTATCGGACGATCGCGCAAAAGATGAAGTGATAACCTTCCATAGAGGTATTATTCCGCCAATGAACAAGTAAAATTGCTTATAAAGAGAAATAATAACAAGAAAAAAAGTAACATCTCTCAGATAAATAAGCGGAACAACAGAAACTGAGTATAAACGTAAAATTCCAGAATTAACATTAAATAAATTACCGCAAATCGTACGAACTGAAATAAGTGTTATTTTCTGCACATACATATATATAATATAATAAGAACTATATTTAAACCAAGTGACAGAAAAAAAATTATATATACATTTACTTCTAAATGATTAAGGTCTATAAAATTATTATTACAGTTAAAGCTTATACAAGCGATAAAATTTTTAAAACAATTAGACCGAACATAATATCATAAC
Organism: Diabrotica undecimpunctata; assembly: GCF_040954645.1. Classification (NCBI taxonomy): domain Eukaryota; kingdom Metazoa; phylum Arthropoda; class Insecta; order Coleoptera; family Chrysomelidae; genus Diabrotica; species Diabrotica undecimpunctata. The sequence continues at coordinate 92,748,745 of NC_092806.1, read as the reverse complement.
TTTAAAACATAATATATACGGAAACAATAAAGAAATAGATATGTTTAGTGGTTATGAAACCGCTTGTCGTCTGCCATGAATTTTATTACAGAATCAAGTTACCATTAGACACCAAAATATTTTGTCTCAGTAATGACTTACTACGATAAAAAGAAATAGAATACTTTTATAATACACGACGTTATAAAGGTAAAACTATAAAAAGATATACATATAATATAATAATGATATATATGATGATTCATAAACGCATGTTAATAACAATTTGTAATAAAGACATAAAGATACCCACTAGAAAGTTTATAATTTCAAAACAACAGTAAAATAACGTTCAATTCAAAGGTTCAAATCGCGACATAATATGAAATAATTCAACAGCAAGTAAAACTACTTTTTCTTTACCTATTTCTTTGTCGTCTTCTGAATCTTCATTTCCATTCGTTCCTATCTAAGCACATGTTATCCACAAGGTACTTCATTTTTTATTCACTACTCTTTTTGCTATGACTTTCGTCATTTTATTTATTCATATCGTTCTCACTCATAACACATATTGGGTAGTTTATTGTTTCAATAAACTTTTTCTGTTTATATCCGTATCATATAAGTTTTCTAGTTATTATAGCGTATATAGTGTATGTTAATTCCATTGTATTTCTTTGTATTGTCTTCTATTGTATTTTCAATATTAATTCTTTCCAATCAAGATTTTCGAGCAGCTCTGAACCATTGGCCCATTTTTGTTGCTTTTGTCACTGTTTCTCCTTTCTTTTAACTACAACTTTTCTCCACGTTGATCGGTCTTCTACATATCTGCAATCAAATGAAATATTAACTTTTTGAGATATCCGAATATCATTATAAGAGCTTTCTTCATGCAGTATCTGTTCTTAATCTATACGGATTTGTAGCATTATACTAATAAGGCCTTATTTGTTTTATTCATTCTTCCTAATTTGCATCAATATATTAAAATAGGTCTGAAGTTTGTATTATGCTCGTTATTCCTTCAGTGACGGTATTATTAACTGTGATTATTGATCCAATAATATTTAAAAGTGTTCCATACTTTCGAAATTGCAGTTGTAGACTTTTTTGTTTTATCTAGATTTATTTAATTGGTGTCTTCTGTGTATTTGCTTGTATTTGGTTTTCACTTCGTTGATGTTTTAGTTTCTTATGAAGTCGATATCATCAGCATTATGTTAGGAGCTGCTTTGTACATTGGACCGTTAACGGATTACATGTTAAATGGACGTTATATCTATTTTGGTAAGCTGTTCGTTAATTTTTTAACTATTTGAATCGAGAATTTGTATTTTATTAGATCTCTAGTTTATTTATTTTATATGTCTGATGTTTTGTTTCCTGTATCGTTACTACAAGGATTTTGCTGGATACCGACATAGGAAACCTGGTGGTACGTACATGATGTTTTGATTACCAACAGTAGAAAATTTGTCCTGCTGTAAAATCATGATTATTTTACTAGAAAATATAATGTTGTTTAATAATAATAAAGTTGTTTCACTTTGCTTTCTCCATCGAGGTCGCAGTGAGACTGCTACCATTATACCTTCTGGTATTTAATATTTTGCCGATCAAGCAACACTTCCTATAGTCATTAACTTGGTACTGATATCTCTACTCCCCGATTTCAGCAAGCAGTCACCAAACTATTAAAACTGCTACATTCATGCCTCCTATTCAGTGGCGGCTCGTGGCTTGAGAGACAAGGTCGGCAAGGTATTTTTTGTCTCCTCAGATAGGTATACCGTCTAATTAAGACTTAAGTAAATCATCATAGGAGATTTTTTGTTTTCTTGTTTTTTGTTTTTTTTTTCCTATAAATTTAGAACCTAAACATGTTTATAAATTAACTCAAGTCTACGTTGTTTGGAAGTAGCAAAATGGGTTATAACGTCATCGTAAAATTTATTAGAGTTTTGGAGAGATTTTAAAATGTTTTTCTATTGACATTTGAGACAAGCTTGACATTCTCTCTTGTTTCATGGTATTTCGACAATAAGTTTTGATTTTGAGGCAAGAGAAATCTCGTTCATTTGAGGCAGACGTTGGTGGTAATGAGAGAATTAATGATAATAATTTATTAATTTCGGTAACAGTTTGTTGTAATGAATTGCGGTGTATATAAAATTATACATATCTTGTAACTTATCCCATCTTCCGAAAATATTTGGATCAGCATATAAAACTTTTAATTCATTTTCTAATTTTATTTTATTAAAGAATAATTGATAATTTTTAATTAACCTGTCTAATAAATATCTTGGAAATTCTTTGGCGTAACTTTTAAATTTTGAATCGTCAAAGAGGTCAAAAATTTGCAAATCTTCAAAATTCGAAAAACCAATATCTATTTGCATAATAATAGTATCCAAAATTTCAAAATATACTCGTTTTTCGATATCTGTTTCTGTGTCATGCCGTTGTCTTTTTTTGGGGGTTCGGAAATATCAAGCGAGTCCAAAACTTCTCTGCGTATATACTGGAAATTACTATCATTACGAAAATCTCTGAGATTTTGCACCAGTCTTGTTATTCTATTTTTGGAATGAATAATGTCAGTTAACTGATTTTGAACAACATTGAATATCAAATCGGTTTGGGTAAACACTTTTTTAAAAACATTTAAAAGTATATTAAAAGAATAATCATTTAATAAAGTTTTCAAACCGATTGCTTCACGGATCGAGATATCATCACTTTGAAAATCGTCGCATTCAATAATAAAATCAAAAACTTCCAAAAGCTCCAAAAATTTAACTTTTAATACACAGAAGAAATAATTATATGCAGAAGAAACACAAATTAAAAAACGTTATCCACTTATTGTACGCAAGAGAGATACCTCTAGGAAAAATCAAAACGACCGAAAATATATACCAAAATAACACAATAAAAGTAAAAGTAGAAGAAGAACCAACCGACCCTAATAAAGCTGATAATGGGATAAGACAGGGATATTTCCTGAGTCCTCTATTGTTCAACCTGATTATGGATGAAATAATAAAAAAGCAAGAACTAAAAAAAGATACCAAATGTAAGAAAAACAAATTAAAATCATCTGCTGTGCAAACGACGCAATACTACTCTTTCAAAATGAAGATGATTTACAACGTATGCTGCACCAATTTCATATAACTGCCAGAAAATTTAACATGTTAATTTCCCTAAAAGAGACAAAATTCATGGTTAGGATGGAGTGGATTAGAACAAGTGATGGAGTTTAAATATCTAGCCATTATTTAGCTACGGAAAGCTCGAAACTGAAGTGGAAGATCCAGTGAATAGAGCAAACAGAGCCGCAGGCTGCCTAAATGAAACAATATGAAGCAATAAAACTATCGGGAAAGAAACGAAAGGCAGAATTTACAAGACAAGACAAGACAAAACAAGACCTGACACAGAGAGGACAAACAGAGATTTTTAGATTATTAGAAACATCAGAGATGAAAACACTTAGAAAAATTGATGGTAAGACACTATGGGACAGAGCTAGAAGTACAGATATACGACGTAGATGCAAGGTGGAGAACATCAAGAACTGGTTAATAAATAGAAGAGTAGAATGGAACGATCATATAAGCCGAATGACAACAAATAGAGTAGTAAAGACGGCAAGAGACGGTTAACCCGTAGGAAGACGATCAGTAGGAAGATCACGAAAACGATGGAACGGCAACTTACTGGAGACACATTGAAAAATGACAGTCATGTCTATATAAAAAGAAGAAGAAGAAGACACAGGATAAACATTAAAATTGCTGCAAGAAAGATAAAATAAATCAGTCATACTAATGTAGAATAGCAGAGGACAGAGTGTTTAGAGAAAATAATGAATCAGTCATATTAATGTAGAATAGTAGAGGACAGAGTATTTGTCATAGCTTTGGACAAGTGCCCAATTAAAAAAAGAGCACAGGTCGTTCAAAAAAGATGGAACTCTAAAAAGAAAATAGAATAGATTTAAAAAAATAAAAGCATAAACATGTCTTTTCCTACTTTTTTAATATTGAAAATACGTAAATAGAACATTGAATTAAAATGTAATCTTTGATAATCTGTGATAAACCCATCACCTGAACAGTGGCGCCGATATATGTAGTTGAAATTGTTTACACTTATTTTAACTGTTTATTTTGTTATTATCTAGATATGAGTTGCGACCGATATCACAAACTTATTTAATTTTCATAAAGAGGCTCTTTAATACCTAAAATTATTACTATACAAATCTGATTCGAAATATCGTCAAAAAGTAATACACGGCATGTAAAATTTAAATTTTTAATAAAAAGTAAAAGATTAGGCATTACTTATGGGATTCAACGAACGAGCGTTAAGGAAGATTGAAGTACTAATAAGATCACCGCAATCGGACATACCCCGGGTAATGATGAATTAATTAATCGGCTAATTCTTCAGTCACCCCTTTAATATGATTTTGTCAAATTGGTCCTTTTTAGGACCAACTATTCTAATAACATATGTCTATAACTGTTAAGGGTATATCTAGAGATCAAGAAACTTTACTTAACTTAAACTTATCAGACATATGAGCTAAACACGAATGTAACTTACTTCTAGTGCAGGAAACACATATAGGGCCTAACCTAGGGTATTTGGTATATAGCTGATCGCTGAAAATCACATCATAGATATAGACATGCTATTTCTGTCGGAAAAGAAGCAAAGAATAACTTAAAGTAAGAAAAGACAAAACTAGTCAGCCGAGAGAACCTTTTAACGATGTTGAGCTTGGATCCACCATCTACATATTTAATGAAAAATAATACAACTACCGACATTGAGGATTTAAGCACAAAGCTTATTACGAAACCTGGACCAAAAACACTCTATAATGGCTTATCCGGATAATGAACAACTGTATTCAAATTATGGAGATACCCAAAATTTAGAGACAAGCCAAAGTTGTTACCTTGCTTAAACCTGGCAAAAAAAAGACCGGGTACGAAAAATATCCGGTATCAGGGGTGGTATTTTTCAATCTAAATGCCGCTTACGACACCTTAATTTACAGAATATTTCTCCAAAAACTATATGATATCCCCTTAGATAACAAGCTCACTTACATTGTCTGCGTATGCCAACATAAGAGAATATTTTTTGTATCACTCACTGGTAAGAATAGCAGATGAAGAACGGGGTAGCATAAAGGCACCTACACTGTATAACATTTACACAAACAAACGATCCATACCGGTAGATACTAGGACTTCTATTATATAGACGAGACACCTAATATTGCACAATAAAAATAAACTATGAATCAATTTTCAGCCAAAACCCCTGAAAAACTCGTGGGGGTTCCTTCAATTTCCTCAACATAAACGTTTTCACAAAACTGTACATCCAATCTTGTCATAAAATCATTGAACTGTAGACTTCCTATAAATTCCTTGAAAATAGTTTGTATCACACCGGGTCAGTCACAGATTATTGTTTAAAACTAAAAGGTAAATTGAGGACCAGAAATAATATTCTTCGCAAGCTTGTCAGCTAAAAGTGAGGCGCACGTCCTTCCGCCCTTAAAACATAGACGCTTGTACTATATGCTTCTGCTGCCGAATATACCTTGTTAGACAAATTAACCATTCTTTCTTTTTGTGCACACTACTACCCATTTTAATACAAAAATATCTATTGTAGCACTTAACCATATTTATTTTGAGATAGCCTTCTATCGAGATATCATATGTAGTACACAAATAAGACCAGAACTAAAATATTAAAAAAGCTTTATACAATATATCGCAGAAGATTGGATAAAATAAAAGTAGTTTTTATAAATCAGATGCTTACATAAAATGTACAAAGACATACTCACGTAAACAAAATATATTGCGAAATTTCTGTAATTAAAAAAAACATCAAGTTCGGCATTGAACTAATAAAATTATATTAAATAAAAAAACAACATCTTTAAAAATACAGAAAAAATAAAATTTTCTATGCAAGCGAACATTCCATTAAATAATAAGCTCAAAATCCTTTTGTATCTACATACCTGTTTTTTAAAGAACCAGTTACATTTTAGTACTTAGTTACACCAGGTAATATGATATCCTCTGTTACACAGTGTAATGCGTATGACATTCCACTGTCTACAAACAGTAGATAAAAATAAGGAGCCCATATAAACCGTTCCGGGTATATGTTGAAAATATAAGGTATAATCGCACAGTTGCCAAACTCTTAGAGCTTACTTAAACCGATAAACGTATGGTTCAAATATACAATGAAGAAGATCTGAACGACCCCTATAATATATACACGTGAACTAAGCGATATACATTTATGATACAGGGGTATTTACGGGCTCCAAAAAATTTTTATAAATTATTAAACTCTACATGTTGATGAATCGACTGAACCAATATTACGGAATTGTCAAGTGAGCTCCGTATATCGGTATCCACTTGACCACGGAGCTCAATTGAACCTGAATTTTAACATGGGCGGAGTTCACTTTATGCCGTAGATATATATATATATATATATATATATATATATATATATATATATATATATATATATATATATATATATATATATATATATATATATATATATATATATATATATATATATATATATATATATATATATATATATATATATATATATATATATATATATATATATATCTGCCTACTCCCCTCACTCGAGACGTACCAGTATCGTGTTCTGTATTGCAAGAACTGTCTCTCGGCACTGAGGTCTCAATCTGCCTACTCCTCAGTGTCGAGTGACAACCGGTCTTACCCTGTGTGGCTGCTTTTATACTCGCTGTATGCGCGGGAACGGTATGCGCTGACGTGGTCTGAGCGGTGTGGGCGGGAGGTCGCTGAAGCAGGGGTCGCCATGTTGCCGGCAATCGTTTCGCGCGTCATCGCGCGTGTTTAAGCTGTTAGGCCGTTTTTCGATTTCGATAGCTTCACGAATGATTCTCGATTTTAATAAGCGGATGGGGGCGATGGTTTTTGCTTTTTCGAAATCTATTTTGTGGCCTGTTTGAATATGATGATGGGCTATGGCTGAAGTAGTATCGGAATGTTTGACAGATATAGAATGTTCGTAAATACGGTTATGGATTCGTCGGTTTGTCTGTCCGATGTATGTACGTGGGCAACTGGAACAGGGTATCTCGTAGACACCATGGTCTTCGTTAGGGATTTGGTCCATTACGGATCTGACGAGATGGGACAACTTGGAGTGTGTAGTGAAGATGTTTTTGATATTTAGAGGAAGAAGAGTTCTACTGATCTTGTCAGTGACACCTTTAATAAAAGGTAGATTCCGTTCCCGCGCATACAGCGAGTATAAAAGCAGCCACACAGGGTAAGACCGGTTGTCACTCGACACTGAGGAGTAGGCAGATTGAGAACTCAGGGCCGAGTGACAGTTCTTGCAATACAGAACACGATACTGGTACGTCTCGAGTGAGGGGAGTAGGCAGATTGAGACCCCGAACTCGAACTGAACCGTATCACTCCATGATGATATCGTATCCTATTGATAATGGCTCCAAAATGGCTGCCGAAACGTCGAGTATTAATTTCTCAACGCGGTTCTTCCCGAGAACCAAGTAATTTTCATTCATCTGACCGCGGAAATTTATCCGAACATATATATATATATATATATATATATATATATATATATATATATATATATATATATATATATATATATATATATATATATATATTCATCATTCTGTCTCCGGCTTCTTTAATAATTTTAAAGTGTTTGTTTGTCCTTTTGTAGTTGTAACAAAATACTGGGGTGTGTAGGAGGAGAGAGGTATAAGAAGAGTGGTCTATATCTATGGGATAAAATTGATAGAAGTAAAATAGATAACAATTAAGTAAAGAAGTAAAAAAATATTGAACGGAATGTGGCTAGGCTAGCAATGTAGGCAAGAGAATGACCACTAGAAACTCAAGGATGGATACGGCCAATTTGCATGCCTTTTAAAGACAGTAAATCAGGAAAATATGTATGATGGATAGAAAAGAAGATATGAAAAATAAATAGATATAATGAAAATTAACAAAGAAAACAAATTAAGGGCGCCAGAAGAGGGATACTACTCTAAAAAGAGTAACGGTCACTCTTCCAGGTATCGTATACTGCTAAAATTAATTAAAGTTGATTTAATAAACAAAAATGCTGTAAATGTAAAAAGGTAAGGAAATATTAATAAAAAAAATTATATGCAAAACAAATTCAAGTTTATTAAATATAACTTCTTAGATTTTGACGATCTCTAAGTTACCAAAAAGTATATGAAAATTTCACAATATAATATTTAAAAAAATGTTGAAAACAACTATAATAAAAAGTTGAAAACTAGACAGAATAACTCTGATATAGAGTGTACAACCTACATCTAGGTTAAAACAACCTTAAACAAAATAATGCTAACGTTGGAAGAACGTATAGCCAAGTAAATATATCAAACTTACCTACAATATGACCAACAATATTGTTAAACACCTCTAAATTCACATACAAACAAAATAATACATATAAATGGGAACAAGCCAAGTTAAACAATTGAAACGGTATATTATCCTGAAGGGATAATAACCGGAGTTAATAACGCAAGATGAAATATAAAAAATTAGTTAAGTAAACAAATAATGAAATAATTAAAGTTAATAATGAAATAAATGATTAATACAAAAAAACAATGGAAGATAATCTCTGGGTAGAATTTGAGCTCAAACTTACCGATACCTTACACCAAGGGGAGTTATATTAATTAATATATATATATATATATATATATATATATATATATATATATATATATATATATATATATATATATATATATATATATATATATATATATATGTTATAAAAAAACTATAACTGGTGAAACAAGATATATATATAGTTCTGAAGTAAAAACCAACTGTCCTCCTACAGCTGTCCAGCTGTCCAGCAACAGTTGTCTGGAAGGATACTCCCGAATGGCTTCGGTGTCCCAGCGAAGTCCTCCTTGAGGTCCGAAATTAGCACGGAGCTGGTGCTAATTGGCTCAGTTCCAATGATTACGGTCCTGCCCTACCTCTAGGTGCAGGCTGGAGAAAAAATGAGGGTGGAGTAGACAATACTCCCTGGCTTGTCCCAAATGACCCTGATTCTTATTAGAGTTGAAGTGGTACTCTCCCTCGGATGTTCTGAGGGAAATTTATAATTCCATGGTAGGTGGCTGAAAACAATTCCCCGTTACTTCTAATCTCAACATTCATAAAAAGAAATCAAAGAAGAAGTGAGGAAAGTTTCTTTCAGCATAAGAAACCGGAGCAAAAAGATAATTATGGTAGATAAAAAAAACCATCCAATCGGATGTAGCGTGACCTTGCTTCACATAGAGTAAAAATATAATGGCCTTGGACAAAATACTATATTAAAATATGAAATAATGAATCTGAATAATAGGATATAGATAAAACACTCTAATGTTTATAATATAAAAAATTATTATTTACCAGATAGCTAATCAATTCCGTGCTAGAAATCTCACTTCACCTCCCGAGTTTGCGAAAACACCGTCAATTAAATCGTTATGGTATACTTAGAATATTTAACTTCTTGAAGTGAAGGAAATTCTATGCATTAATTGGATTTTCTTTCGCTAACTGCCACCTTGTACCACTTCAAACTCTAGATCAAAAGTGAATTTTAATTCACAGTTAATTAACCAAGAAGAGCCAATTTCCACTTCCCCCTAATCTCCTGTCATCTCTCTGGTCCGCAATGGTACCAAATTAGAACAGAGTGACAACTTAAATTATTAACAATACACACTTAATGGGCAAATGAACACTTAAAGTTAGGCAACCCATACTACGTCTCTGAAATTATTTTTAATATAAATTGTTTATTATTTTAATTTAAATTGTAATAAAAGTAACGACTGTTACATTTCCCTACTAGTCGGGAAAAAAAAATTTTAATCAAAATTTTTTTTCATAAAATTAAAGTATCAATAACTAAGTGTACTGGCCTAACATTCCACGTTGATCCGTAAGTTTACACAAAAAAAAAATAACCACGAACTAACGATCACGGGAAAAAAAAGAATGGTCATGGCGCCAGACACCACAAACTCAGATGACTCGAAAGTCGAATCAAAATCTCAATCGACAATATGCTTAAAAGCCAAATATTAACTAAATATACCAACTAAATTCTTGCTGACAAATAAATGTCGAATTGGGCACTAAATCCAAAATTGAACTATCCATGGACATCAGATCTATAAGACTAAGTATATCCAAGGACGAACAACCAGGCAAATGTATGAGCCAATTCAAACAATATCTCACCCGGAGATATACTAAACTAAGATCAAAGAAATCATAAACTAAATAGGTTAAGAACTGAACACTTAATCCAAAATTGAACTAACAATGGACACCAGATTCATAGTAATATATCCAGAGAAGAACAATCAGGAAGATTTATGGAGCAATTCTCACCAAACCAAATAACACAAATAGTAATCTAAATCGTAAACATACCAAAGTATATCAAAGACGTAATAACCAAAATAAATGTGAAATAGGACGCTTAATCCAAAGTCAGACTATCAATGGACACCAGATTCATAAAAGCATATCCAAAGAAGAACGACCAGGAAGATTTATGGACCTATTCACACCAATACTAAATCTCAAAACTAAATGAGGTCTACGTACACCCACATATGGTGATACGAACCTACATAACCAAATAAACCAAATAAGTGAGGAATCAGACACTGAATCCAAAATCGGACTATCGATGGACACCAGATTTATAAATAGAGCATATCCAAAGAAGAACGATCAGGAGAGGACCAATTCTCACTAATGCTAATAACTAAATTAGCTCTTACCCTCATTCGGTAGTATGAGCCAATATCAACTAAGTAATTACAATAAAGCAAAATTTCCTAAAGTGTGAAGCAGCATTGTCACACTTATTCAGACTAAGTAATGTAATATGTAACTGAACTAAACCAAAGATAAAGATAAATACCTAAAGTCTAAAGTCTAAAATGGACTAAAGGAATTCAGAGGATAAATAAATTTTGAGGGTGCTGGTATTCGCTAACTATAGCATGGGGCTACAACAGATGTATGAGAATAACCAGACACCGATAAAATCCCAATAGAAATCCTAAGAAAATATAAGTGGTGGACTTTTCCTATAATACCACTACTAACGAAAGAAAAAAAATATGTCGAGAACAAGCAACAATTTTGAACAAAACTGTAGATTTATAACAAGTTCTCGCAGCATGGAATTATCCGGGAATAGTCCTAAATCTAAACAGCAATTTATGCCTAAGGAAAGAAGTGGGATTACACTAAGAGGACAACTCATTTGTCTACACTCTTAAATAATGAAAATGACTAACTTGACATGTGTAGGGATAGTTAAAGAAAAAAAACATAACCTGAAGTAAGATAACTAATATGAACTAATTAAACTTCCCTATCAAATTGTGAAAAGGTAACTGGAATATTTGGACAATCACACAAGAATGGTTAGGACATGTCGCGAGCATTTCCTGACCAGAAATATTATGAGGCATAAACATCTGCCTACTCTGCAATAAACACATATAGTACGAACCTAATTGAGCAGCAGTGATCAGTTGCTGAGCAACAATCTCGAACCCACGTATTCACTAAAGCTGAGTATTGACAGATTCATTGACAGAAAATTCAGAAGAATAAATAAGAAGAAATAAGAAGGACGCCGCGCCGGTCATCCTTACCTACTTCAAAATTCCAAACTAATTCCAGAACCATCCTGTATATGGAATCAGGACATAAATTATTGTAGAGTATTTAAGATTTTCGTGACAAGTGAGAATAAAGCAGACCAAAGATAAAAAAAATCACAACATCTTTCCAAATTGGCAAATATTGAACAAATATATCAAAACAAATACTAAGGAATCAAATATCAAAGATATATCACACAATATATGATCCAGTAGTGTAACAACATAGTTCCATAGTTCCTTATCAGTAATAGGATTAACTATAAGTATAAATCTAAATATGTAAATATATACTAAACAACCCTCGTATCATATGAGGTTAAAAGGAGTAATTCTCCTGGGAAGATTAGTACCTACGAATATTAATTCATTATAAAGTGCATCATTTATAATACAAAAAAAAATGGATAAGTCATACATACTAATTATCTAATAAGTTATAGAAGTCATTAACCAATGCCAAAAGATACAAAAAATAGCGGTGTACCTACGTTATCTGGTGATTAAGAAAATCTTAGACTAAAATGCAAAATATAATCAAAATAAGCTAAAGACAAACAGAGAAAGAGATTAGCTTAAACGAAAGTGTTAAGTTAGTCTTCTTCTGAGGATGAAGAACTAACCTCGTCGATGGTGTTATCAGGCAGTAAATCCTTTACATGAAATTGACCAATTCGTTTGTTGGACGAATTGTCCCTTAATTCATATACCAAAGGAGATATTACCCTTACAACCGTACACGGAATGTATTTCTGGCAAAATTTTGCCGAAATAGCATCACCTTTACTTGATTTTACAAAGTTTCTCTTTAAAACTCTATCGCCAACAAAGAATCGCAAATCTCTCTTCCTCAAATTGTATTGACTTTTGTTCCGGAGGTAAGAAGTTTTTAACTTCTTCCTGATATCAGCAAAAATTGGAGGTAGAGTCTGAAGGTCATCTAGACGATGAAGTCTCTCGGATATTTGAGGGAGATTTGCGGAATTTTCAGAAATTAACCCAAAATAGTCACCAGATAAAGCAATGTTTCTGCCAAAATTCAAGTATGATGGGGAGCACTGTGTCACTTCATGGACAGAAGTCCTTATGGCTTGAGCTATGGAGTGAATATATTGATCCCAAGCTCTGTGATCTGGGAAAGTGTATGATCTCAAGGCTGTGACAATACTTCGATTCACTCTCTCAGTATGGTTTGCTTGCGGATGGTACGCAGCATTATAAAAGATCTTCTGAACCTTGTATTTGGTTAGAAGGTCTTTAAAAGCCTTAGACACGAACTGTGGACCATTGTCACAGGAAACAATTTGGGGAACACCAAACAACAAAAAGACTTGTTCCTCCAAATATTTCACGATTGCTGGAGTTGTGGCCTGACGAAGAGGAAAAACTAAAGGAAATTTAGTGAAATAATCCACAACTACTAAACAATAGGTATTTCCTTTGTAGCTACGAGGATATGGTCCAATGAGATCCAACGAGATCATTTGCCAAGGGAAATCAATGTTCCTGAAGGAACCCATGAGTCCAGCTTGTGGTAAATTACTTGGTTTGCAAGTAGCACAAACCAGGCACTTAGCAATATGTTTTTTTACAGATTTGCGCAAGCCGGGCCAATAATATAACTCTGCAATACGGTGATACGTTTTATAAAAGCCAAAATGACCAGCAGTAACCTCATCGTGAAACATATGCAAAATGTTTTCCCGATTTGGCGTAGGTACGACTATTTTCCAGTCGGACATATTAGATAATGTCTCTACCGGACCTAAAATGTGTTTGTACAGCACATTGTTCTCTACCTTAAAATCAGGATACTTTTGTGGGTCTTGAGTAACCCTATCAATCATATTCTGATACCACGCGTCAGGAGTTAAAGAGGACAGATCTAAGACGTTAATGTCATGGACACGGGAAAGAGCATCTGCAACTACTACCCCGTTTGCCTTTCTATGGATAATCTTATAGGAATAGGCAGCCAGTTTACAGATCCATCGGGAAAGTCTCTGTGAAGGGTTTTTCATGCTATGAAGCCATACTAAAGAACTGTGGTCTGTAATGATAGTGAAATTACGACCTTCCAAATAATAACGAAATGCCTCTAACCCATGGATAATAGCTAAGAGTTCTTTCTCCGTAGTGGAATAGTTCTTCTGTGCCTTATTCAACTTCTTGCTCGTATAAGCGATGGGGTGTTCAGAGCCATCTTTCAACTGAAATAACACGCCACCAGAAGCAGTATTAGAGCAATCAGTCATTAAATAAAAATGCTCATTAAAATTAGGTGACATCATGACTGGAGCGCTCGTTAAAGCATCTTTAACACGCCTAAAAGCTTCATCTGCCTCAGGAGTCCAAGTAATAGTTTGTCCCTTTTTCCTGTTCTTTAGAAGATCAGTAAGAGGTGACAACAAGGTAGAGTAAGATGGTACAAACCGACGATAATAACCACACATTCCCAATATCCTACGGACTTGGGTTGTGGTCTTAGGTATAGGAAAATTCTTAATGGCAACAATTTTATCAGGATCAGTCCTTAGACCCTGATTATCAATAACATAACCCAAAAACTTAAGACTAGGACGGCAAAACTGACACTTATCTAAATTAATCGTTAGATTAGCTTCCTTAAGGCGTAAAAACAACTTATCTAAAATTTCCATATGAAGGGAAAAATCAGGAGTAACAACTAAAATATCATCCAGATAATAGAAAACATAGGGCTCTAACTGAGGACCAATGACTAAATCCATCAGACGACACATTGTCTGGGGAGCAGAAACAAGACCAAAAGGCATAGTGACAAATTGAAATAGTCCTTTGCCACTGACGGCAAAAGCAGTATACTTCTTGCTCTCTTCACTCAATGGGATCTGTAAGAAGGCCTTAGACAAATCAATAGAAGAGATGTATTTGGCATTCTGAAGTTTGCTCAAAATCACATCTATTCTGGGGATAGGATAAGCATCCCGGTTAGTGGTAATACTGTTCAATTTCCGACCATCAAAGCAGATCCTAAAGGATCCATCCTTCTTTTTCGTTAACCATAGAGGGCTACAGTAAGACGAGGTAGAAGGTTCTATGATGTTTAACGAGAGCATCGAATCGACTTCTGTTTCTAAATCGGCCTGCCATGCTTGAGGTATGGGATACTGATAAAGTCTAAAAGGAGTGGGATTTCCCACCTCAATAGTGTGAGATATTAAAGACGTACGACCTAGTTTATCTTTGGAAGAAAGAGTAGTAAATTTAGAGATCATGTTCTCTAATTGCCTTTGTTCAGAACTAGATAGACTAGAAAAATCATGAATAGCACTCAGAGTAGCTAAATTAAATTCAGAAATTGAAAACGAAAAATCAGAACAACTTAACGTGCTATTGAAAGCATTGAAAAAGTCCATGCCTAAAATTATAGAATTCTGTACAGAAGGAATAACATAAAATGTGATTTCTCTACATATATTTGCAACAGTGATTTCAGTTTGAAGTTTGCCTGTAATAGACTGAACTGTACCATCTGCAGTAGATACCTGCAAAGATGAAATGGGCATAATGGAAGAAGTTGCATTTTTCAATAGATGTAACGAATGTGCACCTATCAATGAAATATTAGAGCCGCTATCTAACAACGCTAAGCATGCTTGTCCTAAAATCTTAATGGGTAAATAAGGCCTATTATCATTAACCTTCCTAACTAGTAAAGAATTTAAATCTAAATCTAAAGTATTTGATTGGTTATAAATATTATATGGTACAACCATAGACATATCATCATCATCAACAAACCTAGAAGTTGATACTGATAATGGAACTATTTCACTACTGTAATCATTAGAATTGTATTTAACGCTACTGGATAAAGAAGAATTGGTAGTTGACCATCTGTGATCACTTAAAACAGGCGGATTCAACGTTTCATGATTTGTAGTTAATTTCGGGACTGATTTTGTCTTGTGGTGTGCTTTGCTTTTATGAAAGTTACCCCTTTCCCTTTCCGACTCGGAGATGGGTTTGGGTTGCTGGATGTGCTTGGACCAGCGGTCTCGTTTGAAGTTTGGGTTTGATTCCCTGATTGGATGGTGGACGGAGAAACGCTCAGGGGACGGACCTCCGACAATTCGTTTCCCGAACACTTAAAACAATTTCTCTTTAGAGTGTTTTCCCTACCACAACCATGGCAGAAAATACGAGTGCGAGGGATCGAACATTCAACAAACGAATGACCAGACTGACGACAATTCCAGCAGACGATAGAACTTACAACTGACACATTACGTTCAGGGCCCTTATTTTGCCAAGAACGATGACTAAAAGAGTTTGGCGGAGAAGAAAACTTAGAAGAAGGTCGAGATGTGGATGAAGACTGAGAGGACCAGGATAACGTTTCCTCTAAACGTTTACACTTTACAGTAAGGTCATCAATAGTTTGGATGTCCATAAGAGCTAGCTGTTGATGGTAAAAAGGTAACAGACATTTAAGAATAATTTTTATCTTAGCAGAATCTGATAAAGAAGTCTCCAAACGGCTACACATGCCCAAAATAGTGTTAATGAACATGGTGACAGATTCTCCAGGTTTCTGCTTATGGTTTTTGATTTGGTCCAATAGATCATCCTGGAATGAGTAAGGAAGAAAATCTGACTTCAACTTGTGTACCAGATCAGACCAACAAGAAAAATTACCTCTATTATTCATGAACCATGTAAAAGCTGTACCGGTGAACAGTTCAGCAGAAGCAGCAAACAAATCCTCTTCAGAGACACCTCTAGAAACACGAAGACATTCAACCCTTTCTATAAATGACATCACATCAGTGTGCTGTTTTTCACCAGAAAATGAAACACCCCATTTGTGTACTTGCACAGGTTTGGAGTACGAAAAGCTAGGAACTACATTGACTGGAGCATTAGGAGTAGATGTAACAATATAATTAACTCTAGAATCAAGTTCACCCTCCAATGTAAGTATTCTCAGAGAAACAGTCCTTTTAAAAGATTCCTGCTCTTCAGTAGTGCAATGTAACAAATGTACGCGGCCAGAAATATGAGCTAAACGAGAAGTTAGTCGCGCATACAAGTTATCTTGTACAGTTCCCCTGAAATCTCCTATTCTCGTCGACAAATTATCTAAGGTTTCGGATATTCCTTTCTGTTGGTCATCGAAAGGGATGTGTGTAGCAGAAATCTGAGTAAAACTCCTATTGTCCTGTTTCTGCTTTAAATCTCCACGCAAAAGCTTGCGTTTGTCTTCAACATTTGCCGACTCTGCAGGCGTTATACCCGTAACATTCAATTCGTAATCCAATTCATTTACCAAAAGATGCTCAACTTTGAAAGCACACATGATGAGAGGAAAAATATGGACAAAGTGATACCAAGATCAGAAATATGAAATATTAATTATTAATTATACCTAAGTTGCAAAAAAAATGTGGACAAATTATTAGCAACACACCACCAAGATCAAAATAGCCAGCAAAAATAATATATATGTATAATCAAATAAAGACCTTAGTTATCTTACTAAAATACTCAAAATAATTTCTAGTTATATGTAAATTATAACTATTCTAAACCAAATATTAATATATGCAACAATTAATAGTACCTATAAGTATAATACTGTTGGCTGTAGGAATAAAAGTTTATATAATATACGATATAAGTATGTGTAGGTAAGTAGGTAAATATAAGTTCTCAATAAAAATACAAAATTCAACCTAGAATGTAAGTTGTACTACTATAACTTATCACTGAGGTCTCAAAATATTAATAACTAATAAATCTAATAAATAAAACTAATAAATCAATACAGCAGTATAAGTATACCTGTTTAGTATTAATAAAAAATTTAAAGATAGAATAAATCAGCAATAATATGAGTAAAAAAAAGAAAAAGCAAAAATACAAAAACTCAAGTAAGAAAAAAAAATCAGCTAAAAGCTACTGTCTTAAAACCAAAACTTGGAAAAGGCCCCACGTTGGGCGCCAATGTAACAAAATACTGGGGTGTGTAGGAGGAGAGAGGTATAAGAAGAGTGGTCTATATCTATGGGATAAAATTGATAGAAGTAAAATAGATAACAATTAAGTAAAGAAGTAAAAAAATATTGAACGGAATGTGGCTAGGCTAGCAATGTAGGCAAGAGAATGACCACTAGAAACTCAAGGATGGATACGGCCAATTTGCATGCCTTTTAAAGACAATAAATCAGGAAAATATGTATGATGGATAGAAAAGAAGATATGAAAAATAAATAGATATAATGAAAATTAACAAAGAAAACAAATTAAGGGCGCCAGAAGAGGGATACTACTCTAAAATCACTCGTAACGGTCACTCTTCCAGGTATCGTATACTGCTAAAATTAATTAAAGTTGATTTAATAAACAAAAATGCTGTAAATGTAAAAAGGTAAGGAAATATTAATAAAAAAAATTATATGCAAAACAAATTCAAGTTTATTAAATATAACTTCTTAGATTTTGACGATCTCTAAGTTACCAAAAAGTATATGAAAATTTCACAATATAATATTTAAAAAAATGTTGAAAACAACTATAATAAAAAGTTGAAAACTAGACAGAATAACTCTGATATAGAGTGTACAACCTACATCTAGGTTAAAACAACCTTAAACAAAATAATGCTAACGTTGGAAGAACGTATAGCCAAGTAAATATATCAAACTTACCTACAATATGACCAACAATATTGTTAAACACCTCTAAATTCACATACAAACAAAATAATACATATAAATGGGAACAAGCCAAGTTAAACAATTGAAACGGTATATTATCCTGAAGGGATAATAACCGGAGTTAATAACGCAAGATGAAATATAAAAAATTAGTTAAGTAAACAAATAATGAAATAATTAAAGTTAATAATGAAATAAATGATTAATACAAAAAAACAATGGAAGATAATCTCTGGGTAGAATTTGAGCTCAAACTTACCGATACCTTACACCAAGGGGAGTTATATTAATTAATATATATATATATATATATATATATATATATATATATATATATATATATATATATATGTTATAAAAAAACTATAACTGGTGAAACAAGATATATATATAGTTCTGAAGTAAAAACCAACTGTCCTCCTACAGCTGTCCAGCTGTCCAGCAACAGTTGTCTGGAAGGATACTCCCGAATGGCTTCGGTGTCCCAGCGAAGTCCTCCTTGAGGTCCGAAATTAGCACGGAGCTGGTGCTAATTGGCTCAGTTCCAATGATTACGGTCCTGCCCTACCTCTAGGTGCAGGCTGGAGAAAAAATGAGGGTGGAGTAGACAATACTCCCTGGCTTGTCCCAAATGACCCTGATTCTTATTAGAGTTGAAGTGGTACTCTCCCTCGGATGTTCTGAGGGAAATTTATAATTCCATGGTAGGTGGCTGAAAACAATTCCCCGTTACTTCTAATCTCAACATTCATAAAAAGAAATCAAAGAAGAAGTGAGGAAAGTTTCTTTCAGCATAAGAAACCGGAGCAAAAAGATAATTATGGTAGATAAAAAAAACCATCCAATCGGATGTAGCGTGACCTTGCTTCACATAGAGTAAAAATATAATGGCCTTGGACAAAATACTATATTAAAATATGAAATAATGAATCTGAATAATAGGATATAGATAAAACACTCTAATGTTTATAATATAAAAAATTATTATTTACCAGATAGCTAATCAATTCCGTGCTAGAAATCTCACTTCACCTCCCGAGTTTGCGAAAACACCGTCAATTAAATCGTTATGGTATACTTAGAATATTTAACTTCTTGAAGTGAAGGAAATTCTATGCATTAATTGGATTTTCTTTCGCTAACTGCCACCTTGTACCACTTCAAACTCTAGATCAAAAGTGAATTTTAATTCACAGTTAATTAACCAAGAAGAGCCAATTTCCACTTCCCCCTAATCTCCTGTCATCTCTCTGGTCCGCAATGGTACCAAATTAGAACAGAGTGACAACTTAAATTATTAACAATACACACTTAATGGGCAAATGAACACTTAAAGTTAGGCAACCCATACTACGTCTCTGAAATTATTTTTAATATAAATTGTTTATTATTTTAATTTAAATTGTAATAAAAGTAACGACTGTTACATAGTGTAGTGTAATGTACAATTATATGTTTATGACATTTTGTTCTTGTCAGATAGGCCGCAATTGACGAAATGCCCCTGAAGATGATCTAGGGATCGAAAGTACTTGGGCAAGATTAAATTAAACTGTGCTCGATATATGCCTTTTATTTGATCAAAGTTCATATATATATATATATATATATATATATATATATATATATATATATATATATATATATATATATATATATATTTATGATGTATTGTTTGTTTGAATGATGAGCAATGAGTATTTTTAATAATATAGGGTTTTTATCGCGGTTCTCAAAGAATTAGTTTGTAAGTACTTTTTTAAATTATCTTTATTATAACTATTATGAAACACACATATATGTATCTTAGCTAGCCAATGTAAATTTAAAATAAACTATCTTTAAATTGATATTCTTATAAAACTAATTAAATTCTATAGACAATGTAAAATTTAAACAAACTATCTTCAAAATTAAAATTGTTATGACACTAACTAAATTATATTAACAAAATTTTGTACCTTTCTTTCACTGAATGCCTAAATGAACTGTTTTCCACTATATAGATTCTAATCACCACTGAATGACTTCGTACTTCGGTTATCCTTGTTATTGTGAAATTACTTTTTCCAATTATCAGCTTCTACCAATTTAAGATATATTTTTCTTCACCAGCATTTATAAACCACCAAGCAAACCAGCAAAACAGCATTTATATTTATTCTTCTTTTCAATATACCAATATCCAATTATTATAAGTTGATTTATACTAATCTCCAATCATAATATAATTTTAATTTCTTCCAATATACTTTTTTAATCTTCAATAATTATTTGTGTAATTATAAATGTGCATAATTTTTAATCTTCATTTAACTCACTATATTAAACAATTGGACTATTTGTAACTGACTGACTGTCTTGAAAATTCTGAACAATTGACTTCACTAACTAAATGAGTCTATCTTCTACTAACTTTCATAATAAACTGGCCATCTTGAATCCAAATCACGGGTATTTATATCTTTTCAATCTTCCAGAACCATCTGGTAAGAAATCATGTTCGATTTAGTTATATTTCTTCTATATGGATGTTCTCGAAAAAAATATCTGTTCGATTCACCGACATAATCATTATTCCAGAATGTTCCAACATAAACAAAGATCAAATTCTGGAGAATTAGTTAATGTTCTATTGATAATTTTGTTGACATTTGGGCTTTTCAGATCAGAATAAACATTTAAATCATTAAATATATATAAATTAAACACTTTAAACTAACATTATTATTATAACCCCACTTTATATTCCTAAAAATTCTTAATTTGTCAGTCACTTACTGTATAGTTGGTTGCCTATGCACATGGCTCACTTAAATATATTTACAACATTAAAATACAACTTTTTACAATTATTATATGCTAATTTCTTAAAAATGCCCTCACATAAATAATTTTTATTAAATTCTCTAGTATATAACTTATTAAAATAACCAAATATCTAATATTATCTAATGTGTAACTTATAAATTAATTTTTTAAATAATATCATTTCAATATATATATATATATATATATATATATATATATATATATATATATATATATATATATATATATATAGATATATAGATAGATAGATAGATAGATATATAGATATATATAGATATATATAGATATTGATCGTAGTCTATGACATTCATAACCACCGTAGCATTGCCTTTATCAGCTGGAAGTACAATGATTTCTTTATTTTTGCGCAATGAATTTAATGCCTCTTTTTCCTCGTGTGTTAAGTTTCGTTTTGGCGGTTTAGCTGTTCGTAATATGAAAGTTTTCAATAGGAATGAGTAAACAAAAAGCAGAAAAGCCAATAGAACCTTGTTGCGTTCTGACTATACTATGACGATGACCTTTACAATATAAACAATACTTGAGACAACTGTTTGTTTCAATTTGGTCATTCAGAATATATATATATATATATATATATATATATATATATATATATATATATATATATATATATATATATATATATATATATATATATATATATATATATATATATATATATATATATATATATATATATATATATATATGTTCGGAAAGATTTCCGCGGTTAGTACAATTAAACTTAGAGCTAAGATTAATATTATTATAAAAATTAATATTAAACTCACCAGTCTTCCGGGTTGAACCGCGTCGATATCCATTTTGCCGAGCTTTCGACATCCTCTCTGATGTCTTCTTCAGGGCTTCCGAGGTCTCAGTCTCCCGAGCCCCCAGACACTACTACACTCACTAGTCACTTCTAGTTCACTCACTAGTTCACTACTACGACTGGGACCTATATATATATATATATATATATATATATATATATATATATATATATATATATATATATATATATATATATAACAAGCTGAGCTTTCTTGTTTAAAACAAGCCCTCATCCAAAATGGCTACCGCGAAAATCACATCAATAGGAGCATCCAAAGACATCAATCTCCCACTCAATCTCAATCCAAAGACTCAGACCCTTATCATACGAAAGCGTTTCTTCCTTACATCAAAGGTGTCACTGACAAAATCGACAAAATTCTTAAACCATTCTTAAACCTTATAATAAAAATAATATTTACCCCCCAACAAAAACTTTCATCTCTTGTTCGATCAATCAAAGACAATATTCCAAACGAACAGCACGGAGTTTATGAAATTCCTTGTGCAGACTGTCCCCGATCCTATATAGGCCAAACAAATCGTAGAATTCAAAATAGGATTTATGAACATTCCATTTCTGTTCGCAATTCCGATTCAATTTCAGCTCTCGGTCAACACCATCTTCATACAGGTCACAAAATTGATTTCGAAAACTCCAGAACCATAGCCCCCATCCGCTTTTATAAACCAAGAATTATCCGAGAAGCCATAGAAATAGAAAAAAGACCAAATTCCCTTAATAAAAGAGATGACGCCATGCGGTTACCTTCTACATGGAGACCTCTCATAAACAAAATATCGCCCCCTCCATCTTCGAATCAAAATCCCACTGTCGGAAATATTCGCGCCAACTCTCGCGCCAATCCCCACCCTAACCCCCACCTAGGCCACGTCACCATCGACGGTATAAATGAACCGTCCCCTGGTCCCAGTCGTAGTAGTGAACTAGTGAGTGAACTAGAAGTGATTAGTGAGTGTAGTAGTGTCTGGGGGCTCGGGAGACTGAGACCTCGGAAGCCCTGAAGAAGACATCAGAGAGGATGTCGAAAGCTCGGCAAAATGGATATCGACGCGGTTCAACCCGGAAGACTGGTGAGTTTAATATTAATTTTTATAATAATATTAATCTTAGCTCTAAGTTTAATATATATATATATATATATATATATATATATATATATATATATATATATATATATATATATATATATTGTGTTTAAGAAGATATACCCGTTTTCATAAAACAAGTAATTGGTCTCTGGTAAGCAATAGCCTTACATTTTTCTTTGTGAATATTTGTATTAGAATGTTTAATATAATTGAATCCTTTCCACTTTTTATATTAATGTCTTTATTACAACTTTTACAAAATGCAAGTTCACCTTTGGTACTCTTTTTCAACCATCCTACAAACTCTGGTAATTTTTCCCATTCTTCTTTTGGAAATATTTAATTTTTTTCATTTTCGGTTCACTACTTTCACTCTCACTTGATGACATGTTTAATTTAATATTAATTAAAGTTAAGTTTAATTTTTACTCTGCTTGAATAAAGCCAAAATAAAACCGAAAGATAACTGATAACTATAAACAATATCCTTTTCAAGACCAATTAAATAGTTTTATACTACATAAATAGGGTATTCCCATGTATAAATTTCATAGGAAATTAGGCGACAGAGTATAATTTGCACGTGCTAATGATATCGAGTATATAGTATATCCAATAAACATGCCATATTATGTTTCTTCATAATCGCATTTTTATTTTATCTCACATAGAAAGATGTAATAAAAATTTACGACTTCCCCTCTTCACTACCGATAAGAATTGCTGTGTAAAAATCTAAAATATTTACATTGCACTAATTTGACTTATAAATAAACCTTTTAAGAACTGAAAAAAAATCTAGAGGACCAATAAATAAATAAATCAATGTATGATAGAAAAATAATAGGATTTGGGTTTTAAATTCAGCAAAATATGTTTACACGAGACGAGAAGAACTATCTGCATAAATATATTACATCATCCTAGTTATGTTATTGTTAAATCTTTATTTATTCTAATCTATTGTTCTTATCTTAATTTACTAAAGGTTCAATATTTATAACACTTACGAATTTAATTTATTTAAATTTTATTTACATTAATTTATCTTACAATAATTTATATATCCGAGCGTCACATTTAAAATACCCGATCGCGATATCTTCTTTTGACTGACTTCTTTTAATGAGAGTTCCGTTATTATATATGAAAATACAGCTATTCGAGAGTTCAGGCGAATCCCTCTGATTATACTAGAAAGTAAATCGGTCGGGTCATCATTCGACCGGTTTCTGGAAACTTCGAAGCGACCGTTTCAGGTTGATTTCTGGCAGCTGATCGAAGGGTCTCGTAGAATCTACAACATTGCGTAGAATCGTAGAATCTACAAGTCTCCCGGAACCTTGTCGGGACTGGAACTGGAACGGTATGCTGGTATCGGCAACTAGACCCTCTTTTACAACTTCCAGTTGTATAAAAATGACAAGGGACGGTTTTCCCTCCGCACCAGTAACTATGCGGATTGCAACAGACTAACACCTGGACTTCGGTGTCTTTAAAGATCTCCTCCACCATATTTCGGATAACCCTCCAATCTAATTGGCGGCACTCCAACTTTGGCATGGCTAACTTTTGCACGTCGGACTCTAGTACGTGCTCTCTCAATTGAAGTAAGGCTTCCCATACATCTCGGTAGGTGGGTTGGTCACGGGCAGTGTCTTTTGTTACCAGGTAGAAAAGGTAACGTGATGCATCTTGGAGTTTCAAGGTTTTGCCGAGAGCTGGCACTTGGCATTGAAGTTCTGCAACTCGACCGAACTTCCTTCCAAAGACGGATGCCAACCCTGGTGCGTCTTTGATACTGGCCGGGATGGTAAGGGCCAGTGAGTAGTCATCGGGAAGCGCGAGTAGATCTTGCCTTTCTTCAGTGGTAACACCATGTCTTGCTTTACCGGTACCTCCATAGGCACCCATGAATTCCTCAAACGTGAGGTCAGACACATCTTGGACTTGGTTTACTTCCACTTCTTCATCCACGTCGTGGCCACCTTCGAAAGACGCCAGCCGGTTATGGTGTACTATCATCGGCTTTCCCCTCGGAATCTTGTTTATTCGGTAAATGACATCATTGATCTTCTCCATAATGAGGTATGGACCTTCCCAAAACTGCTGCAACTTGGGAGAACAACCTTTTCGCTTTTTGGGATTATAGAGCCAGACTTTGTCGTTCTTCTTAAAACACCCCTTTTCGGCTTGCGTATCGTACCGTTTTTTCATTCGGTCACTAGCGATCTGAAGATGGGAACGGACCAACTCGTGTACATTGTCCATTCTTCTTCGTAATTCGATCACATAATCTTCACCTGCTACATCTTCTCCAGGTCGACACTCAAACTCTAGATCACGAGGTAGTCGCATCTCGCGTCCGAATAGGACCCTGGCTGGTGTCTGGCCTGTTGATTCGTTAACAGCAGATCTATAGGCCATTGTGAAGAACGGAAGATATTGGTCCCAGTCTCGCTGATCCTATTCATCCGTTATACCATACCATTCGATTGCGGATGATAAGCCGTAGTTCTTGTTTTCTTCATGCCTAGTCTATCACATATTCCTTGGAATAGATCGCTTTTGAAGTTCCTGCCTTGGTCACTATGGATCTCCAAATTCACTCCGAATCGGCTGATATATTCTTGGATCAACTTATCTGCAACGGTGGCGGCCTTCTGGTCTGGAAGTGCGTAAATCTCGACCCACTTAGTGAAGCAATCCATTACTACCAACATGTACTTGCCTCCATTTTCACTTTCTGGAAATGGCCCTGCAATGTCCAAAGTTATTCTTTCAAACGGGCTTCCAACATTATATTGTCTCATAGGAGCTCTTCTTTTTCGTTAAGGCCCGTTACTCGTAGCACAAATAGTACATTTCTTACACCAGTCTTTTACATCGTCGGAACTGTTCATCCAATAAAACCGTTCCCGAATTCGCTGAAGGGTCTTCTTTACACCAAAATGCCCTCCTGATGGACTGTCGTGTAACTGACGAAGTACTTCGGCTATTCTGCTCTTTGGGATCACCAACTGTCTTCTCTTCTCTGAACCGTCATCATTTTCCAGGACTCGTTTGAGCAAGCCATCTTCCATGATAAATGAGTCCCACTGGGCCCAATACGTCTTAATTACTGAGCATAGGTTTTATATTTCTTGCCAAGGTGGTCGACGGTTTTCCTCTTTCCATTTTAGAATTTTCTGTACAACTGGATCTCTCTCTTGTTGTTCCCTTATCTTGGTAGGCGTCCAGTCGTCGTTGACCATCGTCGTTCTTAGCACTGCTGCTTCCTTGGATTCCGTTTTGTTGCAGTGGGAACACTCTGCTGGGCATGGCCTTCTGGAAAGAGAATCAGCGTTTCGGTGGGTAACTCCGGCCCAGTGCTCAATATTGAAATCGTATTCTTGGAGTCGTTCGATCCACCTGGCTATCTGACCCTCTGGATTCTTAAACTGCATCAACCACTTAAGGGCGGCATGGTCGGTTCGGATTAAAAACTTCCTTCCATAGAGGTATTGATAGAAGTGCTCTACTGATTTCACTACTGCCAGAAGTTCTCTTCTCGTGACGCAATTATTCCGCTCAGGTTTTGAGAGAACTTTACTAAAATATCCAAGGACTCTTTCCTGTCCTCCTCGAATCTGAGACAGCACTCCTTCAATTCCCATATTACTTGCATCTGTATCTAAGATGAACTCTCCTTCTGGCAGTGGATACCCTATAATTGGTGCTGTGATTAAATGCTTTTTTAAGGTCTCAAAGGCATTTTGGGAGTCTGTATCCCAGCGGTATTCTCTTGTTTCCTCTGTAAGTCGCGTTAATGGTTTAGCGATATCTGCAAACTTCTTAATAAACCTCCGGTAGTAAGTACATAGTCCCAGAAAACTTCTCACTTGGTGTTTGTCAATTGGTTTTGGCCATTCCTTAATGGAATCGATTTTTCCCTTATCCACGGCCACTCCTTCTTTACTGACTATACGACCCAGATAATTGACTTTACCTTGAAATAGCTGGCACTTCTTGGGGTTTAGCATCAATTGGGCAGCTTTAAGTCGATTAAAAACGTTTTCTAAATTCCTCAAATGATCTTCAAATGTCTCCCCCAAGTCGATTGTGTCAGCATCTTATGGTCTTCGTTTTCTTGTATGTCATGCTTTTCATCATATTAACGAGCTGGTCAAGTTTATCTTCATCTCCTTTCTCTTTCACAGTCCTAACTTTACTGTATCCGCTAGAGGCCTGCGTAGCTGACTCGTATTCGAGGGCGGCGGATAAGACATCAACCAGCGTCTTGTGACGAGCTAATCGTAGTGTTCTCTGCATTTCATGATCACGAAGACCATCAATAAATGTTTGAACGGCCAACTTTTCCATCATGTCTTCGGGAGCTGTTGGATAAGCATATCGTACTAATCTGGCAATATCTACCTCATATTCTTGAAGAGCCTCATCTTTCTTTTGTCTTCGATTTTTAAGCTTTGACTGATATACATGCTCCAAATGTTCGTGACCATATCGCATATTTAACCTCTTCTTGAGTTGTTCAAAATCATCCGTCTCCTCTACGGCTGTGGTCTGAAGCACATCTAAGGCATCTCCTCGAAGAGCGATAGCCCGGTTTACAGCCTTTTCTTTTTCAGACCATCCATTCGCTCTTGCAACTGATTCGAACTGTTTCATATAGTTGTTCCATGACGATTTTCTGTCGAAAGTTGGGACTTTAACATGAACAGAACCTCCACTTCCTTCAAATTTCGGCTAATATGACTCATATTTTTACGTAACATTATTATTTCAATATTTTGTTTAGACTACATCCGAGATCGACATCCACACCCACGTCCCACATTGATATGTTTTGATGCGTCAGCGGAATACTTACCAATAGTTTTAAGAAAGAATTTGTTTGTATTATCGTTTGTACATACTATTGTTTATACATCAGCTGAAAACGTCTTAGAAATAATATAATAATGTTTAATAAATTTGTACATTTTCCTTCGGAAGTTTTATTACTTTCTCCACCGAATACATTTATAAAAATCATATATTACAAAATACAAACAAAAATTAAAATAGTACAATAGTATAATAATAAAAATCGGTATATCGGTAGATTACTTCCTAAATCGGTAGATCTACCGAAAAATCGGTAGGGTTGGCATCGCTGCCTGCAGGTGTAAGGTAGCTATCGGAGTACAGGATACTCAATTATCTGGAATTCCTACGTATTCACGATTGAAACTGAATGTAGAGGGCAGGTCGATTGCAGTGTCATGACCGATAGACCGATATAAATGGTATAAACAAACATAACAGTATAATGTTTACCATTGCTTTTTAATGTTTAGTTTGGTTTAAGACGAGTTATTTTTATTATTTAAAAATGGAAATTAGCCTAATGATATCGTTGAGTATTGTGATGAAGCAAAGAGACCATTGGTTGAAGGGGAAGCAGTTTTCAAGTGATGAATTCTTAAATTTTAACTTTAATGGTTGGAACTGGCTTGTGTATTGGTTAATTTGTATATTTTTTGTATAAATATTTTGTGTATACCTGGGAACCCATAGTATAATGTTCTGTGTAATGTTTGTCTTATTAATATATGCATTATTTTATAAAATTATGCCTAATGTTTTTTATATGTTAATTTTTATTTTATACTATTTTTTGACATATGTAAGGACTTTATTGTATATTAACATAAATAAATAACTTGAACTTGACTTTATTTACTTTATTTATTTATTTATAACTTTATTTATTTATTGACTTTATTGTAAGATAGTTCATTTGATTACATGAAATCAACCTTAACTTGAGATCACCTGTCAGAAAAGATCATAGCACATGATTTGTCTTTCAAAGGTTCCATAATAAATCATGAGGAAAAACCTCGTGATACTATCCCAACGTGGTATGTATTTGTATTTCTGTTATTTAAGAAAATAAATTATGTATTCTCAATATGTTATTGACTAAATGATAGCAGTATTTTCTTTTTATTGATTTCCTCAAGTTTTCCAGTTTCTGTTATTTGTGTGATATTAGTTTGTATTTAAGTTAATTATTTAAGTTATATTTAAGTTAATTATTAGTTTTTTGTTAAACTTTACTAATTATTTTCCAATGTTATGTTTACTTTAAAAAATTTTATATATATTTTGTTTCAATGTAAATGGTATACCCGTTAATAAATAAATAAAAGTTTAGGAAAGAGAAATAGGGACATATCTGTCCCTATTTCGCAATAGGGGAGGAACAGAACAATATCGATTTGATTTAAAATACTTTAACGTAGTCATAATGCTGAAATTTACTAAAAAAATTTAATATTTCTATTTCTATTCAAATTAATTGCTGTCTGGTTTGTTTATACCACTTTTAGTAGTTTAAATTTATTCCGCCAGAGGTCAGATACTTTGTTTTCAATCGCGAATCGAGCTGGCAAGTTGCCTAAGTGCAGCGCCAAAACAGAAGAGAAGAAGAAGAAGAACGTCAAATATATCTATAGGTTATGTTCAATGTTCATTCATTGTACGAAAATTCAATTTAACTATAATTTCACCACCTTAAATAAAAATTGTTTGATTTATAATGCCGACAATCGGAGTTAATAGGGATTTATTATTTAAATCATTAGGCAAAAGTTACAGTGAGTGAATATTAATTATATAATTTTAATCATTAAGCAAGGATGTGTTTTACATAAATTTTCTTCTATTTTTTAGCTGACGATGAATTCCAGATCCTTTGTTTTGAATTTGGTTTGGAACTAGATGAAGTGGTAGGTGTACAACAATATTAGAAATTGTTAACCAGTTATTACTACCTATATTAACCCTTAAGTACTGGCAGCTACAGTTGTTACACAAGTACTAAATACTGACAGGGAGTCACATTGACTCCTTTGAAAAAATGGTCAAAATCAAAACTTCAAATAATTTGTATTTTTTTGTTAAACAATAAGTAATTCATATTATCAAGAAACACTTGTTGAAAAACTTATAACAGTTATTAAAAATGGTACATTCAATAGGCAAATAACTTTACACATGAAAATGGAGGTATACACTTCAAAGTAGCAACAAAATTACTAATTTTTGCCTTAGGTGATTAGCAATGATATTTCTACTGAAAAATCATAAAAACTTATTCTTAAATATAATAATGGTAAAAACTGCAACTGGTAAACACAGGTAATAATTTAGTGCTCTTCTTATCTGGAACAACAATACGCACAACATTTTCAGGAACATTTCAGACATATTGGCCTTCTACATTTTATACACAAGCTGCATGTCTTTCTGTGTAATCTCGAAAGGCATATGTAAAAATATTTTCGTGTTTCCAGATGTTCTTCTTGTGTACCTTGTGCTTCTTTTGGTAAATGCAAAATACGACATTAAGCATTTCACTTCCCTACTTACATTTGGATTTTTCAATCTAGACATCATTAAGGATTTTTATCTAACTGTTCAGCTAAAGTTTTTATAAATTTGTACCAAGTTGTATCAGTTTTATTTAAAGCATCCATTTTCATCTATAGCATCAACTCCACCTTAAGTTAGCTTATAAAATGCATTTATCTCTGATTTTCCAGTTTCTTTATCAATTGCTGCTAAATGGTGCATATATGATAATAATATAAATCACAGTTTGTTTTTTTGGGTGTATGTAAAATTATGGTCAGATCCTTAGTAAATCCATAAATTGTTTCACCCACTTCGTGACTTCTTTTTGGAAGAAAATCTGCTGGTAGTTTTCTTTTATTTCTTTTAGTTTTTTAAGGGTTCCTACAAATGTCAAGTTATTCTTCAAAAGATGTGAGCAAGTTTAACTGACGAAAACCAGTTATCAACTGTTATGTTTCTGTTTGAATTGTATAAGGGTCTGGCCAAGCATATTACTGACTGAGTTGGCTTACAGAGTTCTTTCATCTGCGGTTAAACCATGTCTGTCAGTATCTTTACAAGTATAAATGTATGCATTAAAAAAATATTGTGTTTGTGTCTGCTAGCACCATAATTTTTAACCTGCATGTGTCTGGCTTCAACAGAATATACATTTTAAATTTGCACCTGCCTCTGAACCCCACTAACATTTCATCAATGCAAGCTGTGGCTCCTACAGTATAGCAGTTTTTGAATTTTGTATAAAAATGTTAAATAACTCGTGTATAGCAGCTGCTGGAACATTCAACTTTCTCTCTTTCCTGTTGTTCATATTGTCAAAACGTAAGGCAGCTAATAAAATTTGAAAACTGTTCTTTTGAAAAATTGGTTGAAGTTCTATAAAATGGGTACCCTCAAGTTCAGGTTTATTCTGATGTTTATACTTTTGTCTCATTGTGCTAAATTTTTATTTGTCTATTGAATAATTAAATCAAACATTTCAACAGAAAACAATTTACTAAAACCTGTAATGGGCTAATGTCATTGGCTGAAACTACACATGCTGTTAGAAGATGCAGAATGTTATGATCTAGTCTACGCACACTACTTCTGTAATGTTCTATTTTGCTGCACTTATATCTGTTTTTACAGTAATAATATGTTTTTAAATCATCCGCTTCACACTGTCACTAGTGTCACTTTCAGAACACACAGTTTTATTTTTTGAATCTACTTTACTTATTTGCATCATAGTTGGGGTTCTTTGATTTTCATCATACCATTGCATTACTTTTTCTTCATAATTAACATATAGGACACTAATATTTTGGGAATAATAATCAATGACTGGTATTCACTTTTATAACATTTGTACCGACATGAGTCAATTTGACTCCAAAAGTTACATATCTCAGTAAATAAAAATGCAACAACCTGTTTTTCTTAACACTACTCAGAGAACTAAAATTTATTAAGGTACTGACAAAATTTGTGAAGGGATACTATGCCATTTGTGGCATAGAGTCTTTTTGACTCCACGTCATTACTTACAGCTTAATAATGAAACTAGTAAAATCAATATCTAGAAAAATTTACATTGATTGTATACTGGCTTATGTTGTCTGATTGTGGAAAAGCACTATAAGTACATTTTTGGCACTTTATGTGTTTGATTGTATCTATATGTTTTCTCTTACCATTAATAACCAAATCCTACTTGACTATATTATTTACTGAGTGCTTCTGAATTTTCTATAAATATTCTGATCTAATGAAATCTAGTAGTTTTTTTCAATTTTGTAATGTCAACAATTTGTATCAAAATATCTAACATAGAGAGAATACTCCAAGTAAGACAAAGAATTTTAGCAAAACTGATAGAATTTACATATCGTCGGCTTAACTCGAAAACCATGTAACTGCCAACAGAGAAACTTTACAGGAGAGCAAAACACTGTTCCCTCTCAAGCTTTTGAACGATATGTAGACATCAACAGCTGTTTCCTGCTAACAAAGTGCTCACAAATAACCACAAAAATATCAAATGTTAATTCAGTTTTAATTTGGTTTGTTTGTGAGTTACTTGGTTTGATATCAGTTAACTTTGGAGTTACATGTTATGCTCTGAGGAGTTACAACATTTGTGTCTTCATGGAAAAGTATGACGTACCAATTTTACTGGAGTTATAGAATATGCCAAAATAAATTAAAAATTGAAGATGAAACTAGGATAATGACATCAACACCCAACAATAGAGCCAGAAACATCGGCCACCAATTCACGGTTGATAATTCTACCTTTGAAGTGGTGGACAAATTCACATACTTAGGCTCCCTGATCACCAAGGAGAACGTCATGACGGAAGAAATCAAGCGAAGAATAATCCTAGCAAACAAATGCTATTTTGGACTGAGTAGACATATGAGAAGCAGAAACTTAAGCCAAAAAACAAAAATAACCATATACAAAACCCTTATACAACCAGTGTTGACATATGGGTCGGAGACATGGACCATTTCCAAGGCAGATGAAAATCTCCTGCTTATATTTGAACGAAGGATCCTGAGAAGAATATTTGGTGGCATCTGTGAAAATGGTGTTTGGAGAAAGAGGTACAACTACGAGATATATCACAGATATAAAAATATATTTGGTGGTAAAGACGTAGTATCCTTTATAAAAATAGGAAGACCAAGATGGGCAGGAACTCTGCCAAGATCACAGCAGAACAACCCTCCTAGAAGAATCCTTATGTCACAACCTGTGGGAAGTAGAAGTAGGGGTAGACCAAAACTCAGATGGAGGGATGGTGTAGATGAGGATGGTAGACAAATAGGTGCAGCAAACTGGCAACAGTTGGCAATGGATAGAACTGACTGGCGTAATAGACTTGGGAAGGTCGAGGCTCTTTTATAGGGCTGTAGCACCAATGATGATGATGAAATTAAAAATTAATATTAAGTTCAAATAAATGTGGAAACAGGCAAATAATAGAGAGTTATTGCAACAATCTTTTTTCATGTCCTCTATTAAAAGTACTTTTATATTGACATATACCCATGCGTAGTTCTACAAACTTTAAAGACTTCCTTTATTAAAATAAAGGCAGACTGTATTTAAATAAAATACTAGTAGTCTGGACTTTATTAAAAGATCTTTTATTTTGACGTAACATGTCACAGAAATGTCAATTAGTTTTAGTAAACAACTTATATTCCAGGCAAAACTTATTTGATAACTAAAACTAAATTCTAAACTAGTTAAAATGTTCTAACAATAAAGAAATAATTAATTTTAACACTTAAACCGAATTAAATTATTTAAAATTTGGACAGAACAGCGAAATCGTATACCAAACAATAGAATAGACCAAAACAATTTATTTACCAATGAACTTAAATAATTGACAATTTAGTTGACTTGACATGTTACATCAAAATAAGAGAGATTTTAATAAAGTGTGCAATAACGGTTGTATGCAGGCATAAAATCCTGTCTTTTATTAAAAGATCCTTTATTAAAGTTAGCCTTTATGTTGACGTTGCAATAACTGTCTAATAACTAAAGTGACTCAGTGAACAGATTTTTATTATCCAAAAAGACATTTTATAACACAATAAAAGATCATCTTAGTCCTAGGCCTACATAAAAAAATGAGTAAAATACTGAAATTTAATATAAAAATCCAACAAACTAGTCCATCTGCTTGGGGAAGATCATCATAAAATGAATGAAAGTCAATTGGCAAAGTAATTTTAAGTTCCTGCAGATGCTGGTACTTCGCTCTTGATATTTTACGCCTTGTAAAATAAAGCTGAGGAAGGTCCTGTCCTACAGCTTCTACAACACTTATAGCTTGTTCACCTGTGGCTCTGCTTTATCTTGAATTTGTTCCCGTTTTTTTGGTCTTGTGCTTATTTTTTTACTTACAAGTCTTTCAAATGGCTTGTATTCGTCCTGGAATTGCAACTTAAAGTACATTTGTTTGTCACTTGTGTACTTAAGACAACAGATATATATTACTTTAGGATCTCCTTGTTTGGAGCCAGGTCTTATTGATGTATAAATCATTGGTTTCCTGTAGTCCTTGAAAAAGGTGTGGTCAAGGTATTTAACTTGATATGGTTTGGGATTTTTTCTTGCCTTTTCACATACTTTGATGTAGTCAGCTGGTACATTGATGTCTTTATTTTTCATAGCTCTTTCTATTGTTGAGTGCATCGAGTCACACTCCATTTGGGTGTGACCCTTTTCAAGATATTTTTGTTCTATTGTAATATTAAGCATAGAAGCCGCATGTAATAATGCATTTGATAAAATGGCGGATCTGTTTTGATAATTACAACCGTCGCTGTAAAAAATTACTTCTCCTTTGTCTTTAAAATCAATTTGGGAAAAAAAATAACACAAGCTGCTGGCAAACTCATTAGCCATCAAATCCCCTTCGCCCTCATTCCAGATATAGCAATATCTTTCTTTTGTTTTTAAAATTGAAAATACATAAATTGTGTACACCGAGTTTGCTTCTGTAATACAAAGAGGATGCATTTGACTTTGGACTTAATAAAAGCGACTGTAAGTCGACTGTAAACACGAATTCCTTTTCTTCTTTATCTTTGTTTTTTTCTTTTCTCGCCGATTCTGCTTTTTGTCGGTGTTCGTTGAATAATTCCTCCGATATGTGCTTTAACTTAAAAGCACGGCACATGTCGCACTGATCTTTTTTGGGTCTCTTCAATGACATATTCATATCGTTGAATGCATATATGAAAAGAGCACATAGACAGTGCGTTAATATATATTTTTTTTTTTTCATTACACCAGCTTATACTTCATAAAGCTGTGCCTTTGATGTCCAAATTGGTTCAAGGTATAGTTTCTTTGAGCTGGTTCTGCAGTAGTGAGATTCGACGTGTGGCATGCTTTGTTGTATTGCTCAACTGAGCTCTCCTGTCTGGTTCTTTTTTTGCCCTCATCTCTTCTGGGTGTTTTATTGCAGCTATTAGGCTCATTTTCTGACAGACTACTTTCTTCATCATTTTCATTTTCATCCTCTACTTTATTTTTTAGCCAATTCAATATCATCCAGTCTCCAACTCCCAGAGTTATGAGTAAAGTTGACTTACAAACCCGAACCTTCTCATTTCCAACTTTTAAATGAAATTTAAAAGTCACTTTCCTCCTTGACTTGTTTGCTTCTTTTCGATCTCGAGCTCTCTCAGGTAGACAAACATCAGTTAGTCCTTTAACATACATTTTTTTAGCATCACATGACATTTGCCAGAAATGAGTAAATAGCCTTTTCCTTGTGTTTTCCGACAGCAGTTTACAGTGAAATTTAGGGCTTTTAAATTTACATTCTACTGCTCTCATTTCTCTTTTTGGTTTTTTTACTACAAAGCGACTTTTTCCGTTGACAAGCTTTCTTCCAACGTACTCTTCTCCTTTTTCTCGGGACATTTTCGCTTTTTTATACTGCCAATCGCTTTCATGAACTTGGTGCCTTTTTCTGCGTTTCCGGTTCTCTGCCTTACAATTTTCATCAGTTTCTTCAACATTTAACGCTACCACATCTTGAGGGGCATCTTCATCTGCTTCTTGATTATGTTCTTCGGCATCTTCATTTTGAGTAGGCCTAATCTCTTCTTGATCTATGTCTATAGGGGAGGTTTCGTCAGGTCCTACCATTAACTCTAAAAGAACATTTCCATTCACAGGCTTCACACCTACTTCTTCAACAGTTTCATCCAGTTGATCACTTATACTAGTATTAGCTGTCACTTAAACCTGAGATACTTAAT
Organism: Diabrotica undecimpunctata; assembly: GCF_040954645.1. Classification (NCBI taxonomy): domain Eukaryota; kingdom Metazoa; phylum Arthropoda; class Insecta; order Coleoptera; family Chrysomelidae; genus Diabrotica; species Diabrotica undecimpunctata. The sequence goes on along the minus strand of NC_092806.1, from coordinate 92,712,238 downwards.
GGTGGAGCTGTTAATAGACTGTTAATGTCTAACATAGTACCATCTTGGTTTAAAACAAGTAAATTTTCATCAAAGCAACTACCCAAAAGATCGATTTCTACTATTTCTTCTGCATGTGGGGTAGAAGTTGAAGGTTGGTATAGGCCTACAAAGTTTTCTTCTAAAATTACATTGGTGGATTGTAGTAAAGAATTTTCATCAGTTTTCTGAACAATGTTTTGTTCTTGATTTTGTGTTATTTGATTTTTTTTTCTTTTCTTTTTCTTTTTTTTTTCGTCTTTATAGAGGGGAGTCTGGAATCTTCAAAAGACATCTCAGTCCAGGACGCCGCGGTACTTTAAAATGCCCTCTCGTCGCCGAGTCTACGCCGAACGCCTACCTGCTAAACCAGACCCTCCTCTGTCATCCAGCGATCTGGAAGCGGAATGGCCGCTGTAAGGCCGGCATCACTTCCGAAGCACTACCTTTATTCATTCATTCTCCATTCATACACATTCACACTCTATTCATCAGCAAGGAGGCTCCCTGTCTCGTTCCAGGTAGCGCGTAGAAGACACTCATCGCTCCTAGTTTGTCATCATTCCCAGATGGGCATTTTCTCCTTTCCCATAGTCTTACTCACGCATTCTAACTTCACCTTTCAGCATCATTCACTCTTACCTTTAGCGTTGGTCCAGCTGTCTTTCTTCCTCTTGCTTTTTCTTGATCACTGCACGGATATAGCTGTGAATGTTAGTCCAACCTATTTTATTTTCAATCATTCTCTCAATCATTTCTCTCACTGTAACAAAATTCACACCTATCTCTCTCTCCATTCTGTTTCTTTCCACTATCCATCTGCTGCAATCGAACATCGTATGTGTCACAGTGTCCGAGTATCCACAGTATAGGCATTCATCTGTACCAGCCTTTCCGATGCTATAGAGATAGGCCCTAAAACACCCAGGTCCTGTGAGCACCTGCGCCAGGAAATAATCCAGTCGCCTGTGGCCACAGTCCACCCAATCTCTTATGTTCGGGATCAGAATTTTCGTCCACTGTGCCACATTGTCCTTGTTATTCCATTCTTCTTGCCATCTTTCAATTGACCTTTCCCTTTCCTGTCTTCTCCCGGTCACAGTAAGGTTTGGGCCTCTTCTCTCATAAAGCTCCTTTCTTTCCACCGCCAAAACATGCAACGGAACACATTCAGTGATGGTACATAAGGCTGCCGCAGACACAGTCCTGTAGGCGCATGCCACTCGCAACAGACTTGTTCTGTCCACTCGTGTCATGAGACTCCTATAGCCCGTTATCTCTACCGCCTCGCTCCAGACTAGTGCCGCGTAGAGGACGATCGACTGTACAACACCGTGTAAGACCCTCCTCCTTTCGGATTTGGTTCCTCCAATGTTCGGCATCACCCTCCCCAACGCAGCCTTCCAGACCACCTCCCGCACGTGCTCCCCCCATTTTCCATTCTGGTGCCATGTCACTCCTAGATACTTTACTTCTTTCTTAGATGTTAGACATGCTCCCGCACATTTTAATTCAATATTTTGCCTGTTCCTTGTCCCCTTCAGAATGATGGCTTCGGTTTTCTCTGTCGCAAAGTTCAGTCCGTGCTGCGTCATCTCTTTCTTTACGACGCCGCCTGCGTTTCGAACCCGATATTTGAGATCTGGCTCATCCCGGGCCACTACCAGTACAGCGAGGTCATCCGCGAATGCGAAGGGGGTTCTACCCTCTTCGTATTCATAGTGCATAAAGTAACTAAAGATTCATCAATGCAACTACCCAAAATATCAACTTTTACTGTTGGTTCTGTATGTATGGTGGAATTTGAAGGTTTGCAAGCAGAGTTTTCTTTTAAAATAACGTTGGTGGATTGTAATAAGGAATTTTTGTTACTTTTCTGCAAAAAATTTTCGTTTTGTTTCTTTTTCAACATTGCCATAATAACATCTTTTCTGGTTGACATTCTGAAAAAAAAATTTAATTATAAAATGTTTAAGGAAAAATGTATGTGTTTTTATTTTGGTATTTATCCAGATTATAAAAATTACCTCATAACTCTTCTTTTTGCTTTGTTTTCAAGCTATTCACATCTGCAAACCTTGTAACTCCTTTAAAACCAACATAGCAGAACACGTAACTCCAAATACCACTTTAGCGCAGAACCCGTATTTCACATCGAACACGACCTATTCAGTTAGATATTGAGTAAAAAAGTACGTAAAATTCTTATCCAGTTAACTATAAAAAATATATGAGTGTTTATTTTCTAGAACGTACAACATAGCTAATGGTTATAATAACAGGAAATTCTTTAGGGATGAAACAATATAGTTCTAAACTTTCAGACCAAGTAACTCCAGACATAACCTCAAACCAGACGAATAACCTTAAACAACAAATCTCATAACTCCTTGATGAAGTTTGATTGTAAAGTAATGCAACATTTACTTAAAGATGTACTATTATTTAAATATATTATAATAACTTAGCTCTTACCTTACGCTAATACACACAAGTAGCTTGTACGCACAAATACAACAACATTTATTCAGTAAACAAACAAAGCACTACACAGCGGCCCACTTGTTGCATGTAAACAGACTGTTGGAGCATGATACAAATACAAACAGATAAGATACCGCGCATGTAGGCGTGGCTTATGTGACGTCAGCTTGTGCTAAATTTCGGCATATTGTGTTTTTATATTTATGTACATTTACGGTTCATAGCCAATATTTAGTAAAATAAAAATTTTTTTAAGTGTTAAAGGCTTTAAATTTTTCGCAATATGATGTGTGCAGTGTATGGTTGTGCCGTTGACAATATGTGCAAGAGTTTTGTACCCGGTACAGCATTTTATAGCTTTCCAAAAGACAAGGAAATGCAAGCTGTTTGGAAACATTTGTGTAAACGCCAGGATAGTTTTAATGTTAAATTTGCTCGTGTTCGCTCTAAGCACTTTATTGAAAGTGATTATGAACGTAATTTAAAACATGAATTGCTGGGGTATACACCAGCAAAACATCGTTCTTTACAAAAAGACGCTGTTCCGTCAATCAATTTATCTAAACCAAATAAACAGAACGAGAACGCGAATTTTGATAGAACGAACCGGCAACATAAAAGACAACAAAAAACACTTGTGGATGATTTATTAAATAGGTACGTGATATTTATTATATTGAAGTGCTAAATAGTCATGTCTAATGATTTCATTGCTAAATATTTGTTTTTGTAGAGCGAAACTTTGTAACAATAGTGGAAACAGTTTTGATGATGGTGCGAAGGCTGGTGATTCTTGTTTGATTCCCGAGAATGTTGTTTTGGAAGAATTACATACTCGTCAAAGTATTGGCTTAGTTTGTAGTTAAAAATACCTAACTAGCACAGATACTATCTTAACTAGTCTGTGTTTTTTGACATCTAGAATATATTATGGTCCTGTATACTTTAACTCTAATGACTTGTTTTAAGGGTTAGGGTTAATACTGAAGAAGATAATCGGGACAAAATAATACTTGGACTAAAACTGCACCATAATGAAGACGACCAATAATCAGATATAGGTTTACCTTATGCACATATTTTCCTTTGTTACAAGCTACGCCGATATCTATCTTTATATATATATATATATATATATATATATATATATATATATATATATATATATATGTATATATTTAATATATATATATATATATATGTATATATATATATATATATATATATATATATATATATATAAAGGTAGGAGATAAAATAATTATAACCATATTTTAGCATATCCTGAAGAAGCGAATAAATTTTGCGAAAGCTAAATAAAAGAACAAAGGGTTTTACTTATCCTGCTCTATTAATGACTGATACCTCAAAATTAAACGTCAGTTTACCTAACGTGTCATATATATATATATATATATATATATATATATATATATATATATATATATAATATATATATATATATATATATATATATATATATATATATATATATATATATATATATTGTGTATGAAAATCACATTCCACGGTTTGCAATTTGTGATTCGGCCATGGCTCGCTCCATCAAACTTCACTCTCATGGAAAAAGTGTTATTTTATACAATATACTAGTTTAAATATTTAAGCTTAAATTCACGTAGTAAATGAAACATCTACTAAATTATATTAGAATTTCAACAGTTCGTTTCAGCATGGATACATTTTGAAAATTTAGCACAAGGTGACGTCATGCGCGAGATGTACGAGTTTAGTGCGTGGCAATATCATATCTTGTATCCTTATATCATGCTGTTGGAGGGAGGGCGTTACCAGCTGTGCAAAACGAAAATTCCTTATTAAACGTTACGAGGTTTGAAATATCCCTTTTTTAGGAACTTGGAATTTTTTGTAAGTTATGAGGTTTGTAGTTGTTGTATGGATCATTGTTGTGAGTCATATGCCGACAAAAACCGAAAACTGCTTTTTCGGGAGTTACGTGGTTTTCTAATTAAGCCGACGATATGGTAAGATGGTCATAAGTATATGTATAAAATATAAAGACAAGAGAGAGAAAAATTTTTAATTGTATTGTTAATGAAACAAATGTTCTGTTACTTATTTTTAATGTAAAGATGATATGTGTTGATTAAACTGTTTAGTAGTTCAGCTTAATCCTCAAGCCAAGTTTAAACAGATGATTTTCTAATTATATACAATGTGTGCCTAAGTCACCCCTCAACATATTTTCTGAACAATAAAACTTTAAATCAGAATGATTAAAAATTGAGAACATATGAAATAGAATCATGTGGCAAGTAATAAAAGCTGATTTAAAAAGTTTGTTTCAAGTTCTTTTCAACCAGGTTTACACAATTATCACATTCAGTGCAAAAATCTCAAAATATTAATTTCAATTCTTATCATTAGTTATATAATGTCACATCTAATAATAATATGTCTATAGCTGTAAAATCTCTACACATATAATAGAGAATATCGCAAAAAAAACTTCTTTGAACATATTTAAGTAATTTTTTTTTCATGGAAGTAAAAATGTAAACTGATCTTACTGCAGCCAGATAGCTTATTGTACATCTTCAATTTACTCATAATACCCATTTCAGGATTCTTGAACCCAGTAACAGCTTAGGCTTATCTTATAATGGGTACCATATATTTTTGTCACTTGTCACTTGATAGTCTCTTAATTTTAATGTGGTTGCATGCATATGAGCGTCACCTTCAATTACATCAATTCCATTTATTTCGAGGAAGAATAAATGTCAGTTTGTATAAAATTACAATGGTTTATACTTACATATAACAGAAAGTCTTATAAACCAAAATATTTTTATTAATTTAACAAAACAAAGTGATAAAATATTGTAAATCAAAAGTTTAGAAATAACAAATAAATAAATCAAATATAATTAGATAATAAACAAAGAAGGTAATGAATACACAAATGAAAAGTTATATATATATATATATATATATATATATATATATATATATATATATATATAGCAAAAAATACGACCGTTGATTAAATTTGCAATATATTCAATGGTTGAATAGCAGAGGTTTTATCGGTCAATAATTGGCAAATAAAAGTCGTCAACTACTTTATTGATTTATTCGAATACGTTTCTCTTTTATTTTTAAAAGCATCATCAGTTCACTACAAATAAAAAGGATTTTAGAATATAAGTAAACAACCAACAGGGTTCATACTTACAAAACAATTTGTAGGGTTTTTTTTATAGATGTTATAAAAACTCTACGATAACTTAACATTAAAGATTAACAACTAAACGAGAGAAACGAAACAAAAAAATACAAGAAAAACTGTAAGAACATTAGTTCATTCAATTTTAACAGATGGCTTCATTTGAATGTTGGTTTAAGCTCTTTCGAGGGTCAAACCACACTAATCTTTTCGATTGTTTTCAATCAGCTCTAGGATGTCATAATTTTCACATGTGGCTTATTGTCGTACATGTGTTTCTTTGGAATGCATGGTGCAGGTACGATTCTTGAGGGAATTAGCAAGCGGAACGGGGACAGACCTTTTTTAAAAAAGGATTCATTTATTCCTTTTTCTTTAAAAAACAAACAAACAAACAAAAATGGAAAGAAGAATGGGAATGAAGTTACTGTCTTGTAAGGGGCTTTTTATTTGTTTTATATGATGAGAGAGTGATATATCTGGCTCAAGTTGTCGATGTCGGTTCTCTTATTTAGGGACGATGGATGTTTTAGAATTTGACACATTTCAAGGATGGATCGCTTATGATAATTTTGTTGTTTGCACAGTATTTTGGTATTCGTGAAGTCGATACTGTGTTTGGTTGAAATGGCATGCTGTGCAAGGGCACAAGATGGTTTAGAAATCCTAATGTCGCTTTTGTGGAACATTAGTCGACCTTGAAGCGAGCGGCTGGTCTGGCCAATATAGCAGGAGTTGCACTCTGTACAGGGTACATGATAGACGACATTAGTTTGTTCTAGAGGGGCCAATGGAGTTTTTGTCTTAGAAAATAACTTTCCTAAGGTTCTGGTATTTTTTAAGGCTATTTTGACAGGTAAGTTTTTGAAAAGTTTGTTAAGCTTGATAGTGATTTGTGGGAAGTACGGGAGCGAAGCATATTTTGTGGTTTGTTCAGGAGTGAGGGGGGACTTATTCATCTGTATTTTGTTAGATATGGACGCTAATGTTATGTAGCCTGTTGGGTGTTTCGGTAATGGACTGCCCATAGCTTTTGGAATATAGAAATTTATTGATGAAGGATGCCGGATAGGAGTTATCTATGTGAATGGACTTCAGTAGATTGAGAGATTCTTCTTTGTAAAGCGGGTGTGTCAACATGTGTACTCTAAGGCTGAGGGCTTGTACCAGGTTTATATCTGATTGGGTGTGTCGAATGGTAATTTAAGAAACGGTTGCTAGCCATTTCTTTTCTGTACCAGGTCGTAACTAATCTGTTATCCGGTGTGCGAATGATTCTCATATCTAAAAACGGGATACTGTTATCAACCTCAAATTCACATGTAAATTGTAGGTGAGGATCAAAGCAGTTAAAAACTGATAAGGTGTCAACCGCCTTATCCGACGAGGTTGCTAAAATCAGATTGTCGACATATCGTTTTACAAAGGGAACCTGGAAATCTAACTTCTTGATACTCTCATTAATAAGATCATCTAGTACAAAGTTGACTAGAATAAGAGAAATCGTGGATACCATAGGAGTTCCAAAAATTTGCCGATAATATTTGTCATTGAAAATTAAATAATTGGTGTCAAAAATCAATTTTAATAATTCGGAAAATGTTTCCCAAGATATCGGACTGTGGGGTTGGATTTGATTCCAATGGTTACGGAGAGAGGTTAATACACTGGAAAGTGGAAGATTTGTGAACAAGGATACTACGTCAAAACTTACTAAGACAAATCCTCTGAGTACTTGGTAATTATTAATAAATTCACTGAACTGGAAAGAATCTGTTATGTTGAACTCATTGTTATAATTGTATGCTTGTGAAAGAATGTTCGTTAGGAATTGGGCTATATTTGTGTTCGGAGCATTTATTGACGATAATATGGGTCGCATACTTAGTTGTGGTTTGTGAATTTTGGGGAGACAGTAAAATCTAGGAGCATAGCCATTGTAATTATGGAGGGATTTGGCTAGTTTCTCGTCAATAATTTTTTTGTTTTAAATTAAGTTAAATTGTTTTAAATTTATTTAGATAAATTACCATTCGACACACCCAATCAGATATAAACCTAACCTGGTACAAGCCCTCAGCCTTAGAGTACACATGTTGACACACCCGCAACATTAGCGTCCATATCTAACAAAATACAGATGAATAAGTCCTCCCTCACTCCTGAACAAACCACAAAATATGCTTCGCTCCCGTACTTCCCACAAATCACTATCAAGCTTAACAAACTTTTCAAAAACTTACCTGTCAAAATAGCCTTAAAAAATACCAGAACCTTAGGAAAGTTATTTTCTAAGACAAAAACTCCATTAGCCGCTCTAGAACAAACTAATGTCGTCTATCATGTACTCTGTGCAGAGTGCAACTCCTGCTACATTGGCCAGACCAGCCGCTCGCTTCAAGGTCGACTGACGTCCCACAAAAGTGACATTTGGATTTCTAAACCATCTTGTGCCCTTGCACAGCATGCCATTTCAACCAAACACAGTATCGACTTTACGAATACCAAAATACTGTGCAAACAACAAAATTATCATAAGCGATCCATCCTTGAAATGTGTCAAATTCTAAAACATCCATCGTTCCCAAATAAGAGAACCGACATCGACAACTTGAGCCAGACATATCACTCTCTCATCATACAAAACAAATAAAAAAAATCCCTTACAAGACAGTAACTTCATTCCCATTCTTCTTTCCATTTTTTTTTGTTTGCTTGTTTTTTAAAGAAAAAGGAATAAATAAATCATCATTTTGGCTTTACAACCCTGTGTGGGTCCTAGCCTCCCCAAGAATTTTTCTCCAGTCGTCCCTATCCATCGCCTTCCTCCGCCAAGCACGTATTTCCATATTTCTCATGTCTTCATCGATGTTATCTAGGAATCTTGTTCTGGGTCTTCCTCTTCTTCTTTGACCAATAGGTCTATCAAGGAGCGTTTTTCTAGCTGGGTCGGTTTGCTCCATCCGCATTACATGGCCTACCCACCTCAGACGTCCTATCTTTATGTGTTTTACGATATCTGGTTCCTGGTATATCCTATAGAGTTCGAAGTTGTATCGTCTTCTCCAGACACAATTTTCATTTACCGCTCCATAGATGCGCCTTAGTATTTTTCTTTCGAAACATCCTAACATATTTTCATTGCTGTTTGTTAAAGTCCAGGTTTCTGAGCCATATGTTAGGACTGGGCGTATTATTGTTTTGTAGAGTTTTACTTTTGTATTTCTTGATATAACTGTAGATTTAAAAAGGAGATTAAGCCCAAAATAGCATCTATTAGCCGTGCAAATTCTGCGGTAGTGTCATTTTCAGTATTGACGAGCGTTCCCAGGTATACAAATTCGTTAACTGCTTCGATGACGTCATTTTCTATAACAAGTGGCCGTAGTGTTTGTGGTTGCGTACCTATTTTCATGTATTTTGTTTTATTGGTGTTTATTATTAAACCCATTTTTGTAGCCGCTTCCTTTAATGCTACGTACGCCTCTCGTGCTGCGTTTTCCGTTCTCCCAACAATATTGATATCATCAGCATATGCTAAGATTTGCACAGATTTGTTATATATTGAACCGGTAGTTGTGATTTGTGACGTACGTATTACTTTTTCCAGAGCTAGATTGAATAGTATACAGGAGAGTGGGTCTCCCTGACGTAGCCCGTTATTTGTTTTAAAAGGTTCAGAGAGTTCCCCCTGGATTCGTACTTTGCATTCAACTTTTTCAAGGGTTAGTTTGGTTAAACTTACCAACTGATTTGGTACTCCTAGGTCTATCATTGCTCTAAACAATTCTCTTCTATTTACAGAGTCGTAGGCTGCCTTGTAGTCTATAAATATGTGGTGCGTGTCTACACCGTATTCCAGTGTTTTCTCTAGAATTTGTCTCAGGGTTGAAATCTGATGAATTGTTGATTTACCACCTCTGAAACCAGCCTGGTATTGTCCTATTATTCGCTCTGCATATGGTGCCATACGATGGCATAGTATATTGGAGAATATTTTATACGGTGCATTTAGGAGCGTAATTCCTCGATGATTAGAGCATTCAAAGATATCTCCCTTTTTGTGTATGGTGCAAAGTATTCCAATATTCCAATCATTGGGAAGGGACTTCTGTATCCATATTTCTTTTATAAGCTGCTGTAGCGCTATTATGATATCGTAGCCACCTTCTTTATATAATTCCGCTGGGAGATTATCTATTCCGGGTGATTTGTTTCTGGCTAGTTTGTTTACAGCGTCTTTAACTTCCAGCATCGTTGGTGGATCCTCCTCCCTCTCGTCTGCTCCGCTTACCTCGCAGCTTTCGTCTTCCGGGTTTTCTTCTTCTTCCTCTATATTAAGTATCTGGTTAAAATATTTCGTCCATCGGTTGAGTACGTCTGTTCTTGTTGTTAAGAGATCGCCATTTAAACTTCTACATTGATTTGTGTTTGCCTTAAATTCTTTTCTGTTGATGTTAACTTTCTTATAGAATGTTCTGAATTCTTTCTCTCTGTTGAGGTTTTCTATATATTGAAGTTCCTTTTTTAAGTGGTTTCGTTTCTTCATTCTCTGTATTTTCTTTTCTTCTCTTCTCTTTGTCTGGTAATTCTCTATACTTGTTCTAGTTTGGCGGGTAAGCATTTTTGCATAGGCTTCATTTTTTTTCTGTGTTGCGTCTTTGCATTCATCGTCAAGTAAACGAAAAGATTAGTGTGGTTTGACCCTCGAAAGAGCTTAAACCAACATTCAAATGAAGCCATCGGTTAAAATTAAATGAACTAATGTTCTTACAGTTTTTCTTGTATTTTTTTTGTTTCGTTTCTCTCGTTTAGTTGTTAATCTTTAATGTTAAGTTATCGTAGAGTTTTTATAACATCTATAAAAAAACCCTACAAATTGTTTTTGTAAGTATGAACCCTATTGGTTCATATTATTATGAATTCACCCCATATTCACAAGGTTGAACTAAAAAGTTTTAGTTCAACCTTGTAAGTATTTTGTCTTTTTTGGCTCTTGATAATAATTGTAAACACAATTGAAAGCTCGAGATTAAAAAAATAGTTAACCAATAGCCCTTTTATTGACTCCAACCCATCCAAAACAGTTATATATTTGTTCCAAACGAGTCACAAGTACTTCTTTTTTCTTATATATATATATATATATATATATATATATATATATATATATATATATATATATATATATATATATATATATATAAAGATAATAAATGCATCTAAACAGATTCTTCCTCCTCTATTTCCTAACAGAAATTACACAACATTTTTTTTTTGTGTGTTCCTTACAAATCAGGTTTCTACAATTTGGTTTTCGATACTTTGTCTGAGTTTTTTCGGTTCTTCCTCTTAGGATAATGGGCACATTTATTTGATTCTTATTTTATTTCTAGAGCCTTTGCTTCATTTCGAATTCCTAAATGGTCCTTTGGTTCTTGACATGGATCTATTGTACTAAAAGATACAAATTAAAAATGGCAATGGCCTCCTAACATAATAATAATGTTTGAATGATATACCTTAAACTTACTCAAATAATAAACAAAAACATAAAAGCTTCTTTGAAATCACAAAAACGCGATTGCATGCGCAGTGAGTAGTACCTTCACATCATGACAGCATACTCACCGCCTGAAATATTCTGAAACGTTGTCATCTCATCTTATGAACGATGCTAAACGCATTCCTTTATGCTCGAGGTTATCGCATTAACTAAGACAATGCCATTGCTTATAAATAAATATGGTGAGGGATTCGCTCATAGCGCGTGTAACGGCGGTTAAGTAGTTTATACATTTAAGTAATTGTTGATTAAATGACTTTAGCCTTTTTAGGCCTTTAGTCTTTTTTTTGTAGCTTTTTCTTCTTTTTTCTTTAATCGCATTAGTTATTTGGAGTTGGAGAGAATATGACTAGAAATATAGAAAAAGGGAGACAAATAGTCAATCCATATAGGAGCTAAGCTCGCAGAATTAAATTATTATTACGTTAAGATGTAATAACTACATGAAGAAATATTAAAATTATTTTTAAAATCCAGTATTTTTATAGACAACCGAAAAACAGATGATAACAAAAGAACAAGGAGAAGATCGTCAGGTGACAGTTAATGCTTCTGAAGATGTAATATATAGGATCGATATACCAGCTAATCGTTATGATCTACTTTGTTTAGAAGGATTGGTTCAAGGAATTCTAGTATTCCAAGGAAAGTAAGTATTTACAAATACACTTTTATCCTCAATATATCATCTGTGTAAAGGCCAATTATTTTAACCTTCAAATTTCTCAAAATATTTTTTTGTTTTTTCGATAGATAGACACCTTTTTCATTAGACAGGCCATTCACGTTCCGACTAGTGGTCCAACTTCTGCAGTTGGATCTGAAATCGGACCGGGAGTGGGCTGGTTGGATTAGTTGGACAACTAGTGGTACGAGCCGGAACATCTAGTGGGACGACTTGAAGGTCCGACTTCCGACTGGCGACGAAGTCAGAGCGTGAATGATGATAAAGTTGGAAATCGGATGACAGGTCGGATCGAAAATTTCCTCGGTCAGTTAACCTTCGGCACCTGTTATGTATGAGATTTCTATGAATTACTTTACGCAAAGATCCCTAGTTCTCAAATTATTAATAGAAAATAAACTTTCAATTGCACGAAAATTACCATTATTAATATACACGATTCTTAATCATCATCTACTTTTTGTTAGGGCAAATCATTTTTCTTTCTGTAGATCTATTTCGGACAGTCCCACACAGGTACAATTTCCAACACTTCGGATTGGCTACAGAAGAATTATCAACAAACAACGAAAATTAAATCATAGTTGTAGCAAAGATCACTAGTTCGCAAATAAATAATAGAAAATAATTTTCAATTGCACGAAAAATTATTCCTATTAAAAATATACGACACACACACACACAACAAAATAAATCCCAGCTCCAGTTTAAAACAAGTTTTTATTTCTTTCTAAAATAGAATATACCTACACAAATCCTTAAAAACTATAATTTTTTCCTACGTCTTAAAAAGTCATAAAAATCAAGAGTCGAAAAAATTAATTAGTACAGCCCTAGACAAATAACTAGCGAAACGAAACCTAATTTTTAAACATACATATCGGCCGATTATTAACTCATTCTAACGCCAACTTTCGTATCTACTGCACGCCTTTCGTAATGAACAGTGAAGGAATTTCCGAATTTATCGATGTTTACAGAGATAATCTCTGTTTGTGTCATAGCGGTAGTGCTTTATACGCGAACCGAAATGCGCAAAAAACTGCCCAACAACAGCTGCTGAATGTTATATTGAAGTACGAAAACACTGTCAATGTAGCTTCTGTGCGTAAAAAAATTGACTCTCTACGTTCTATCTTCTTCAGAGAATATAAAAAAGTTCAAGTGAGTGAAAGTGGAACTGGTACCGGAGCAGACGAAGTGTATGTGCCTAATTGGGTGCACTACAATGAATTGAGCTTTTTGGCAGAAGTGCAGAGGCCAGCCAGAGCAGGCACCGATTCTTTAGATATACCTCCATTCTCTGAATCCAGCCTAACGACCATTTTGAGCGATCCGAAGGAGAACGATGGGGAGGAGACGGAAGATTGTGAGCAGATTGCAGAAAAAGTGAGTAACTACATACCAATACGTAATAATAGTTGATTGATATTTCAATATTTTTTAATTCATAACCATTCCAAATTTTGGCCACCTCATTTGCACAAACAGTCAATTGGTATCTATTCACGGTTTCTGTGGTACAATACGAGTATAATATAATTTTTTGACAATTATTCGTTTCTGAAGGCTGAACTCGGAGAACCGTGAATTTTTTCCAATAATTGTTTATAATAAAAAACCTCAGACATTAAATTTTAAACAAATTGTGTTCCGATATAATTTTATCTATTATCAACTGTTTTTTAATCATATTAGAAAAACAGTCCATTGTTATTTTTTATGTTTACTGCGGTACGATACGAGTATAATACAATTTATTTACATATAATAGCGTACATTTATAATGGGAATGTAATGTTTAATAATTGCATTATCCGTTATCCAACGTGTGCTTCAACCATACGCTGCTGAAAGTTAACACTTCCTTGGTGTAGAAAGTAGTTTTTAAAGGGCTCTCGTACTTCGCGTCCACTGGTACACCATGGCTGATTATGTCCTTATAATGGCGTCAGTGCATTACCTGACAATTCTCCAGGTACTATAGACCCTTCTTCAATAATTCACGAATCAAACTTTGCTGAGTGATACAGCCACCACTATTCCGTACCAAGAAGTTGTGAAGTACACAACTTGCTAGCACAATAGCGTCACTGATGTTCAAAGCGGTGTGGTAAAGTCTGAATCGTGATGTCAAAATCCCGAATACATTCTCTACCACTCTTTTTGATCGGGAAAGCCTGTAGTTGAAAACTTTTTGTTCATAGGTAGCCAGATTATGAGGATAGGGTTTCATTATCTTTGTCGAAATAGCAAATACAGAGTCCCCTAAGAACACAAATGAGGTTGCTTTCGTTGAACTGGGAAGCGTGGTGAGAGGGGGGAGATTTAATTTTCCTTGAGTCATCAGCTCGTAGAACTTGCTTTGCCTGAAAACTGTGGGATCCGCTACTCGTCCATTAGTGCCAGTGTGAACATATATTATTTCATAATTGTTATCGACTATAGAGAACAACACTACACTAAAAAATTTTTTGTAGTTATAATAGTCAGAACCGCTTTGCTCAGGCTTAACTATTCTCACGTGTTTACCATCCATTGCGCCAAGCGCATGAGAAAAATTTCACTTTGATGCAAAATTTTCACTCACCTCTTTCTATTCTTCCTGAGTGCTCAGCAACTGAAACAAAAGAATAAACAACTCTGAATCTGTTGAATATTGATACGGTAAAATTAGCATAGGTACCTAAAACATAATTCAGAAAATACCTAGATATTTATAGCATTCAATAACAGTTAGGTGACTATTTCTATCTACCAGTAATGTACGCAATAAAATAAAATATAATTCAAAGAAACCGTTATGGAATAATTTGTTTTTACTTTTCAATTGTTGCAGGTAGATAATGATTTTCGACCCCCACCACCGAAAGTTGCGAAAAAACGGATGTCTGTTCAGAAGCAACTCATTGTAGCTGCTCAAAAACTCGCAGAAGTACCAGCTGTTGCACCTCCGAACAAGTGGGAGTCTTGTGGTTTATCAGTGGCAGGGGATCTCCAAATGCTGACAGATATTAAACAGCAAGCGATTGCTCACAAAATAATTTAGGAAGCGATTTTTGGGCTAAAATGGTACGGCGAACTGAAGAATCTAGTATTTCGTTGGCAGATTCAACCTCACCGATTCCCACAACGTCTGCTGCTTCATCTTCGTACCACATGCCCTTTTTTCAGCCACCCTCTACATATGCTCGCGACCCAAGAAGTGATAGCGATTCAAGCCAGAATTATTACCCATCCCATTCATATTACCCAACCGAACCATCGAACATTCCATCAGCCGACGCCACCCCACAGGACGAGTATGTAGTTTTTAGAAAAAAATCGGTTGCCTGTAAAGTCGGTTTTACGGGCGAAGATTTTACGTGACAACGTCTTTTTTATATATTATTTTATATATTATATATTATTATATTATTATTTTATATATTATTTATATTTTATATATTATATTTTTATATATTATTTTATATATTATTTATTTTATATTATATTATTGATCTTATTATTTTCTACAAAATTTATTTGAAAATTTTTTCGATATATCAATTAGTTGCGGAGATATCGATCATTGAAGTTATTGTTTGCTACCAGTATTTTATATATTTATTTTTTTCAGTTATAAAAAATTACTATTTCCAATTGTGTCTACCAAGTATGGCCACATGTATGTGCCTACATATTAAATAATAATAAGTACAGATAATGTTATGTGACGTTCACTTCTGATTATATATATTTTAATATTTTTAATTTTAAAGAATCAATTTGAAAATCGAAACACTTATTCAGATCGAAGGTTCAAATTTTTGCTAAATAAATTTGAAATTAATTAAAATTTGTAAATGTAAATGGTAAAGTTGAAAATTAAAACATTTACTAAAATTGGAATTTGAAATTCTTGCTAAACACAGTTAAATTCTAACTCCGCGCGTGGTGATTGGTCGGTTTAGTTCGTTTGTTTGGTCGCCCTGTTTTGACAGGTTAGAAGTTATAATTTGTTATTTTAAATGTTTGACTAGCAATACGCGCTGTTTCTTCTCAATCGACTGAATTACGATTGATTGCAGAGTGATTTAAACTAATAATTTACTTAACACTATCAACATTTGTCAATAGTATGACATAACCTATAAACTCAGTTTCTCAACTTTTGTGTCAATCTAACAATTAATCAATCAATCATAGTTTACGATAATGAAATATTAGTGTACAATTATTTACCTTTATTGTTGTAGTTGTTGTAAATGACGAATCTAAGCACTCCACATTTTCACTACAGACACAGCTGACGATACTTTCAACGATTTTCTACTTTAGCGATTCAACGCGCCTAATTCTCTAGTGCCGCGCGCAGCGGACCGATCATGTTTGAGTGGGAGAGAGACGCAAGGCATTCGCCGGTCCGGCGGGCCTCTCTCTCGTTAGGCGACTCACTGTAACAGACGTGAGCGGGCGTTACACTTTTTCTTAAATGACTCCAAGCCACAACCTAATTTAAGACGTTGTCACGTCAAAAATGGAGTGTATATAATATGTCAATATTGATGTTAAAACGTGTACATAATATACTGCTATTAAAATTATCACCCATCTGAGTTAATATTAGTACTGTCCAGATTTAGCCATACGGCTCACACTCCCTCTAAGGGGAAAATTCACTCATCCCAGATACCTACGGTATCAAAAGGATTGAGCTCTGGTGGGATTCTTTCCATGTTATCGAGTCGTAAGTGACTTGGTACGTCGGTGTATCTCCCAAAAATTTTCGCAGGCATCTGGACGTCGAAAGTAGCACAGCTTTCTGCATGATCTTATATAGATGTTCATTTAGACCCAGCTTTTTTATGTTTTCTAGGAGGTTCTTCGGGATGACTCCAGTGGTAGAAAGAATAATAGGTATCGTCTGGGTACTTTCCATTCTCCATTGTCTCCTTATTTGTATTTCCAGATCTCTGTACTTGGGGATCTTTTCATTATACTTAACACGCAGATTATTGTTGTTAGGTATCGCCACATCGATTAGTGTTGTTTGTCTTGTTAGTTTATTAACTAGCACGAGATCTGGTCTATTATGTGCTACAGTTTGTTCTGTGAGCACAGTGCGATTACAGTATAGCTTGTAGTTGTCATTCTCAAGCATACTCTCAGGAACGTATTGATAATATGGGAGATGGTTTGTTTGTAGAAGTCCCAGTTTAAAAGCTATCTCTTGATGGAGGATCTTCCTTACTGAGTCATGCCGTTCCTTATATTCAGTTGCAGCAAATGTCTGGCAGCCCCCGGTAAGATGTTGGATAGTTTCTTGGGTTTGACATCCATATCGGCATTTGTCGTTTTGGATCTGAGGGTCTTTGACAATATATTTCAGGTAATTTTTGGTTGGTATAACCTGATCCTGAATGGCGAGTAATGAACCTTCTGTTTCTGGGAACATCTTTCCTGATGTCAGATAATAGTTCGACGCTATATTGTCGACATAGTCCTGACTGACCTCATTCGGATGTCGCCCGTGCAGAGGTTTACCCATCCAGATGCGCATTTTTTCTTTTTCGTTCTTAGTAAGATGGTTTATGCTCATTTCTTGTTCCCTCAGTTTGATCGGTGTTGTGTCATCTACTGCACAAATCGCGCGATGAAGAGTAGATGTCTCCGCCTGCACCTGAAAATAAGTTTGTAAATTAGTAATCTGTTTTTCTAATTGCTCGCTTATATCAATAAGTCCTCGTCCTAAATACCGCGGTAATGTCGTTCTTTCTACTGCACTTCGAGGATGGTGTTTTTGTGCCTTTGTGAGGTGTGTTCGTACTTTTCGCTGAAGAGTTTCTATATCCGTTTTAGTCCACTTAATAATCCCAAATGAGTAGCTAAGCGCGGAAAATTCGTAGGTGTTTAATGCCTTAAACAAATTTTTACTATTAAGATGTGAGCGGAGTAGCAGTTTTACTCTTCGTATGAACTCTGATGTTAATTCGATTTTCATTTGTTTATGGTCAATTTTCCGCGCTTGCTTTACTCCTAGATATTTATACATGTCATTTTCGCCCATAGCCTCGATGTTTTGGCCATTTTGCATATCGAATCCTCCGGGCTGAACCTTTCGCTTGACTATATGTAGTACACGACATTTGTCTAACCCAAAGTGCATACTGATATCATTTGAAAACATTTCTACAGTTTGTAGCATTTGATCTAAGTGATTTCGTGTGGAAGCCATTAGTTTCAGCTTCGCCACTACAGTATTGTTGTTTTTACTGCTAAAACCTGAGTCAGTGGAGTTCAATAGCTGGGATAGTGGGTTAATCGCTAGACAGAACCACAATGGACTCAGCGAGTCTCCTTGGAATATGCCGCGGTTAATTGCGATATTTTCCGTTTCGATATTGCTTTCACCAGGTATTTGGAGGTGAATTTTAGTCTTCCAATCTGTCATTATATGTCTTAAAAAGGTCACTATATTATCATCGACTTTATATATTCTTAATATATCTACCATCTATCTATCATTTATGCGGCACTGAGTCAAAGGCTTTCTTGTAGTCAATAAAGGCAGTGAAGAGGTTCCTTTTTTTTATGTATGCCTGGTTAGAAATGACTGAATCGATAATAAGTTGTTCTTTGCAACCCATGGAACCCTTAGCGCATCCTTTCTGTTGAGGTTCTATGATATTGTTTAGAGCGCAGTGTTGGTAGATACGCTGGGCTACACAGGATGTGACCAATTTGTACAGAGTTGGAAGACACGTAATTGGCCGGTACTTGGCTGGATCTTGGGTATTATTTTGATCCATCGGTATTAAATAAGTTGTTCCCTGAGTTAGGAATGATGGTATTTCCTGCGGATTAGAAATAACACGATTAATTAGTGTTGACAAGCACTCATGAGCACTCCAGAACTTCTTAAGCCATAAGTTTTGAACTCCGTCTGGTCCAGGAGATTTCCAGTTATGAAGCTCTTTGATGATATTAGAGACTTCTTCTGTGGTGAAGGGTTCATAGACAGTTGTACGGTAGTGTTGACAGCTGTGCGTCGTATCTTCTATCCATCCAGCATTGGTGTTAAGAGCAGCTGGTGTGGAAATTTGATTTCCCCAACTGTTTTTTAGTACTGTTTTTAGTGTTTTAGTTTTAGTGTTTTTAGTACTGTTATTATTATCACCATTGCATTATTATTATTATTTGTATTAGGCCCTTATATGACTTACCTTCATATATTCAGATTGAAGAACTTGATAACTAGCCCTACAAGTTGCTGGTATCACCTTTCCCAATAGTTGTGGAGATATTTTACAGCTGAACTTCAGATCATCAAATGACCTTCCAGTGGCCAGAAAGCGTAAAGTTGCTACAAGGCGTTGTTCAGTACTGACACATTCACGCATGACGGTATCTTTTTTGGAAATGAGTGCACCAACTTTTTCCAGCAACAGCGAAAAAGTGAAGTTGTCCATTCTGAGGAAATTTTTGTAATCATCCTCATCAATGACATTGAGCAATTTCGTGTCACAATAGTTCACACGATCAACGAATAATTTTTATTTTATAAGCCATTTTATTTTGCCTCTTGCACTAACTCATCATAAGGTAAATAATTACAAGGTAAAATAAAAAAACAAGTATAAATTACATTAGCAAAAACAAGTAAGTATAGAAAACCAGTATAAGTCACATAAAAAATATAAGTATATTAAAATACTAAGCAAGATAATATCTTGTCTGCACGTGACAATTTTTATTAAAAAACAAAGAATAGAAAAAAATTAGAGGCCGAAACTTTCCAATAAAAAATGGTGAAAAATATGTAATTGTAACATGATTCATGATCTTAACCGGAAAGTTTTAAAGTTAAAATTCTACTTAACTACATGGACGAACGAGAGGGATTCCTGTATTTGATATTAAACATTCGGAACCAAGCCATGTACTAAGTTGTTAATCAGTTTTTTTTTGCTCTAATGTGTTTTATTCGTCCGTTTCCTTTGAACATACTTAAATAGGAATAATTTAAAGAAAAAAAAAACAATATATAACTAAAAACTTTAATTTTAAACCTATCATGTCGTTTACTTCACAAATGCAAGGTAGCTCATGTTATGTAAAAAAGAACAATAAAAACGTGATTTGACACTCCGGGAGTGACCGGAAAGGGAAACCATAGCTTTCTTATCGCTTACGCACGAAGCGATGGTTTTTAATTTAATTTATTTTATTTATTTTATTGGTACTAATAAATTTAATCAAATTGATCACATATTAATATCTAAGCGGTGGGCAACCTCCGTAACAGATGTTAGAACATATAGAGGCGCAAATTGCGATTCGGACCATTTCTTGGTTATATCGAAAATAAAACAAAGAATATCAATGGTAAGAAAAGAGAAAGGCGCCAAACAAAGAAAATGGAATGCATATATGTTTAAAAATCCTAAAAAGAAGAATGAGTACCAGCAGAAAATAAAAGTAATATTAAATGAAAGAGGAGAACAAAACAACATTGAAGAAGAATGGAATATCATCAAAACGACAATTACAAATATGGCAAAGGAAACATTAGGTGAAACCTCAAGCCAAAGAAACGAGGAATGGTTTGACCAAGATTGCCAACAAGTAATAAATAGCAAAAATATAGCTAGACAGATGACAAAAGAGAGTTAAGACAGCTAGACAAAAGCAATGAAAGAATTTAATATACCAACACAACTAATAGAACTGATAAAAGAATCTCTAAAAGTAGAAAGTAGAATCCGGATACAAAATGAATTAACGGAAACAATAGATGTGAAAAAGGGACTACGACAGGGAGACGCTCTATCATGCATCTTGTTCAACATCGTGCTCGAGAAAATACTGAGGGACACAACAGTCAATACACGAGGAACAATCATTAATAAAAGCGTGCAAATACTAGCATTTGCAGATGATGTTGACATAATCGCAAGATCAAGAAGAGAAATGATAGAGGCATACGACCAAATAGAACGAGCTGCACAAAATAGTGGTCTTAAAATCAATCAGACCAAAACAAAATATATGCAGGTAAGAAAAAACGCAGAAATAAGGCAGCCACAAAATATAACAATAGGAGAATACAACATAGAGGAGGTAAAAAACTTTATATACTTGGGATCCCTAGTCACGTCTGATAATAACGTTACGGAGGAAGTGAAGAGGCGAATATTTATTGCAAATAAATGTTACCATGGCTTAATTAGACACCTAAGATCAGATAACGTCGCAAGAAAGACAAAATGCCAAATATATAAAACCCTAATAAGACCGGTACTCACATATGGCTCAGAAACCTGGACACTTACTAAAAGAGAGGAAACGTTGTTAGCCACCTTCGAAAGAAAAATCTTACGACACATATATAAGGGCACAAAAGAAAACGGAATAAGGCGAAGACGATACAACTCTGAACTATAAAACAGATCGGAATGGAGAAGAATCCTAGAACAGGCCAAGACCCAAAAAGGGTTGTCGAGCCAGTGATGATGATGATAGCTAGACAGAAATGTCTACAAAGGGATTCCCGATCGAATAGAAAGGCATATGAAGAACTCAGAAAAGATGCAAAGAAAATATGCAGAAGGAAAAAGAGAGAAATGTTGAATAGAAAAATACAAACAAATTACAGATTATAATAACAGAAGAGAGGCTAGAAATTTTTACAAGGAAATCAAGCAATGCACCCAAGGATACATAACAAGATCAACAGTTTGCAAGGACAAAAATGGGGCAATTATCAGCAAGAAAGAGGAAATAATGAAAAGGTGGAAGGAGCATTTTCAAGAGCTGTTAAACCCAGAAAAAGAACAAAACGAAGATGAAGAGATAATTCACCACACAGCAGAACAACTAGTTGAGCAACCAACATTGGAAGAAACGATAAACGTCATAAAACATCTAAAAAATAACAAAGCACCTGGCACAGATGGAATAACTGCAGAACTGATAAAGAATGGTGGACATGCGCTATGGAGGCGTATCCATAAACTAATCGACCGCATATGGACACTAGAAGTCATCCCAGAAGATTGGAAAGTGGTAATCATACTTCCTATGTACAAAGGGGGAGACAAACGACTCTGCAAAAATTATAGGGGCATAACAGTTTTAAATGTCATCTACAAGATATTATCAGGAATTATATATAGCCGCCTGGAATCGTTTTCGGAGGAGATTATTGGTGAATACCAATGTGGCTTCAGACCAAAGAGGTCAACTATTGACCAAATACATATGTTAAGAGTTATACATGAAAAATGTGTTGAATATAACATACCTATTTACAACTTGTATATCGATTTCAAACAGGCGTTTGATGGAGTAGATCGACAAAAGATGTTAAAGCAACTATCTATGTTAGGGATACCCAATAAGTTGGTTAAACTTATACGAATGACTCTGGAGGGTTCCAAAGCTATGGTGAGAATAGATGGAGATATGACGCAGGCCTTTGATATTGAAAATGGAGTTAGACAAGGGGATGCCTTATCAACAACACTTTTTAATCTAACTTTAGAAGCTGTTGTTAGAAAACTGGATATAAACGGCTGTATTAATACAAGATCTATGCAAATATGCGCATATGCGGATGATGTTGCCATAATAAGCCGCAACAAAAGTGTATTAAGCGAAAAAGTTATAGAACTGAAACGAGAAGCTGCTACGTTTGGTCTATATATAAATGAAAGCAAAACAAAATATATGGAGTGCACAAAATCGAATGAACATGAGAATCTGAAGGTAGACAACCATACCTACAAATATGCCTCCACTTTTCCCTACCTAGGCTCAATAATAAATGACAACAACATCAGTCAAGAAATACAAGCACGGATTCTTAGCGGTAATAAATGCTTTTATGCATACAAAGACTTAATGAAAAGTAAGTTACTGAATCGTGAGTCTAAGCTGAGAATCTACAAAACAGTAATTAGACCAGTGGTCACATATGGATGTGAAACGTGGACCCTCTCAACCACTGATGAAAATCAACTGAGAATATTTGAGCGCAAAATACTAAGGAAGATATTTGGACCAACCCAATGCAGCGATGGTTCGTGGAGAATTAAAATGAATCACGAGCTGGATGAACTAATGCAGAGCGCAGATATTGTCAGATTTGTAAAGTCACAAAGACTAAACTGGCTTGGTCACCTAGAAAGAATGCCAGATAATCGAGCTGTAAAAGTAGTCCAGAGATGGAAGCCCCAAGGAAACAGAACAAGAGGAAGGCCCCGTAACAGATGGATAGACGACGTAGAGAGGGATCTTAAAACCATGAACATCAGGCAGTGGCGAAGGAAAGTATCCGACAGGGCAGAATAGAAGAGCATTGTTAAGCAGGCCAAGACTCACAAAGGGTTGTAGCGCCATTAGAAGAAGAAGAAAATTTATTTTATTTATTTTATTTATTATTTATTTTATTTATTTTATATATTTTATTTTTTTTATTTATTTTATTTGTTTTATTTATTTTATTTTATTTTATTTTTTTTCTTTGATTAAGAAACACGCATAAAACTGCGTTTACTACTCCACGTGCACTACTCCAGATGCAGGTGAGTATATATAATATATTAATATATAAATATATAAATATATTAAAGTAATAATATTAAATTAAAGTAATATAAATATATTATTGTATAAACTTGGTATTTCTAACAGTCTTCTTCAGTGCTAGTGTACGGTGTTGGTAGGAAGACATGCTAGACCGTCTACCCGCCGTAGCCCCACAGATATTTCTTACTTACTTTACTTTATCGTGTCCGGATATGTTATTCATAAAATTTCGGCCCAGTATCGGGCTACGTCGGTTCCATCTTTGTTGGCGAGCCACAAATCTTCGAGGGTATGGAGCGACTCCCATTCTTATCCTATTCATAGTTTTTCACGTTTTAAAGTCTAGGGACTGTCCGGTTCATTGAACCTGGGGAAGAGGAAAATACTCAGGCGGTTCATCCTGCACTGTTCCAAGGAAGCTTTTCCTAGATTTTAGTCGGTTTCGTGGTGTTCGAGCTTTGTATAGGGCATGCCGCTCGTCCGCGATCTGTTTAATTTTCTCTATGTGCTCTGCAACGCCTCTGCGTGTTGAGGGTTCTGCAAAACCCGCTGCTTTATATAAATTTGAAAGTGGCGTTGGTTTCATGCACCCCGTTACTATCCTGCATGTCTCATTTAGCGCAGTATCAACTTGTTTGGTGTGGGCAGATCTGCCCTAAACGAGGCACGCATATTCAA
This sequence comes from Diabrotica undecimpunctata, assembly GCF_040954645.1. Lineage (NCBI taxonomy): Eukaryota > Metazoa > Arthropoda > Insecta > Coleoptera > Chrysomelidae > Diabrotica > Diabrotica undecimpunctata. Next base: position 92,688,025 of record NC_092806.1, on the reverse strand, counting down.
CAGTTGAGAAACACAGTGCCTGTGCCGTTGTTCTGAAAACGCCAGGACGTGTGCCCCATTTACTCCCCGTTAGCTTTCTGACTTTGCTGTTCCTAGTTGTTGCTTTCCCTCTCCCTCTCGTTTTTATGCAATGTTTTCTGTAGGTGAGGGACCGGTCCAGAGTTACTCCAGGATATATAGGTTGGTTTGTGTGTTCTAATGTATTACCATTCCACGCAATTTGGAGTTTTCGCTTGGCTTGTAATTGTTTTTAAGGCAGTTTCGTGTTTCTTCTCCACTTCTTCAAAACTTTTTCTTTTAGCACATATTGCAAGATCGTCAGCATAGAGGAAGTGCTTGGTTTCGGTCGGCGTAGGTTGGTCGTTTGTGTGTATATTGAAGAGCATTGGTGCTAAAACACTTCCCTGTGGGAGGCAATTTTTTTTAACTCTCCACCTACTTACTCTCCAGCATAATGAAAAAACGTCTGTTTTGCAGTAAGGAATATACGACCTTACCCAGATGGTGGTCATTGAGAGTGTCGTATAATTTGCGAAGCAATGTTTTGGGCCTTACTGTGTCATAGGCTGCTGTCAAATCTACGAAAGCAGCCCCTGTTATAAGTTTTTCTTCAAAGCCCTCTTCAATGTGTTCTGTTAGTGCGAGGACTTGACCGGTGCAAGATTTGCCGGATCTGAATCCTCCTTGTTGTGGGATGAAGTGCTTGTCGACATATTTTCTATTCTGGCGAGTAGGAGTCTCTCGTTAAGTTTGAAAAAGTGACAACAGCGAGATAGGTCTGTAGCTACTGGGGTTTTCTGGGCCTTTTCCTGGCTTTAACAAGGCTATTACTTTAGATTTCCTCCATGATTTTGGAATTTCGCAGGTTTTGCAGCACGTGTTATAAAATTGCAAGATCCAGTTTTTTGCTCCTTGGCCTAGATGCTTTATTTGTTCACTGCATATATCATCCACACCTGCAGCTTTCCCTTTTTTTAACCTGTTCATACCGTCGTGGAGTTCTTTTAGTGTAAAAGGAGTACCTAGGTGGTTTGTCTTCGAATCCAATCTTCTTCTAGTGTTTGGGCCCTTATATCGGTTCGTAGTTCTTCCATTCATAAGGAGTTGCGCATCGACTTGGTTTGCTGTAACCTTGCAAGGTGTTTTCACCATGTTTTCATAATTTCACTTTGTTATCCATTTGTGTTGACACCGATTCCTTGATGGGTATGGGTTTTTTTTTTGGTTCCCCAGGCTTCGAATCTAACCCGCTGCGTATATTAGTAGTGTTTAAGAGTCTTAGTTGCTCCTGGAAATGCAATTCAAAATGCAATCAAGATACCGCCCTCCAATTCCCGCCAACCAGCTATCCCGTTTAGGTGAGCAGGGCAATGGTGTAACCGGCAAGGAGGCGGATTTGCCAGCAATTTGAAAGTACTCGAGCAGACCGTATCCTCTTTTTCTTCTTCTTCTTTTTATGTAGACATGACTTTGTCTGTTTTTCAATATGCCTCCAGTAAGTTGTCGTTCTATCGTTTTCGTGGTGGTCTTCCTACTGATCGTCTTGCTATTGGGGAACCGTCGCTTGCCGTATTTGCTACTATATTTGTTGACATTCGGCTTATATGATGGTTCCATTCTAATCTTCTATTTCTTACCTACTCCTTGATGTTCTCCACCTTGCATCTACGTGTTATCTGTACTTCTAGCTCTGTCCCATAGTGTTTTATCATTAATTTTTCTAAGTGTTTTCATCTCTGCCGTTTCTTACATCGTTTTTGCCTTTCGTTTCTTTCCCGATATTGTTATTTCTCCATATTGTTTCAGGCTCTATTTGCTCTATTCACTTGATCTTCAACTTCTGTTTCGAGCTTTCCGTAGCTAGATAATGTGATGCCTAGATATTTAAACTCCATCACTTGTTCTATTATCTGACCTTCCAGCTCCAACTTAAATCTTAGTAAATTTGCTGTTTTAACCATGTATTTTGTCTTTTTTGGGGAAATGAACATGTTAAATTTTCTGGCGCTTATATTAAATTGGTCATCATAAGTTGTAAATAATCTTCACTTAAGAGAGTAGTATTGCGTCGTCTACATAGCAGATTATTTTAAGTTGTTTTTCTCCCATTTGGTATCCTTTTTAAGTTCTTACTTTTGTTGTTATTTCATTAATAATAAACTTGAAAAATAGATGACTCAGGGAATCTCCTTGGCTTATCCAATTGCCAGCTTCAATAGGGTCAGTTAGTTCTTCTACTTTTATTGTGTTGTTTTGGTAGATATTTTCGATCGTTTTGATTACTAAAGGTATCTCTCTTGCGTACAATAAGTGGATAACGTCCTTTAATTTGGCCCAGTCAAGTTATTTCCGGGTTCCATTTGTCCCTCTTTTTGAAGAGAGGTATTGGGATGCTTGATCTCCATTCTTGAGAAATTCTATTTTGTTCTATTATGTTTTGGATTAGTTTTAGTAGTTGTTTGAATGAATTATTACATTCTAGTTGTTGTTGAGGTAAAAATTTGTAATAGACTGCGTCCCAACCTAGTCCCGAAGCTTTATTTATAATCTCACTAAAATGCTACGATTCATCAAATAAGTGTATTGCCCTCTGCACAGAACAAAAACCTTTGACTTTTGAAAGCTGGCAAATATAATTTGAACCGGGGAAATGCCTAGCATTTCCTCAATACCTATTAGGCAATCTATAGTTTGCAGGAAGTTAAACTTTAATTAAGCTACTAATCGATGTGGTTCACAATTATTCACGGTTAAATTATAAAAATTCAGGAAGTTAAGATTAATGTGAGATTACAAGTTAATGGACTATTTTGTGATTGAACACCTCAAATCACAATTTATCACGCTACTTAAAAAGCATTCATAAAGTAGGTGTTTTCATTACCGCTTCAATTTGTCAAAATAATGCATAATATTCTTTATGGACAAGGTGAAACTATTTTATTTAATAGAAAAAATTGGACACATTAACGAAGCAAAAGTGCTTTTAATTTTTTTTTAAAACTGTCATATTTTCAATAAATGAATACATATTCATAAAAACTAAGATTATGAAAGACAAATCATGGATGCGTGAATAATCCATAGAATTGTCACTCTAATAATGTGCCTTACATGGTATATTCCCTATTTAAAATTAAAAGGTGGAACTGGACGTAGAAAAATATGTATGTAATTAATGTATTTATTTTAATTTTTAGAGTTTCTCCCCCTAAATTTCGTGCTACTAAACCAGCAGAGGGATCATTAGAAAAACTAATAATAAAGCCCAATACTGCAAAAATACGACCCTATGCCGTGTCAGCTATTCTTAGAAACATTACATTTGATAAAGAAAGATATAACAGTTTCATAGAATTACAAGATAAGTTGCATCATAACATTTGCCGAAAACGTTCATTGGTTGCTATTGGTACACATGATTATGATACTATTAAGGGGCCTTTTATTTATGATGCTAAGCCACCAAAAGATATTAGGTTTGTACCTCTTAATCAAGAAAAAGAGTTCTCTGCTGAAGAATTAATGATATTGTATTCGGTAAGTATATATATATATATATATATATATATATATATATATATATATATATATATATATATATATATATATATATATATAGTTTATCTGACTGGATTATATCGTGTTTTAGTACACGTTTATACAGTGAGGACGTAAAGGTTTGATTGAGCGAATGATGATGGAGCGATGTAATAATGACCCGCACTTTGTAAAACATGTAGTGTTTTCAGACGAAGCAGATTTTACTTAAATGGCATTGTTAATAGGCAAAACATTAGATATTGGTCAGATACTAGCCCTCATTGGATGATGGAGGCGCATACACAATATCCGGAAAAAGTTAATGTTTGGGCAAGAATTGTTGACAACAATATTTTGGGGCCATTTTTTATTGAAGGAACGTTGACTGCGGAAAAATATTTAGAAATGCTTTAAAACGATATTATTGCTGCAATCGCCGCACTATATCCAGATAACAAAAATTCAAATATGCCTGGTAATTTAATATGGTTTTAACAGGATGGCGCACCACCCCATTATGCGATTATAGTGCGTGATTATTTAAATACTGTTTTTCCCAACAGCTGGATAAGTAGGCGAGGAAGTTTAGATTGGCCAGCAAGATCTCGTGATTTAGCCCCCCTTGATTTTTACTTTTGGGGTTATCTTAAATCTAAAGTATACATAAATAGACCAGGGAATATTGAAGAATTAAAAGATACAATTCCAAATGAGGTAAGACGCATTCTCCCAGTAACATTAAATAGAGTTTTAGAAGAATTTCAGTACGGCCTTAGTTGTCAGAAGTAACGGCAATCTAATTGTAAGATGTATTGTGTTACTCAAAATAAAAAAACATTGTATAAAAATTGTAATAAAATTATAATAAACATTTCTCTCTAATCCACGAACGAATTCTAATTTGAAATCGTTTTTTAAAGCAAAATTCAAAAACGAAAAAAGATTATCGTTTCATTTGAAAAAATATCGATGACGTCATGTACATGAAAATGGTGAACAAGCCGATGTGCAATCCAAAATATAAATCGTCTGTCCGAAGATTTCGTCAAAATATTTTTAGTTGCAAAAATATTGAATTTATTCAAATCTTTACGTTCTCACTGTGTACCATATAAATAGATACTTTAAAACTTCTTAAATATTACGCTTAATTATTTCATATCATAAATCTTGTGTTTAATATTTACTTTTTGGTTAGTATTATTACTTGGCCAATACCTCATTTGGTGACTTATTAGTTTATTTGTAATATTAGGCTCTAATAAAACCTCTATTGGTTTGATTCATTAATATGTGATATGCCTTTTTTAAAAGTCGTTGGTACCATTGATAATAAAACACAGACCAAGGGTATCTCTCATAAATGTTTAACTTTATTTTAAACTATATATTTAATCACCTACAAATCTTTTGATAACTGTCTCCATATTTTCCATTCCTATACAGGGTGGTCCTTAAGTAATTGTACCGTAATCCGTAGATTCTACACTTTAAAATATTAAGTTAATTAAGTAATTATAAGATTTAAGCCAAATTGCTTTCAAAGCACGTGGTGTTCCTGTGTATTAAGGTATAAAAAATGCTTATTAAAAGCTTAAAATTTTTATTTTAAAGAAGATCTTTTCGGAATTGAATCATTCCATCATCAGTTTACTAAAAGAGAGAGTAAAAATACCAATATTAAAAAACAAGTAAGTTAAAATTTAAATATATAGAAGGAACACGTTGGTTGTTTACTACTTACATAAAAAGTTGTTAAAACATTGTATGGCCACAGAAAAACATTGGAAGGACATCAGTATTAAAAAACAATCCTCATGGTATTTACAAAGGTAAATGCAATAGACTGTTAACTTTGTTAATTAATAAAAACTGAAAATGGGGGCATCTTACATGACCCCCTGTAGCTGGTGAGGTTTTATCGACTTACATTACCTCTGATCTGTTCTGGAGTCTAGGGCTAACTGATAGAAAGATGGTATGAAAAATCAGTTAGTACCCGTCAATGTCAAGTGGAATGATGTAGTAGGAGCAAAAGTCATTGTGCTTCAGTTTGTAAATTGGCCGCTTTTAGTGAAGAATTGTGTTTTATGTGTAGTAGGATCAATAGCAATTTTTGGTATTTTAAAAAAGAGGGGAGAATGTCCAACAATGAGTGACTGTGATGTAAAGTAAATTTGGTATAATCGTTTTCATCGTTCTTGGCGTGTGCGTGTAAAAACACTTGCAATAAGTTGTTTCATCTGTCTTTCCTTGTCTAGGCTCGATTCGTTTACCTCCTCCAGTGGCGGAGCAAAATGTAGCATGTCAAACGAAATAATAGTTATAAAAGAAAATTATAAATTATTTTTCATTAAATTTCTAATAACGGAATATACGTATAAATTGCGAAGAAGTATTTTTCTAGCTTGCAGTACAATAGGACAGGATATAACGAAAAGTACATTTTAAAAGGATTTTGAAATATACCCAAAAAAGTGTTAATTATTTAACCCACTTTAATTAAAAAATGATACAGATTTTTTAAGTTTTAAGCACTGTAGCAAATTCTGAACTGTTACAACGTACTGACCTTGATTAATCAGATAATCAGTCAACGTCTTCACTGGAACTGTCTTCATCATTGGAATCTTCCGCCAAATCGATGATAATCCTACTTTCATTTTCATCATATGTGACCATTTTTGCCCAGTCGTCCTGAATTAATTTTTCAGTATGGTTAACACAACTCGCCCACACTGCAGGTGTTGCCTCAGCTAATGCATCGCCCCAAACTTTTTTCACTGTTTCATCTCCACGTCCATGTTCTCCAATATGACGATCATAGTATTGTTTAGAAATGCCCCAGACCAACTCAATCGGATTATATTGACAGTGATATGGAGGCAATCTCAAAACCTGATGCCCATGTTCTTGGAGTAGCTCGTCTATAACGTACCTGGTATTTTGTGGTTTATTCTGGCGACAAAGACTCAATAGCTCTGTCTTGCCCGAATCGTCGTCAAAAATTATTTTTTTCGCTCGTAACCATTCTTGTAAGTCCGATTTTTTCCAACTGGCATTCGGTAACTTTTCTATTAAAGAGCTATGGTATGAGGCATTATCCATAATAATTAGAGATAGTTCCTCCAACATTGGTATCAGCTTTTCGGAGACCCACCTTTTAAAAGACTCTTTATCCATAGAATCATTATAGTCTGCACTCTTCGATTTCGTAGAAAATAGTAATCCAGCATCTTTAACAAATCCTTGCCTACTTCCGGCATGTAAAACAACAAAGCGTTTACCTGTATTTTCGTGTCCTTTTCTGATGCTTTTCACACAGTCATCTTGCCAAGTACGTTTATATGCCCCTTTTAGGAATATCCATGTTTCATCTAAAAAAACGAACTGAAGTGGGCTTGGACTTAAAAAATTTCTCATATAATGCCTCAAAAAATACAGTCGTTTGGAGACAATACATGGTATGAAAACCCACAATTTTTCATAAGACGCCACAAACTTGTATCAGAACCGTCATAGAGATGCTTGTTTCTTAATTGTGTATTTAGAACTTTAATTGTAACGTGCTCTCCTTTTGCTTTCATGCCATACAGTACATTTCTAATCTCTCCTTTTATAGTATCGCTGACATCATTAGTCTTTTTTTTTTTGTACATTACGTGACTCTCCTGGTGTAGTAAGAGCTGCCCCTGTCTCGTATTCACTCTTTATTCTTGTCACTGTGCGAAGACTGATTTTCAAAGCGTCCGCTACTCGTTCATGTACCGATGATAACGAAAGCAAAGGTCCGTTGTTTTCTTTTTCTTTTTTAAAATACTCCAATAAATGAACTACACATTGTCTCATTTCTCCTGTTATCGTTTTTCCCGGCATTTTTTTTAATAAATAGAACAATTAGTTATTCACAACAAAAAATAATAAGTAAAACTGTTCGGAACAAATTCCAACAATGACTGACTAAAATCGACTAAAACAACATAAAATATCAATGGTAATTGCTACAATTATAAACCTATTAGCCAGCTCATTCAAGAACAATGCCACAAGTCATTATTGCAATGGGTATCGGAAGAGAGAGAGTTAATTTATAATAAACTGGAAATTTTAAGGTGTCGAGAGTATTATTTTATGTAATGGAATTCCACACAGTAAGAGCTCAAACTATTACTTAATTAAAAACTGTTTACTTATAAAAACTATTTCATCAGCTACTTCAAACCTGCACAGATCAGGGTAACATGTTAAAAAAAACACGTCACTGCCAGCTATCTGTATTCGTAAAGAGGCCGAACTTATCACCGACACCGTATCGGCCAAACGCATCGGTGTCATTGCTACAATACTGGGAGACGTGAGTGGTCTCTTCATTCCCTTCTCATCGCACTTTACCATGAAGAACGTGACTCGCACAATTGAATTACGCATCTGTGTATCAGAGAGAGGCGAATATTAAAAATTCCGTAGTAGCTTATTTCAGGCACACGCCAAGAACGATGAAAACGAGTATATACCAGGGTAAGACAAAATTTAAGTTAGGTAGTTGAAAATTTATAAATCATTTCAAAGGAGATAAAAAGAATGTTATTACCTAATTGTTTCATTGTATGAAGTAAGTAGAGATAAAAGTTGGTTTGAAATTTATGGAAGATGAATCGAGGAAAAAGAAATAGATGAATGTAAAGATGTAAGCTGGGGATACTGAAACTGATTGTGATAAGAGATTGATATATGTAAAGTGAGTATTTATAAGAAAACCTGTGTGATTAGTTAAGATGGTAGTTATTGGAGAGGATGGGAAATTGGATATTGGAAAAAGGGGGATGTTAGATGATAGTGTTAGTGGTGACAAGAATAGAGTTAAGTATGACGGATTATATAGGGTGATATTAAGCTATGGGAAAATAGAAAGAAATGTAGAAGTAAGTAAAACTGGATGTGTAGTTAAAAGAAAGAAAGATCAGGAGAATAATTGTCGATGTAGTGGGATGAAGTCTCTATTGAGGCTGGTGTGACGATTAACATTAAAATTTCCCGTAATGCATTGGGGTTGTCTACTGGCATCAACACTGCCTTCAAAAAAGGTGGTTGGTACAGTAGCTGGCACTGTAGACTAGCGCAAAGATTCATACCATGTTTTCCATATTTTTTAAATAATATTTTTAATATTTAATGAAGTAATTTTATTATTTATTTATTATTTTCATTTTGAACAAATTTTATTATATTAAAATAATTCAATAAATTATGTTTGCTAGTAGCGCCACCTGCTAACGTATCAACAAAATACGGACCCGTCAAAGTGAGACTAAATATTAAGTTATTAATAAAATATAAATTTGATATTCGATCATTAATTTGATAGTAAATTTAATTATTATATAAAATAAATAAGAAGTTTAAAAATAAGATTTGTTTATAGTTTGAAAGGAATTTATTAACAACTAACGTTAAAAAATATATATAGAAACGAATTAATAAAGAGTAATAAATCGATGTGAAGACCGTCATTTCGTGAAGCTACTCGTGACACCGTCTCGTAGCGCTTCTTTATACAACGCTAGTATAGAAAATTACAGAAGTGATAGAGAAAGGAAATTGTAAACATGATGACTTCTAAATACGGACAAGGCACCTAAAGAAGAAGATAGAAGCTTCTCTCCAATAAGATATTTAGCAGCCATAACCAAGCATTTCGTGATATTACATTATCATCTTTGAGTTGTTTTAATAAGAACCAACTATTAATTATGCTTATCCACAGGTATTCAATGCTTTACCGCACACATCACAACTAAGAATTATTATACAGCTAACTTATAAAATGCGATTATCCCGAAAACGGTTTAATTTTGAAGTTATAAACAAGTATACCTTTTCTTTGTAAAAATAATATGTCTTTAAAATTTTTTAACAGAAATAAAACTAACTTAAACAGCAAAAAACTTAAGCGCAAATTTACGCAACATATGTGGCATATATGACGCATAATATTTTTTTAAATTTTAACTTTAACACCCTGTATCTTTCTTAACACGTTGCCTGCCGTCTCGGTCTATGTGACCGAGAAAAAATTGCTCTGCACGCCAGCGAGGTCTATTTGACCGAGAATTTTAATGTAACTGTGATGCCGTCTCGGTGACTGGCGTGAACGGAAAGTATTACAAAATCCTCTACGGCAGGCAACGTGTTAATATCAACATTTTATCAAAACAAGTTGCCTTAAATTTTAATATTGTAAAGGGCAAAATCTACGGTTTCTTTTTGTACAATTACTTAAGGACCACCGTATAAGCTGAGTAGTTGAGTTCATTTTAGATTCTAAATTCATGAGATTTCTCTAAAGCCATTGATATTATTATATGGTGATAATAAACCTTTTGTCTAACTAGGAGAAGTATCCAATAGAGATATTTATATATATATATATATATATATATATATATATATATATATATATATATATATATATATAAAAAAATAAATAACTCATTATTTCCGGAAAAAATATTTTTTCTACTTTTCTGTCCCTATCCTTTTAGGTTTGAATTCATTGTGTCTATTTTCTATTATATTTAAATCCATTTATCCTCATCTTGACGTTATCATGTATATACCCGTAGCTTATGACAATAAAAGTATTATATCGTTTTTAATTTCTTAATAAAAGTTTATTTTTGTAGACCCATGCTCAATTAAAACAGTACCTACCAATAATAAAGGATAGCCCAGTATACCCTGTAATTACAGACAGTAACGGTGTTGTTTTATCTCTACCACCAATTATTAACGGAGATCATTCAAAAATTACATTGAACACAAAAAACGTTTTTATTGAGTGTACAGCCACCGATTTAACAAAGGTAAGTTTTATGTAATTGCTGAATCTGATTTTATTACATGCCAATTAAAAATGGCTACAAATTACTTCCACTGTGTTTATGCAAATTGTATATATTTGGGTTTAAATATTAATATTGTCTGTTCACACTGTATAATGACAAATTTCTACTTTGTAATCGTTAATTTTTAACAATAATCGGCCTTTCCACGAATCTAGTTTTTTATTACGTGACTTTGATACCGCCGGCCGCCCCGGTGATAATATTATAAAGGCTGATTTATAAACTTTACGTTGGCGTTGGCGCTGGCGCTGACGTTCGCGTTACAACATGGTCAAATGGGAAATTCGTATGTCTATTTATAAACATCGTTCGCCGTTGGCGTTCGGTTCCGTTCAAGATGAACCAACTTTATCTTTTGCCGTTGGCCATTGTAGCATAGAATACACTAACCTTTCTGTGGTTGTAGTCGCGATCACAGAACATAAAAAAAACTGTATCTTTGTCATTGCAGCCAATAGCGATACCGAAAAAGTGACAAGGTTTGTCAAACAAATCAAACTAAATTATTTGTTTGTTTGTATTTCCACGTGTTTATAAAGTGATATAGTTTAGATAATTTAATTTATATTCCCTATATATTAGAAATTCGATCAGAGCCATAGTTTACATTTATTTTTGGTTTTACCATTTGCAGTAATTTTTCAAATACTGGAACCTGCATCCTGGTATATTTAAAAAACTGCTATGTATCCCAGTTTTTTATATTTGTATAATAATTAAAATTACCTCTTGCCTTTCTGTTCTGGTTAATGGGCCTCCGTTTGTATTGACGTTGTCTTTTATTTCGAAGGCTCAGTACTGCTCGAACACAAAGTATCGTGTATAAGTGCCACTGCACCTAACAAAGGCCGAGCATTTTCATTTTCCATTGTATTAAGTTTCAAGCAAACTTAATAATATCAAATCAAAAATGTAAGGTTTGAAATGATCTTTAACGCCAACGCCAACCGAAAGTTTATAAATGCAGTATATGCTAGCCAGTGCCAAGGTCAACGGCGAACGCCAGCGCCAACGCCAACGTAAAGTTTATAAATCAGCCTTAAGGGATTCATTGTTCTTTGTGTAAACTATTTTTTTGCATTGTACATACTATCGTCATTCAGACATTGTATGAAATATAAGTTTTTTATTATATATATATATATATATATATATATATATATATATATATATATATATATATATACAGTGAACGGCTAAATTATGGAATATTATTATTATTTCGAGAACCGTCGAGTTTTGAGGGAAATCCCGAAACAGGTCGATTTTTCTTATAAAATACCCATCTTATAACGTACATGGAGCAAGGATGACGTCACCGGTGTGGGTGTAGTGACATATCCGTTAATTTTTTTTAAATAGAAATTGCTATAATGCGGCACCTCATTTGAAGGAGAATTTAATTTATTTAACGACATTACATTTTTAACTAAAATATTTTTTTAAGGGTACAAAAACAATTTTTTTTAATTTAAATTCAACTTAATTACAACTAATGATTAATGTACTTTTAAGTAACCAAATTATGCATAACAATTATTTTAAATTAAATGTTCGAAATGCCATCCATCGGTTCCTGCCATGACTTTCTGAAGTAAATACTTAAAAAATCAAAGATAAGTAAAAATAATAATGGACACAAAAAGTTATCTCATAAACACTGAAACTTTTTATCAAATGTTAATTCAAGCAAGTGATAGTGGCATAGTTATTGTAATATTTATTGACGTAAATGTTTTGATTTTGTGAATTGTCATCAGTTGTCAATTGTAATTTTTACTTTTGAATACTAAATTATGACAGATCCATCAGCCAATCAACAGTAAGTAAAATATTCCGAAAATTTATTCCAAAGACAATGTGAAACTTGATATTTTATTAAATGTATATGACAATCCTCACAGTAGTTCAACACAAATGGGTGAATATGCTGGAGTTTCTCAACGATCGGTATTACGTATTTAAAAAAAGAAAAATACCATCCCTCCAAATTCAACTACATCAGGAATTAAACGACGACGATCCCGATCGCCGGCTTCAATTTTCTGAAATTATGCAGGATTTATGTATCCGCAATCCACATTTCATCAATCAAATCCTTTTTTCCGATGAAGCGACATTTTTTATACATGGTACCGTGAATCGTCAAAATTGCAGATATTGGAGTCAAGAAAACACACATTGGATGACTGAGTCACTCACGTTATTTAACTTTTTTGAGAAATCAACTTATACCTGTCCTTGCTAACATATATCCAAATGCCAATAATCCAAATTTACCTAGTGAAAATATCTGGTTTCAACAAGAAGGAGCCCCTTTGCATTACGCACGTGAAGTACGTCAATTTTTAAATCATTGCTTTCCCAGGAGGTGGATCGGAAGACGAGGTTTTATAGAGTGGCCAGCAAGGTCGCCAGATCTAACACCTCTAGACTTTTTCCTGTGGGTTACTTAAAATCAAAAGTGTATGTCAATAGACCCCAAAACTTACAGGACTTAAAAGATAGAATTAGGCATGAAATGAGTCTAATTACTCCAGGGCCCTGATTCTATTTCATTTCGATGTCGAAATTTAAAAGCGACTACGCCATGACAGTCGCAATCGCTAGCGATTCTCATTCATTTCGATTGTAGTTAAAACTGGGGATATTTAGTTTATCATTTTGACACTGCTGAAAATTTGGGTTGGCCCTCTTGTTTATTGGCTGCACGCTGCACTACGCTTGTTGAATGTTTGTTTTGTTTACGTTACGTGAACGTCTTTTTTTTCTTGTTTGAGTTGTTAAATCATAAATAGTGGACATTTGCAATTATATTTTGAATTGAAAGAAAAGATGGCAAGGAAAGAAAAAAGGCGATGGGGGGAGATCCCTAAGTTATAACCACAAAGGTTATTCCCATTAACACTAGTAGCACTAAGATTTGACTTAGTGGTTATATTCTAATATATTTTTAAATTTGCCGCAGCTTAGTAATATACTTGCCCTAAACTTTTTGGGTATCCTAGAGGCATAAACACCCTCTTCCAAATATGGTTCTAATACCCTTATCAAATAATTTGCAGCTTGTTTATTAAGCCGGAATTGCTGCCTAAATTGAACATCACTTAGTGAAAAAGGATTTTGAGTATCCCGTAACATTCTTCTTATCCTCCGTTGTGAGCGTCGGATATCTATCCTCTCTAATTCCTCCAAAACCAACAAATGTCCGTAAAACACAGCCATATTAATACTTTTTGCCTCAGTTTTCCTTGCAAGAATCAAAACACAACACCGCCTATCTAAACTGAACCTAAGTTCACTTCTCCCAGTCCAGCCAGTCATGTCAGATTAATTTCGACTCGAAATGAAATTTCAACCACTTTCTTGAAGTTGAAATTAATTTCGATAAATCGAAAATTAGTGACGTCGTTTGGTTAGTTCAGCTGAAATCCACAAGGTTCGCAAAGTCGCATTTCGACGTCGCCATATTAATTTCGACATGTTTTGAATCGAAATCTCAATTAGAATCAGGGCCCAGAAGTCATCCGCAATGTACTTGATGAATGTGTCCGTAGATTTGCATATTGTCAAGAAATCGATGGATGGCATTTCGAACATTTAATTTAAAATAATTATTATGCATAATTTGATTACTTTAAAGTACATTATTAATTAAATCAGTAGTTGTAATTTAGTTGAATTTAAATAAAAAAAAAATTGTTTTTGTACCCTTAAAACAATATTTTAGTTAAACATGTAATGTCGTTAAATAGAAAATTAAATACTCGTTTAAATGAGGTGTCGCATTATACCGATTTCTTTTTAAAAAAATTAACGATTTTCGTCACTACACTTACACCGGTGACATCATCCCTACTCCATGTACGTTATAACATGGGTATTTTATAACAAAAATTGACCTGTTTCGGGATTTCCCTCAAAACTCGACGGTTCTCGAAATAATGATAATATTCCATAATTTAGCCGTTCACTGTATGCATATATATATATATATATATATATATATATATATATATATATATATATATATATATATATATACCTACACGAAGGGCTGACGGCATTAGGCGTATCACCAAAAATTGGCAATAAAAAGCACAAAATCGCAAAGAATGGAGGAGTTTAAGGGAGGCCTATGTCCAGCAGTGGACGTGATACATGAAGGCTGGATGATATATATCAATAAAAGGGCTATTGGTTAACTATTTATTATCTCGAGCTTTCAATTGTGTTTACAATTATTATCAAGAGCTGCTAAAAAAGACAAAATATCTTACCAAGTTGAACTAGAAAGAAAAAAATTTTGGTTAACTCACCAAATAAAATTAGTTTGGTAAATAAAAATTGCTGCTAATACATCTCAAAAATAATATAAAAATGTCCTAATCTCATAATAAATGCTTCTCTGAAAATTTTAGTATAATTTTGAAAACATTTTCTTAACACAAAAACAATTGAATTTATAAATTAGTTAAAATAGCAACCAAATACAAATAAGCCCCAAATGTCATAAATGCTAACTTAAAATTTTTATTTTTGACAATTATATTGCCAAAAATAAAATTTTGTTTAAAAATTCTTTTTTGTTTAGTAACAAAAAAGAAGATTTATTCACCATTGATAGATGTCTGAAATAATGTAACAGATGTATGGAAAATTAAATCAAAATGTGACATTTTACAAGTTTTATACATAAATTATAAAGAAATAATATAATTATAAATTTTGCTTAGATTTTGAATTTCTGATCTTTTGTTTAAATTATTAAATTATTATCACTTTTGCTAATACAAACCATTTCCAAAAAAGTCCTTTTGAATTTATTACTTTCACTACATAAAATTTTAATGTTATCAAAATCCATAATATGGTCTTTATCGATTACATGACCTTCCAAAGCACAAGATGGTTTTTTAATTCTGCAATCACTTTTGTGAGAAATAATGTGATTTGAAAGATTTCTTCCGGTCTCACCGACATATTCAGCTTCACACTGAGTACAACTAATGCTGTATACTAAATTCGTTTTTTCAAATTTGTCTATAGGATATTTAGTTTTGGAATATAATTAATAATTAATACAAACACTAAAGGTTATTGACAATATAAAAATAGCAACAAAGAACATCAAAACTATTTCATCTTTATATTCCAAAACTAAATATCCTATAGACAAATTTGAAAAAACGAATTTAGTATACAGCATTAGTTGTACTCAGTGTGAAGCTGAATATGTTGGTGAGACCGGAAGAAATCTTTCAAATCGCATTATTTGGTGAGTTGGTGAGTTAACCAAAATTTTTTTCTTTCTAGTTCAACTTTGTAAGATATTTTGTCTTTTTTAGCAGCTCTTGATAATAATTGTAAACACAATTGAAAGCTTGAGATAATAAATATTTAACCAAGACCGCTTTTATTGACTCCAACCCATCCAAAACAGTTATATATTTTTTCCAAACGAGTCACAAGTGCTTCTTTTTTCTTATATATATATATATATATATATATATATATATATATATATATATATATATATATATATATATATGTATATATGTATATATATATATATATATATATATATACATTAAAGTTTATGCATTATTTCAATTTATATAATTTCACTGACTCATAGTAATATTTCTCATTAAAGTGCTAGTAACCTTATATTATTTCTTCTTCTTTTTCACATATTTTTACATTACGTAACAAAATATCTCAAATCGAGGAATTAGGTAAGAATAGAGCTGCTTTAAAAACAAAACTGAAGATTTTCGGTCAGTTTTCAGAAAAAATAATTAATTCTAATTCAGATGTGCCGGTTGTTGAATTACAAGCCAGACTTGCGAGTTCACAAGATATCATATGGCAATTCGACGAGCTACAAGTTGAAATTGATGTATCAATAGATGAAATAACTGAGGATTAGCTTTTATATCGCAGAGTTTGAGGATTTATATTTTTCGACAATTGTGAAGGCTCAGTGCATCCTATCTGAGGCTAAGGATCAAGTATCCGAAAGCTTACATCAATCACATGTTTCTGCTATGCATCTGCCAGAATCCTCTGGTCCTATTTAGCTCCAGAATCATCCTGAAGCTCCACATTATAACACATCTAACAGTAGCAGTGATAATATTTCTCATTAAGTACCCAATCACAATGTTTCTCTTTCTAGTTTTGTTCAAAATGCTGGTGTGTTACTCTCTACCATCAAGGTGCAGTTTCGAGAGGAGCTTGGTAATGTGCATTACTGCAGAGCTGCAGATAGTGGCTCTCAATCAAATTTCGTAATCTCTCGTCTTGTAAAATGCTTGGGTCTACGAGAAACTCCAACAAACATGTGTGTCATTGAACAATCTACTCAAACTCAAAACAACAGTTGAAGTAGAGTATAGAGTTCATTTATAATCAATTTGGATTATCTTTAACGTGTTTTATCAGTGATAATATCTGTGACCAAATTCCGAGTGGTCATATAGACATTTCTTCAATTCATGTACCTCCCAATACAAGGTTGTCTGATTCTGATTTTCAATTCCCATCTCAGATAGATATTTTAATTGGAGCAGCTCATTTCTGGGAACTAATGTGCTTAGGACAGGTAATAATAATAATTTAAATTTCCCTGATAGTAAATTGTGCGAGAGTCTAGACATATTCTGGAAGAGTGCTATGCTTTCAAACATATTTTATTAGAACAAAGTGACGCGAGGCTTATTTTAGAGGTACTTGTCAGAGAGATAATGATGACAGATTTGTCGTAAAACCTCCCTTAAAAAAAGTCGCCTGTCTTATTTTGTAACTAAAGATGTTGCAATCAAGCGGTTTTATAACTTTGATCTCAAATTTTGTCATAATCCCTCTTTAAAGGAAAAATGTGTCCAATTCATGGATAAGTACGTTTCGTTAGTGCAGATGACATTATCTTCTTCAGATAATCCTTGAGAACCGGACTTCTACCTTTCGCGTCACGGTATTGTAAAGGAAGAAAGTTTCACAACTAAATTATGAGTTGTATTCGACGGCTCTTGCGCTTCTTCCTCTGGTGTTTCTCTTAATGATCTAGAAATGCTGGGACCTACCATTTAAGACGATCTCATATCAATTTTGCTTCGTTTTCGTCAAGATTTATATGTCTCAGCAGATATTGCCAAGATGGATAGGCAAGTTTTGGTATACACTTCGCAGCGGAGTTTTCAAAGAATATTGTAAGGGAAGATTCATCTCAACCTCTTCTCTCATATGATCTGAATACAGTCGCATACGAAACCGCTTCTGCGTCGTTCTTAGCTACTATAGTTTGTTTTAAGTTAAGAAAATAACGTTGAGCTTATGGAGATCAGTGTTACCAAAACTCTCAGGCAAGTGTTGTTATTAGATTGTCGATATATGATTCATTCTAATCAGAGCCGTATTCAGCACTGTGTACTTGTAGTTAATTAATTTCACTATTAAAAGGATATGTATAGTTGAATACAAAATAATGCAATATAAATACTTGTTTCTTTAATTGACAGATATAGGTATGTAATTATTATAGGGTAATAAAAGTAGTTAAATTTTATTATTGTTTAACATTACATATTTATAAACGCTTTAGATAAGATGTAACTAAAAAAAAAACAAGTGCAGCTTTAATTTTATTTTCATGTAAATAATAACAACAATTACATACATAAAAATTTTTCCTTGTATACAAAGTGAATCACCACTAACGGAGCGGAAGATTACAGTGAAAGAGTAAAAAAATTTAAAAAATTTTAAATTATTAGTTTGTAATTAGATAAAAGCTACATTTTAAAAGTATTTTGAAATATACAGAGTGCCCAATAAATTTCGGCGTATCAAAGTTATATTTTATCTTCTTATTCTTCTTCCTCTTTATAAGTTATCATGCTTGTTCATTGGCGGATTGACATCTCTATGGAAGGTTGTCACTCCATATTTTTGCGCGGTCGGCCGATACTTCTTCTACTGATTAATGATTTATCTCTTGCTATTTTGACCACACGTGTCTCCCCCATTCTGCTAATGTGGTTATTTCATTTCATTCTTTTTTCTATTTAGAGTCCATTCATTTATACACTATGCGTTCCATATATATATATATATATATATATATATATATATATATATATATATATATATATATATATTGTTATGATGTGTTTTTTGTTTGAATGATGAGCAATGAGTATTTTTAATAATATAATATATAGGGTTTTTATCGCGGTTCTCAAAGAATTAGCTTGTAAGTACTTTTTTAAATTATCTTTATTATAACTATTATGAAACACACATATATATCTAACCTAGCCAATGTAAATTTAAAATAAACTATCTTTAAATTGATATTCTTATAAAACTAATTAAATTCTATAGACAATGTAAAATTTAAACAAACTATCTTCAAAATTGAAATTGTTATGACACTAACTAAATTATATTAACAAAATTTTGTACCTTTCTTTCACTGAATGCCTAAATGAACTGTTTTCCACTATATATATTCTAATCATCACTGAATGTCTTCGTACTTCGGTTATCCTTGTTTTTGTGAAATTACTTTTTCCAATTATCAGCTTCTACCAATTTAAGATATAGTTTTCTTCACCAGCATTTATACACCACCAAGCAAACCAGCAAACACCATTTATATTTATTCTTCTTTTCAATATACCAATATCCAATTATTATAAGTTGATTTATACTAATCTCCAATCATAATATAATTTTAATTCCTTCCAATGTCCATCCAATATTCTTCTAATATACTTTTATAATCTTCAATAATTATTTGTGTATAATTATAAATGTGCATTAAATATATGCATAATTTTTAATCTTCATTTAACTCACTATATTAAAAAATTGGACTATTTGTACTTGATTCACTGACTCCAACTAACTTTCATATTTCTTACTAAACTTTTCTGACTGACTTCTTGAAATTCTGAACAATTTACTTCACTAACTAAATGTGTCTACTAACTTTCATAATGAACTGGCCTGACTTCTGACTAAAAACTCCCACTTGAATCCAAATCACGGGTATTTATATCTTTTTGGATGCTCTAGAATCCTCTGGTAAGAAATCATGTTCGATTTCTTCGATATGGATGTTCTCGAAAAAAATATCTGTTCCATCCACCGACATAATCATTATTCCAGAATGTTCGACCGTAAACAATAGTCACACTCTGCACTCTGGAGAATTCGTTAATGTTCCATTGATAATTTTGTTGACATTTAGGCTTTTCAGATCAGAATAAACATTCAAATTAGTAACTAACACTCTAATTTAATAAAATACACAATTCAAACAATATATTATTATAACCCCACTTTATATTCCCAATTATTTCCTAAAATGTCACTTGGAGAGTAAGTATATCTGTCTATCACTCACTGTATAGTTGGTTGCCTATGCACATGGCTCACTTAAATATATTTACAACATTAAAATACAACTTTTACAATTATTATATGCTAATTTATTAAAAATGCCCTCACATAAATATATTTTTTTTAAATTCTCTAGTATATAACTTCTTAAAATAATCAAATACTTTTTTATATCTAATATTATGTAGTATATAACTTATAAATTATTTTCTATAAACCCCAATCGTCACAATATATATATATATAGATATATATATATATATATATATATATATATATATATATATATATATATATATATATATACATATATATATATCACTATTACCTAATTTTCACTTTTGCCTTTTGCCGGACTATTATTTACAGACTTTTCGGATTTGGCACTTTGTGTCCGCCGATTTGCACACTATCACATAATTTACTCACTGCATATTAACATCATCCTCATCTTCTCTATCATCGCTATCACTTTCATTACTGTCACTGTCATCCGTCACATTTATTACCACAGGATCAATATCGTCCATCAACCCGTCAATAACCCAAAATTTTTGCTCTTCCTTAATAGAAAGTTTACAATAATTTTTCCAGTTTTCCACTGTGACTATACCAAATGCATTTCTTATTAATTGTTCTATAGCAGTGGTCTTAAACTATGTGTTATGTGAGGCAATATGTTTTTTAATGTATTTTTCTTTGTATGTGTTTACAACTTCAATGAGCTCTGATAATAAGCTAAATAATCTTCTTCAAAAAACACATCTTTCTCTAGCAACCATGTCTTAATTTGATTTTTATTGAAGGCTTGTGTCTGAATCACTTCTTCTCTCCTCGAATGGTACGAAGCGTTGTCCATCACCTCTGGAAGATTAGGAAGCAGCTTTTCCTTAAACCATTGTTCAAATATAGGACCATCCATCTCATCATGATACTCTGCTGGGTTTTTTTTAGCTAAAAACCAAAAAGCAGCACCTTCTACAAAGCCCAATTCGCTACCCGCATGCACTATAACATATCGGGGGCCTCGTTGTGTCGGCTGTTTTAGGCTTGTTGACAACCCCTCAACAAACGCATCCTGGGTTGAAGTCACTGAGAGGTCCTTCCATTATTTAGAAACACTATGTCCAACATTCACTCAAGTTTCGTCCAAATAAACGAGGGTGTATCCTTGAGAACAAAATTTTTTTATCTCACCCAAATACTGATGCCTCCATTTTAGAATATCGGGCCGTTCAATCCTGCTTGACTTTACTCCTCATTTGAAAAAAACAAAGTTCATTTGATGGAGTATTTTGCACATGTTTGCTAAATCTTGTCTTTTTTAAACAGTGCACAAACTTTGTTGAATCTCGGCGGTGAATTTTTAAAGAAAAAACTATGCACGGTGGCACGTAGCTGCGTACGAACTACTGCATCGTAAGTGAATTTTCTGCTGTTCACTTTACTTTTGGTACGTTTTCTATGGGCCTTAGTCCTCCTTTCGCAGCTTATTTGCGTATTTTAGAAATAGTACTAAAACTTACTCCCGTTATAGCATTTACTTTATCGGTTAAACTTCTAACACTTTCACCACTTCTTAAATTTAGATAATAATTAAATACATTTAAAACAATTTGTTTTGCACGGATGTCCAAGATATTCCATATAATATTGAGTAATTGTATATGCAACAAGTATATTAACTTCACATGCCCGTAACCTAACCTAACAACCTTGTCTAATCTAATAATCTGTCCTGTCACCTCCTGTCATGCCATCTTGTTACCAACATGAATAATATGATTGTCACTTAACTGGGTATCATAAATCCTCTTTTCTTTTTCCTTATAAGTCCAGCTTGCAAGGTTTTTTAATTTGTCTCCCTGACCTTGTACAGGAGAAAAGATCTTATCTAAAAGATCCCCTTGCTCGAGATAAGATCTAATTTAAACACAATTGATATTAAGAAACTCACCAACCCAGAAACCGAAATAAAAGTACGAGAACAGCTAGAAAAGAAAATAAACGACATTAAGGAGAATACGTCGGACATAATAGAGAGATGGGATAAATCGAGGGAAGCAATCCAAACAACATGCGCGACTCAATTAAAGCGTGACAGACAGAAGAAAAAAGAAGGATGAAGAAAAATGAAATATGTCTGATGAGATAATGGATATGATGGATGAAAGACGTAAATTCAAGAATAAAAATGCAGAAAAATACCAGCAGATCCGCAAAATCATAAGAACGAAAATTCGAGAAGCAAAAGAAAAATGGTTTTTCAACGAATGCAGGGAAATAGAACAATACGAACGGAAATACGACAGTTACAATATGCACAAAAAAATAAAATCAATGACAAACAAGAGGAAATTCAATAAGTCGCCCAACAGCATAAAAGATAGCGACGGAAATCTTATCTTGGAGCCATCAACGATCTTAGAAACATGGAAATCATACATAGAAAAATGATTTGCATCTGACAGGACTGATGATCACCTATATGGAGAAGGAGAAACAAGTCCTTCAATCCTTAAATCGGAGATAGAAGATGCCATTGCATCACTAAAAAACAATTAGTCAACAGGTCCTGACAATGTACCCTGCGAAATATTAAAGATCCTGTGTAAATCAGACAAACAGTTCCTTGATAATCTAGTTGTGCTTTTTAGCAACATATATAATAGCGGTAAAATCCCCGAGGAACGGGCTACAGTCAACATTTATTACAATCCCGAAGAAACCAAATGCCCAAATCTGTGATGACTACCGGCTTATAAGCTTGATCCATCATCTCACTAAAGCGTTCACTAAGATTATTCATAGAAGAATATATGATAAATGTGAGTCAAATATCGATAGATCGCAGTTTGGTTTTCGGAAAGCACTTGGAACTAGAGAAGCAGTTTTCCAGGTGCTTATACAGCGGTGTAGAGACGTTGATAAGGACGTGTATTTATGCTTTGTGGGTTTTAGAAAAGCATTTGACAATGTCAATCATGAACAATTGATGGATATTCTTCGAAAGACAGGTATTGACGACAAGGACATTCGAATTGTGGCAAACCTATACTGTGGTCAAACAGCAAGAGCAAAAATTGGCAACGGACTCACTGGAAGGTTGCAGATCAAAAGAGGTGTCCGTCAGGGGTGTATCGTATCCTCACTCCTATTCAATATTTATTCCGAGGAAATAATTTAACAAATGTATGGAAAATGCAAATGAGGGCAAAAAAATAAACGACGAGTTAACGAACAATATAAGATATGCCGACGACACGGTGATCCTTCCTAGTACCATAGACGAATTACAACAGGTAATAGAAAGAGTTTATTCAGTTAGTGAGGAATACGGCCTAAGCCTCAACTTCAAGAAGACAAAGTGGATGCTGATAAGCAAAAAGCAACAACCTGCTCTACAATTACGGATAAATAACATACTAATTGACCATATAGAATCTTATGTGTACCTTGGCACCAATGTAAATGCAAAATGGGAACAGGCGACAGAAATTAATGCGAGAATAGAACGAGCTAGAGCAGCATTTAACAATATGAAAAAGCTCCTCATAAGCAAGGATTTGTCTCTTCCCCTAAAACTACGTCTAGTTGAATGCTATATTTTTTCGATCTTACTATATGGTATGGAGGCCTGGATGCTGACAGAGACGCTCACGAGAAAACTAGAAGCATTCGAAATGTGGGTGTACCGACGCATTCTTCGGATATCCTGGATCGAACATGTCACTAACATAGAGGTACTCCAAAGAATCGGAAAGGAGAAAGAAATCGTGAGCACAATCAAACAAAGAAAGCTTGAATATCTAGGCCACATATTGAGACACGATAAGTACCGTCTACTGTCGGCTGGACAGTAGATCAGGCTCACATCGGTCGAACTATTCAGAAGCTCAATAATTTTTTTTTATGCATAAATGCATGAGCGCTGACAGAACATGCATTAACGTTAAAACATGAATTTAATTTCGAGGATTCCTGTATTTTGACAAAAGAAAAAAACCATTCAAAACGTGTTTTCTTGGAAATGTGTTTCATTAAATCCAATACGTCTTGTATAAATAAAAAGTCTGACAGATAAACTGAGCAACATTAATTGTTATTTACTGACAAAACATCAAAAATAAAATAAAGATTTACTTTTACATATACACACCATAATACACCTGCATGCAAAACATGTTGCATACCATCAAGACAGGTTTAATATACTACTTCCATTAATAAAACATGAAGAACATCTAATTACATTTTATCATACTATTTTTGTTTTTTCTTTCTGTTCTCTATGGATCAGTTAAAACACACCGTTAAAAGATGTCATAAACGAAGTTTCACTATCATTAATTAATTTTAAAATGTATTTTGTTCATTATTTTATGTTATATTTTATATGTGTGTTATTAATATTGAGTGTCGTAACTTTGTATAACTAATCTCATCGACTAGTAAGTTGCACTGACAATTTGTGATATATTGTAAATATTTACACATTCTTCTAATTACAGTGTCTTGAAAAAGGAATTAAACAATTCCGAAAGCTAGACCAAAAGTCAAAAGAGTGTTTCTGTAACATCCCGGCCAAACTTTCTGACTACAGCCCTAATAAACCGTGTTGTTTGTATATATATATATATATATATATATATATATATATATATATATATATATATATATATATATATATATATATATTGTTGTGATCTGCTTTATGATGTTTTATTATTAATTAACACTAATTTAATTAATCCAATTATTTAATGAATTAATTCACTAATTTATGCAGAGTCATACAAATCAATTACTATTAAAAATTCTCAGGGTGCCTTCTTAATTTTGCTTTAATCAGTTTACTTTATATATCTCTTCTAGTGGGTTCAGTATCTCCTAGTTGCTCATAATCGGGATAGAACAAGGAAACGGAACTAATATTAAAACAACATAAATATGCACACAAATTATTATTTATTTTCAATAAGCAATACGATGAATATTAATAAATAACTTTTGTGGGCAATTATCTTTCCCAACAAACTCGTATACTCTAAATTTAATTTTAATTACAAACTATCTATTGATCTGTTTTATAATAATATCTACTAAATATTGACAATATAAAATATAATTTATTCACAAAAAATAACTCTTTGAAACTTGGAATCTTAGTTCGTATGCTTATATTTGATTTTATCTTTAGAATATCTTAAAGTTTTCTTTCATTCAAATTATTTGACTGACCTTTATTTTTTACACCAATGATGTCTCCTCTCGATCAAACCACAGTTCCTTCCTTGATTGATTATGTCCGGCTACCATCAAATCTTTCCCGTTCTCAGCATCGATCCAAACCGCATACCAGCAAACTACTCCTCCGAAAACACAAGCCCAAGCCTCTTTTGACCGGTACTCTTTATTCACAAATTCTCCTTTCTTTCTCAATTATATCTCGTGGACTATGCAGACTCAAAAGAGGTATTAATCTTCTCGATTTTGATCTGCTCTCAGCTTCCACCTTTTTCACTAACAAAAGAAAACACTGGTACTCAGATGGACTACACGAAAAACACGTCTTCTCTTCTGGTCTGCCGGTAACATAATAATCTTTTCAATCTCCCCAGACATCCTTCTCAACTCTCTCATTCCCCATCATTCCTTTTTAACCAATCATAAGCATTCATCTTTCCCACTTATTTCCGATTTAGAAAATTTCCAACATAATATTTAAAACAAATAAACAACTTTCACTCAAATTACTTTTCAGAAACCATTAACAATTTTGCCTTTTTCAACAGAAATAAGCTTCCAAATTCTTGTTATCTCATATCTAAATCTAATTCTTATTTACTTTCGAAAAATGTCCACCGCAAAATACAATTACAAAGTTTATTCCTTAAATATATAATTATACGGGTTCCATTGTCCTTTCACTATTCACTCAGTCTTTCAAGGAAAAACTGTTCCGTCACGGAAACAATGTCTTCTCTTATTCTAACTATTACAAATAAGTACAGGGTTGTATTTTAACTTATATGCCCGCGGTATATTAAAATAATAAAAAAAACTCTTTATTCTATTTCTGATCGATAAACTGATCCATAACAAATCCCCGCCTTGTTTTGAGATACAAATTTTCTTTTTTTTTAAGTGTAACAAAAAAAAAATATTATTTTCTCTCAACACAAAATTTTTCTTTTGTAGTCATTTTATCCTATGTCCAATATCAAATCTTTAGAATTCATATCCGAAATTGGACAGTATAATTTTATCACCCAGTAGACCGAATGAATCTATTTGTTATTAAATACACACACGTAGTTAATTAGGTTACATACACACTTGGTCAATTATCAATAATATAATTTGTACATCAGTCAAAAGTGCTGACAAAGTTAAACTATTTACATAAATTAAATACACATGTCACGCGAGGTCCGCGAAAATATTGACCCAAGTAAAGTTTATATAAAACTAAGATCTCTTGCCTAGAGAGGCATTCAATCAATATTCACTCAACGAGCTTGATAGTCTTCAACGATCAACTTCATCAGTCTCTACTCAAAGTAATCCCGGGTCTACACCCATAGTGTACGTCTCTACAATAAACTCTGCTACTATTATTTGGTGTTTCCATTACAACTGAACGAACATCTTCACTGAGCCAACGAAGGGGATTTGTTCATGGTCCTATCGAGAAACAGAATACTTCAAGGAAGTTTGAGAGAGTCTATACAGTCCACGCCAGCAACACCCTCAGTAGCAGAGAGAGACCACTAGACCCGGGAGAACGAGAGCCATACCAAAGCCGAGAGCCACACTAGAGCCGAGAACAGTACCAAAGCCGAGAGCCACACTAGAGCCGAGAGCAGTACCAAAGCCGAGAGCCACACTAGAGCCGAGAGCAGTACCAAAGCCGAGAGCCACACTAGAGCCGAGAGCAGTACCAAAGCCGAGAGCCACACTAGAGCCGAGAGCAGTACCAAAGCCGAGAGCCACACTAGAGCCGAGAGCAGTACCAAAGCCGAGAGCCATACTAGAGCCGAGAGCAGTACCAAAGCCGAGAGCCACACTAGAGCCGAGAGCAGTACCAAAGCCGAGAGCCATACTAGAGCCGAGGCAGTACCAAAGCCGAGAGCCATACTAGAGCCGAGAGCAGTACCAAAGCCGAGAGCCATACTAGTGCCGAGAGCAGTACCAAAGCCGAGAGCCATACTAGAGCCGCAGAGCAGCCAAAGGACAGGACCGATTGCAGAACCCACCAGAAGCGAGGGATCCTCAACGTCTAAGAACGCAAAAAACCGTAAGTTTTTGAATAATTACAAAATCTTCCAACTTTTACAATCTTACAATTTAACAAGTTTTTTTTTTATTACAATTTAACAATTTAGAACAACAATCTCCACTCTATCAATCGTATAATAATGTACTTTAGAATGTATACCATTTAAATAATACAGAGAATTGATAAAACAAAAAATAAACGTCATTCACAACTATAACTTACTAAACAGTAATTTTGTATGACAATTTGAAAAAAGAAACGTTCATACATATAGCTTGCTTTTAATTTCAATTACTTTATTTCGACAAACTTTACAAATACTTTATTTCGAAAAATTAAAATAATTACGTAGCAAATAATTTCATTTATTTTGATAACAATATATATATATATATTGATTTATATATATATATATATATATATATATATATATATATATATATATATATATATATATATATATATATATATATGTATATATATCATTATAAGAGTGTGTGGATTACATCTTGACCTACCTCAGTACAAAGAATAGCACAGCAGGCAAGGTCAAACTCATATTTCGCTAAATTGCACATTCCGATAGAAAAGAAAGTGTTATAATACAGGTATACTTATTTAATAAATAACGTACATTTCGTATTGTCTAATATATTTACCGCTGAATGTAAAAATTTATAAGAAAAATCATGGAAAGCATATACGTTAAGCAAGCGGAATTAGGAACAGAAATAACGAAACTCGTTTCAAATACAAAAAAGGATTCCCAATCTCGGAAAAATCAACAATACATCCGGGATAGACAGGAAAAATTAGAAGAATATTGGGCAAAATTTTTAAATAACCACGAAAAGCTGCTAGAAGGGGGTATAACGAAAGAAAAATATTTTGAAACAAAATACTATGATCAGGTATTTAAGATATACATTGAGGGGAAAACCCTGTTGGAAGAATATGGAAGGGTGCTGAAAAGAGGAAAAGCACCGAAAGTAAAGGAGATACAGATAAGAAAACAAAGAATCGAGGAATTATTACGGCCAGAAAATGAACAAGACTTGCAGGAGGATGAAGAATTGCAGTCAGAGTTAAGAGAATACATGGAAAAGGTGAATACACTAATGATTGAAGCAGCAGTAAATGAGGAACTAGACGCTACAGATAATGGAGAAGTAGAGAGAATAAATCATCTAAAGAGGAAAGTCAGGGGAGTTTTAAAGAAAATAAGGCCAGGAATGCAACGGCCAGAAAGCACACAGAGGAGGGACGGTGTGACATTGCCGCAGGTAAAAATCCCTGTGTATGAAGGCAGATATGAAACGTGGAGAACTTTCCACGATCTGTTTACTAAAGTAATACATGAAAACGACCAGTTATCAAACGCAGAAAAAATGCAGTACCTAAAAACTCAAGTAAGAGGGGAAGCCAACAGAATGATACAACACTTAAACATATCCGAGGCCAACTACGAAGTGGCCTGGAACATGCTAAAAGATAGGTATGAGAACCCAAGGATGATATTGTTTAAATTAATAGACAGGATGCTACTAGCGCAGGAAGTAAAGGAATCTTCTGCTAGAGCATTGAAATCACTACATGACACCTTCCACGAAAGTCTGGAAGCCATAGGAGGGTTAGGAACAGACACGGAAGCGTGGAGCCCATTGATAGCCCGAATTATCATAACGAAATGGGACAATGAAACTAGGAGGCTGTACGAAAACCACATTGGAGACAGTAGAGAGATACCGACGTACAAATCGACACAAACATTCTTACAGCGAAGATTTCAGACACTGGAACTGCTGGAGTCAGAAAAAAGACAAGAGAAGCAAGGAGGATCTCTTAGGAAACCAAGAACACATTGCGTGATATGCAACGGAGATCACGGAGTACCGAACTGCAGAGAATTTCAGGAACTCAATGTAAGAGACCGGAACAGGATGATAAAAGAAAAAGGATTGTGTACAAACTGCCTAGCACATAAAAAAGAAAAACAATGTTATTCACAATATAGGTGCAGACACTGTGGCGGAGACCACCACCATATGTTGCATTATGAAAAAGGAAACACAAGCAACAAAAGAAACTCCAATGGAACGAAAGGAGAACAAACACAAGAAAGAAATGGAAGAGATTCAAACAATAGAAGAAACGGGTACCAAGCTGATAGGTACAGAGGAGGAAATAATAATGCATACAACGCCAGAGAACAAAATAACGGAAGGCGAGAAAATACACAAGATACCAATGGGCCTAGGAATAGCAACGACCAACAAAGAGGGCAGAATTCAGTAAACTGTGCAAGCCATAAGGAAGGTAAAGCATTACTAGCGACAGCTGTGGTACGCATAAGAGATGCGAAAGGAGATTCACACATAATGAGAGCACTAATCGACCAAGGGTCACAATGCGCATTTATAACGGAACAAGCTGCGACGACGCTAGGAACAACAAGGAAGCCCATACAGGCGACCATATCCGGGATAGGCTCGTCAGGAGAAAAAACAGCCAACTGGAGTATGAAACTTATAATCGAAACTCATTACGAAAGAAGCTCGAGATGGAAATAGAAGCACTAGTACTACCGAAGATAACAAGGAATTTACCGGAACAGGATATAATTCTACCGGACTATAACGAGAAAAATGCAATACTGGCAGATCCAAGATATTACAAGGTAGGGAAGATAGACTTACTACTAGGAGTAAAAGAATACAGTTACATATTGACAGAAGGGATGCACAGAATAAGTAATGGACTCCTGAGTCAAAACACCAAACTAGGATGGATAGTTTCGGGAATAGCACGAGAAAAGGAGAATATAAAAGCAGAAGTATGCTGTATGATATCAAGACAAGAAATGGACGTACAAATAAAGAACTTCTGGGAATTAGAAGAAGTAAATCAGGACACAAGTTTCTCAGTGGAAGAACAAGAATGTGAAGAACTGTATCGACAGACCGTAAAAAGGAATGAAGAAGGGAGATACGAAGTAAAAATTCCGTTTAGGGAAGACGTCGCAAAGTTAGGAGAATCTAAACAGCAAGCATTCGCCAGATTGATGCAACTAGAAAGGAAGTTTGCAAAAGACAAACAGTTAGAAGCGAATTACAGACAATTCATGGAAGATTATAAAAACCAAGGTCATATGGTAATAGCAGAAAACCAGGGAGATAGGTACTACTTACCTCATCATCCAGTGAGAAAAGAGGACAGTACTACAACGAAAATAAGAGCCGTGTTTGATGCATCAAGCAAAAGCTCATCGGCAGTAAGCCTGAATGATATTATGCACACAGGGCCGAAATTACAACAAGATTTGACAAATATACTATTACGATGGAGATCCAATAAGGTAGCATACTCAGCGGATCTGGAAAAAATGTTTAGACAAATCAGAATGGCAGAAGAAGACCAAAAATATCAAAAAATTTTGTGGAGAAAGGACACAAAGGACCACATACAAGAGTATAACTTAACGACGGTGACATACGGCACGGCCGCAGCACCCTTTTTAGCGTTAAGAACAATACAACAATTACAAGAAGACGAAGGAGCGAGGTTCCCGTTGGCATCGAAAATTGTAAAAGAAAACATGTATGTAGACGATATACTAGGAGGAGCTGAGACAGTGCAGGAAGCAGAAACAGCCCAAAAGGAATTAATACAACTGTTCAGAAAAGGAGGTTTCATTCTTAGAAAATGGTTGAGCAACGAAGAAAAAATAATGGAGAACGTACCGGAGGATATGAGGAACGTAGACTCCAAGGCATTCAAACAAGAAGAAGTACGGAAAACGTTAGGAATACACTGGTCACCTAAAGAGGATATAATCACATTCAAAATAGGGATAACGACGGCAAAGAAAATAACGAAAAGACACGTACTGTCAGAAGTAGCAAAACTATACGACCCACTGAGATGGATAGCACCTGTAGTAATTCAGGCGAAAATGTTCATACAGGAATTATGGGAGCAAAAGACCAGTTGGGATAAAGAATTAACTAGCAACCAACAAAGCAGGTGGAATACATACCAGGCGCAATTAGTAAATCTGGAGAAAATAACATTGCCCAGGTGGAACAACTTAAGCAAGATAAACAGAGTAGAACTACATGGATTTGCAGATGCGTCTATGAAAGGATATGGAGCGGTAATCTACTCAAGGGTATTAGGCCCAGAAATTAAAACGGATCTAATGATAGCAAAATCGAAAGTCGCACCATTGAAAGGGAAAACGACGTTACCGAGGCTCGAGCTGTGTGCCGCGGTACTACTAGCAAATTTAATGAAGAAAACCCTACAAGCATTGAACAGGGAAAACATTGAGGTATATGCATGGTCGGACTCAACGATAACCCTGGCTTGGATAAAGGGATCATCAAAAAGGTGGAAAATGTTCGTCGCCAACAGAGTAGAGGAAATAAGAGGCGTTATAGGACCGAAAAATTGGCATAAGGTAGATACAAAGGAAAATCCAGCGGACATCCTCTCACGTGGAAGTACCGCATCAGAATTATTAGAAGCATACAGTAACATTGAAGCATTAGATAATAACCAAAAGGAGCTAATAAAGGGATCACAGCACCAGGCGAAGATAATGTTAGAAACAATAACATCAATCAATCACACAGAGAACAGGATAAACGAGCAAATGAACAAGTTTAACAAAGCACTAATCACAGGTCTACAAGAAATATCTAAAGGACTTAACGAAGTAGAAGACAAAGCACAAAAACTAGAAACCGAATATAGCACGTTACGAATACAAACGATAGCATTACAAGTTATGGACTTCATAAACGAATATACTCAATTTTACGAGGGAATATTAAACCTTCACTATAACCACGGACACTTCATTGATATAGTGAAACCGGGTGAAATAACCAAATTAATAGGGAAAGCAGGGCAGATACTGCCTCAAGGGGTCGAAATACGACGACAACCCATTATAGAAACAGAAGTCAGTCATGACGAAAATATAACAGTCATCGGCTACTTCATAGTGACAGGGAAAAATAAGTACAGCATGCTCAAAGTCACGGCCATACCACTTAACGTTGAGGGGTCGGTGTTGCGCACATTTGTCGCCCCAAGGAATCTACTGGTCGTAGATTATAACACACTGCACTACTTCGAATTGACCGCAGAAGATAGAGAAAGATGCTTACTGTTGACAAAGGCGCAGATAGCGTGCTCACCAACGGCTATAAGAAACATGGATACCCAACCAAACTGCATACTTGAAGAAATTTATGAGCGATCTAAGAATAGCACATGTCCAGTGGTAGCCAGGACAATACAGACAGCTCAATGGAGTAAGATGGGTACTCCCAACCTCTGGCTAGTTATCACGCCAGTCACGATACACATATCCATTATTTGCGATGGAAATCGGAACGAAAGAGTACTGGAACGAGTCACATTCCTGAAGCTTTCACCCAAATGTATCGCCCAAACGAAAAATATTACATTACTCCCCACTAGCAGTGGGGTGGACAGAGCAGTGACGAGTTACCTGAAGTCGCCAATCACGCCCGTGGCCCAACTGGTGGCGAGGACACCCCGCAAGTTTAACACGCCTCTAAACACCTACCTTGACATACCAGGAGGAGAGCTACGTCATGTGTTACTTGAGGAGGAGAGTCTGGAACAAGAAATGACGCATACGCAGTGGCGATCGATTCACGAATCTAATTGGCATTATTTTGTGGCCACCGGGATCATTACTATAATGGTAATAATTGGGATACTCACGTTATGGAAGTACCGTCCTGTTGCACGACTATGTCGTTCAGGGAATCCACAAACTCAGACTAACGAACAGGAAGTACCTGTATTAGTTAGTAATCGGCACAACAATGTACCGTCGACTTCCCAAGTTGACATCCCACTTTCCACATTTTCATCCAATTGCCCTAATTTTAATCTAGAGATAGAGTCGGACATTGATAGCTAGGGTACGGTTGGAAGATTGTTGATTATTCTTAAACTATTTATAATTTATCATATTTGAATTTTACTATGTTATATAATACTTATATGTAAACTTTGAGTATTGACACTTGGGCCAGATTGCCCGATTCCGCAGTATGTCCAATATCAAATCTTTAGAATTCATATCCGAAATTGGACAGTATAATTTTATCACCCAGTAGACCGAATGAATCTATTTGTTATTAAATACACACACGTAGTTAATTAGGTTACATACACATTTGGTCAATTATCAATAATATAATTTGTACATCAGTCAAAAGTGCTGACAAAGTTAAACTATTTACATAAATTAAATACACATGTCACGCGAGGTCCGCGAAAATATTGACCCAATTAAAGTTTATATAAAACTAAGATCTCTTGCCTAGAGAGGCATTCAATCAATATTCACTCAACGAACTTGATAGTCGTCAACGATCAACTTCATCAGTCTATACTCAAAGTAATCCCGGGTCTACGCCCATAGTGTACGTCTCTACAATAAACTCTGCTACTATTATTTGGTGTTTCCATTACAACTGAACGAACATCTTCACTGAGCCAACGAAGGGGAATTGTTCACCTATCCTAAATTTTTATTACTCCATCTTAAAATTTATACTCTTATTTTTATTCATGGTATTTGTACACATCCTGGATATTGTAAACTCCTGAATCTTTTCTGAATCTACATGTCTAAGAACATAGCTGTTTATTCCATTTTCATTTTGTATGATGTATGGACCCTCGAAAATAGGCATTAGCTTTGCACACACGTCCCCCGTGAAATTTGATACTCGTAACGCCCTTACAAGCACCTTTTCTTCCTTCTGGAAAGTCACTGGTCTTCGTTTTCTATTCTGGATTTGCCTTTGGAGATATTTTTCATTACTGCGCTGCAGCCTCCTTCGAACAGTTTCCAATACTATTTGATACTCTCTCTGCTCCGGTTCTTCCCATGGCCGTACTGGCATAATACCCTTCATGACATATTCCGGCGTCTCTTTTGTCACCGTACTTGGAGTGGTGTTCAAGTAGTTTTCGATTTCTGCCACTTTCCTATCCCATCGTCCATGTTGTCCAATGGCAGCAATGCTGAGGAATTTTGTAGTCTCTTGTATAAAACGTTCTGACGGATTACTTTTAGGATGTCGGATACTGACAAAATTTGTCCCTATTCCCCTGTCTTGCAACTGTCTCTTGAATCGGTCACTCCGGAAATACGTAGCATTGTCTAAAAGAATTTTCCTTGGTGTTCCTACGGTGGCTATAAAATTGTCTATCTTTCTCATAATTTCTTCCCCCTTTGTCGTACGGCATGTGTATAGCTTTACATATTTCGAAAAAATATCTACCATCACCAAAATATGTTTGTTCCTCTGCGTGGTCATTATCAGATCACTTAACATATCTATTGCTACAATGTCTAATTTTTGGTGGGATACAATATTTTTAGCCACATTTTCATTTCGGAAATTTCTGCTTTTATATTTTTGACATGTTTCACATCTTTGGGTAACTTCTTTTGCAATCCGGTAATCTTTTCGGCATATATAGTTTTCGAGAAAAACCAGCCAAACCTTCCTGCTGCCGATATGTCCATTGTCCTCGTGTAATTTCTGTATGATCCTTTCTGCCAATGTCTGTGTTATCACGTATAGTTCCTTTCCATCAATTCGTTTGAAAAATATACCGTTTTCCCTCTCCGCTCTTCTTTTTTCTCTTTCTTCCAGGTCTTCTTGATTTGTTCTAATTTCGTTTAACGAAAATACACCTTCCTCTTGTGTCAAAATGTTCAGTCCTACATGAAAAGCAATTACTTCCTTTTTCCCCGAGTCTTCATCCCTTGTGAGAGCGTCGGCTATAATGTTGTCTTTTCCTTTTATATATCGAAACTCAAAGTCATACTCCTGTAGTAACAAAATGCCTCTATGTATACGATTGTTAACCA
Organism: Diabrotica undecimpunctata; assembly: GCF_040954645.1. NCBI lineage: Eukaryota > Metazoa > Arthropoda > Insecta > Coleoptera > Chrysomelidae > Diabrotica > Diabrotica undecimpunctata. Next base: position 92,652,951 of record NC_092806.1, on the reverse strand, counting down.
GACGATTTTTCATTATATGTACCAAAGCTGCATGATCAATTTCGATTGTGAATTTTGCTCCCAACAGATAAAATCTTAATTTATTTACACAGAAAAGTACGCTAGCAAACTCTAGTTCAGTCACACTGTATTTTCTTTCGTGTGTTTTTGTCACCCGGGAAATAAAACAAATCGGCACTTCTTGATTGTTTTGTATTTGCGACAAAACTCCCGCAAATTTTTGTATGGATGCATCAGTTCGTAGTATGAAAGGAAAATTGTACATGGGATGATATATTTTCGTTCCTTTCGAGAATTCCTCTTTTAAAATTTGAAACGCTTTCTCTTGTTCTTCTTTCCAATTCCATTTAACACCCTTCTTCAATAATTTGATCAGAGGAATTTCCTTCTGGCTTAAATCAGGAATTAGTTTTTTAAAATAGTTGATCGTCCCGACAAAACCTCTCAATGTTTTTAAATTCGTTGGTCTTGGGTATTCATCGATGAGTTTTACCCGGTCCTCGGCTAAACTAACTGTTTGTGTGTCCAATTTAAATCCCAAATATATCACTTTTTTTTGAAAAAATTGACATTTTTCAATATTCAGTTTTAATCCGGCCTTGTCCAATTCTCCCAAAATAATATTTATGTGTTCCAAATGACTTGATGTATCTGGTGAAAAAATGAGTAAGTCGTCGATGTAGTCTATGAAATCTTCATATTTATTTAATATTGTATGGAGAGCTCTTACCAATGCTGAACACGCACTTTGTAATCCAAAAGGTACTACTTTAAATCGGTATACAATACCGTCGATTGAGAAAGCGGTGTAATTTCTACATCTTTCTGCTAACGGTATTAACCAAAAACTATGTTTCAAATCAATTTTAGAAAACATGTGTGTTCCCGTAATTCTCCCAAAAATAGCTTCGATGTTGAGAGGTGATTCATATTGAGATACCGTGTGTTGATTTATATTCCGGGCATCCAAACAGAGCCTCAATTCTCCACTGCTTTTTTTCACAATCACGATTGGGTTGATGTACGGCGAGTCACATCTCTCTATGATTTGATCTTCTAACATTTTGTTAATTTCTCCTTTCACCTCCTGTCGGTATTTATATGGGATCGGATAAGTTTTCGATCGAAAATTTCCTAAGTCTTTAACCTCAAATGAATGTTCATACTTTTTGGCTACTCTGTTTTCTTCATTTATTAAATCTTCATACTTTCTCAATATTACACGCAATTCCTTTTCCTTTTCTTCTCCACATATCAATTTTCTTTCTGTTTCCTCAATATCTTTACACACATTTATTTTGTATTCTGCCTCCTCCATTTCGCAGACTTCTTCAAATACCACTGTTTCAATTGTACCTTTTTCGTCTTCATTTGTTAATCTTTCTTCTTTTTCTTCTTCTGGGCTAATCTCTTCTTTTGAGGAAACCCACTTTTCACTTTCTTTTGCCAATCTCCTCTTTCTTCTCTGTCCTTGCTTCATTGCCAAATTCATTTCCACCGTTTGTTCTTTGTCTAAATCATTTTTCCGTTTCTCATTTTCCTTTTCCATTTCCTTACTGTCCTGTTCTTCTTTTTTTTTCTCTGTGATTTTCATCGTGTTATTTTTGAAATCTATCACCAAATGTTTTTCTGCCAATTCATCCACTCCTACGATCATATCATGCGACATGTTTGGCATCACAACACATTGTAGTGCATAAATTTTCTTATCCAATCGTACTTTTATTCGCATTCCTTCATTTATCGTTGCCAAAGTCCGTTTATTTGCGCCCACTAAATTTACCTTGGGAATTTTGTAAATCAAATTCGTTAAATTAACTTCCTCTATTAGTTTTCTGTTGATCAGTGTAATTTCCGATCCAGTATCAATCATAATTTTAATCGGTGTCTCGTTGATAAATCCATTTTCAATTGTCTTTAGTGAGCGCCTTCGTGAAAAGACGCTTGCTGTTCTTGTTCGCTTCTACTTCTGTCGCTTTGTCTCTCATCCTCATATTCCTCTATGTGTGTGTTGTTGACCGCTCTTCTATTTTCTCTTGGTCTCTCGGACCCGTATCGGTTTCCGCGATTTTCCGGTTCATTCGTTCTATTATTATTAATAGAACATGTTTTTCCTGAACACGGTTTTCCTGATATGTGCGAGTATTGTTTCTATTCTGGTTCTCTCGATATCTGTTTTCGTTCCATTGCCGATTTCTTTGTTCATAGTTTACTCTTCCATTGTCTCTACTTTCGTTTTCCCTCCTCGGGACAAATTCTCTTCTTGTGTACTATCTCCTAAAGTTTTGTCCTCTATCTCTATAGTCTTGATTTTCTCGTTGTCTATAATTTTCTTGCGTTCTCATTTTTCTTTCTCTTAATTTTGCTTCTCGTATTTGTAAGAATTGACATAAACTGTCAATATCTTTGTAGTTTTGTAGAGTTATGTGATCTTCTAAGGTATCTTCAAAATGTCTGGCTATTAGTTCCACTAGCTGTTCGGACGAATAGTTGTAATGTAAGTGTCTTGCATTGTTGTATAGTTGTAGGGCATATGTTTTTTCTGATATACCTATACTATCCTGGTATCTCCCATTTTGTAATTCCTTGTTTATCTCTATCTGTTGTATTTTCCCCCAGAAATAATTCAGAAATTTTTGTTCAAATGTTTGCCAATTTTGCAATTCTTCTTCTTTGCTGTCAAACCATAAACTTGCCTCATCTTTAAGATGGTTCCTTATCGTTTCCTTTGCTGTTTCGATATGTCGTACTTTCTTTTTTAAATTGTTGATGAAAATTACTGGGTGTAATTTTTTTACGTCCCCGCCAAACTGTATTTTTATGTCGCCCGGACTTTGGATGAGTACTTCTCTCCTGTCTCCCGTCTCTCGTTGTTTTCTGATATCCTCAATTTGTTTTTCTATTTCTTTCTTGTCTTCTTGTAACGCCATTTCAAATTTTGTTTCTAACTGTTCTAATTCCTTTTTCTGTACAGTCTTAATATCTTTCATTTTAGTTTCTATTTCTTCTCTCTGCATCTCTAGTTTCCTCTCTGTTTCTTCTCTGACTTTTTCTAAACAGACTTTTACCTCATTTTCATATTTGTCCAAACGCTTTTCCATTTTCCTATCATTTTCTTCTAACTTTTGTTCATAGTTTTCCAAACGCTGCTCTATATTTCTGTTATTTAGTTCTATTGCTTGTTTTGTTTCTTGTTGATTTCTATCCATTTTCTTTGATGTTTCATTCATTGTTTGTGTCTGTATTTGCATCATTGCTAATCAGTTTTCTAACATCCCTGTTTCTTTTCTTTCCTCCATTATTGTAGCATTTCGTTCATTATCCGATCCTTCTTCTACAATTGTTTCTTCTAATCTGTTATCCTCGTTTCTTTCTTGCATTTTGCTTTGACTCCTTGTGGTCGACATGTTGTTTCTTTTTGTTACTGTTTTTTTTTGTCCCCGCCAAATGTGAAATTTTACAACACTCTCTATGTTGCAGAACACGACAAATATTTCTCCCCAAATATTATCAATTTATCACATAAATTTTAAATTCATCAAAAAATTAAATCAATCAAAAATAGAATAAATGTAAAATTGTACCTAGATAAAATAAATCAAATAATATTTCATAAATTTTCAAATAAATATATCAAATTCTTTCCGACGGGCAAATAAATTCTCTCAATCACCTGTTTTCCGTTTCTGATCCTTCAAATTCACAACTAGAGATACTTTTAAGCCCCACGTTGGCTCGCCATGTTGTTGTGATCTGCTTTATGATGTTTTATTATTAATTAACACTAATTTAATTAATCCAATTATTTAATTAATTAATTCACTAATTTATGCAGAGTCATACAAATCAATTACTATTAAAAATTCTCAGGGTGCCTTCTTAATTTTGCTTTAATCAGTTTACTTTATATATCTCTTCTAGTGGGTTCAGTATCTCCTAGTTGCTCATAATCGGGATAGAACAAGGAAACGGAACTAACATTAAAACAACATAAATATGCACACAAATTATTATTTATTTTCAATAAGCAATACGATGAATATTAATAAATAACTTTTGTGGGCAATTATCTTTCCCAACAAACTCCTATACTCTAAATTTAATTTTAATTACAAACTATCTATTGATCTGTTTTATAATAATATCTACTAAATATTGACAATATAAAATATAATTTATTCACAAAAAATAACTCTTTGAAACTTGGAATCTTAGTTCGTATGCTTATATTTGATTTCATCTTTAGAATATCCTTAAAGTTTTCTTTCATTCAAATTATTTGACTGACCTTTATTTTTTACACCAATGATGTCTCCTCTCGATCAAACCACAGTTCCTTCCTTGATTGATTATGTCCGGCTACCATCAAATCTTTCCCGTTCTCAGCATCGATCCAAACCGCATACCAGCAAACTACTCCTCCGAAAACACAAGCCCAATCCTCTTTTGACCGGTACTCTTTATTCACAAATTCTCCTTTCTTTCTCAATTATATCTCGTGGACTATGCAGACTCAAAAGAGGTATTAATCTTCTCGATTTTGATCTGCTCTCAGCTTCCACCTTTTTCACTAACAAAAGAAAACACTGGTACTCAGATTGACTACACGAAAAACACGTCTTCTTTTCTGGTCTGCCGGTAACATAATAATCTTTTCAATCTCCCCAGACAACCTTCTCAACTCTCTCATTCCCCATCATTCCTTTTTAACCAATCATAAGCATTCATCTTTCCCACTTATTTCCGATTTAGAAAATTTCCAACATAATATTTAAAACAAATAAACTACTTTCACTCAAATTACTTTTCAGAAACCATTAACAATTTTGCCTTTTTCAACAGAAATAAGCTTCCAAATTCTTGTTATCTCATATCTAAATCTAATTCTTATTTACTTTCGAAAAATGTCCACCGCAAAATACAATTACAAAGTTTATTCCTTAAATATATAATTATACGGGTTCCATTGTCCTTTCACTATTCACTCAGTCTTTCAAGGAAAAACTGTTCCGTCACGGAAACAATGTCTTCTCTTATTCTAACTATTACAAATAAGTACAGGGTTGTATTTTAACTTATATGCCCGCGGTATATTAAAATAATAAAAAAAACTCTTTGTTCTATTTCTGATCGATAAACTGATCCATAACAATATATATATATATATATATATATATATATATATATATATATATATATATATATATATATATATTTGTAACATTTTTTAAATAAAACGAGCGGTTCGAATTTTTATAAATATATTTATAAGTTTACAGTTCAATAGTATCTTAATAACTAACTTAACTCATAGAAGGTATGTTTATATATAAAAGTAATTATGTACTAGAACATTCTGGAGTATCCCACCTCTAATTCGCCTTTTTGACGGATTAATCTCTCTCGCGCTCGAGATATCGCCGGAAAGTTCTAGTCGCTTTCGAGATGCAACCGTTACACGGGCCACGCCGAATGCATGTTCGTAACACTGCTCCCCTCTTAGATCTGTGCGTCCCGATCAACAACTCTATATGTATGCCCAGGATGGCGGAATCTACAGGACTCTCAGAACCCCTCAGAAAGAAATAACAGTCTACTGTCTTTGGACACGATCTCTTCGGATTAATGCAACACACACAATAATTCTTACGCCTGTTTCTCGGAAGATCACTTCAAGCATGCTTCTGACAATCTTCCAATCCAGATTATCTAGTGCATGGCCTATCTTGGGCAAGGCCAAATTCTTGATGTCGTAATTGCAGACGATTTTCTTCATATTAGTTAGAGCACGCCATATATCCTGGTAGGTTGCCCTGTCTGTATACGACTTCCTGGTCACCATATACAGCAAAGATCGAGGACCATCTTCTAATCTCAGTACTTTCCCAACTTTAGGCTGCTGATTTTTCAACTCGCCCAAACGACCGAATTTCTTATAAAATACGGATGAGATTCCTTTAGTCGTCTCAAGATCTTGGGGAACACTGTGGGCCAGATAGACGCTATGCAGAACACTAAAAAGATCCTGCTGAACTTCTGTGGTCACGCCGAATCTAGCACTCTTTCTCTCTGTGTAATTTGACATAAATTAATTAAAGCTTGGTCGCCGGTCATCTTTGATCTCATGTTGAAGGGTTCGGGCTTCTTCTGTTTCATTTGAGCCAGCATAAGGTGCAAGACGATTTATGTGAACTACTTTTAGTTTACCTTTCGGCAACTTCTTAATTCGGTATATTACGTCATTTATTCTCTTTTTAATTTCATACAGTCCCTCCCACTGTCTTTGCAGTTTGGGAGACAAGCCACGACGACGTTGTGGATTATAAAGACAAACAAGATCACCTACTTCATAGCTTTCATTCTTGCATCGAGAATCATATTGATCTTTCATTCTGTCACTGGCTAACTGGATGTGTTGTCGGGCAAGTTCATGAATGTTGTTCATTCTTAACTTCAGGCGGTCGACATAATCTTCGCTTGTAACATGTTCTTCGGAAGGTTTGCAGCCAAACTCTAGGTCGCAGGGCAAACGAACTTCACGACCTAACATCAGGCAGGTTGGAGTCTGGCCTGTAGTTTCATTCACGGCCGAGCGGTAAGCCATTAGGAATAAATGAATATGCTGGTCCCAATCTCTTTGATGTTCTGATATAATTTTGGACAGGTATTTACCCATCGTTCGGTTCATTCTTTCGACCATTCCATCTGATTGAGGATGCAGAGGTGTCGTTCTGGTCTTATCGACACCAATCAATTTACAAACGTTTTGGAAAAGGATTGACTCGAAGATTCGCCCTTGGTCGGAGTGGATCTCCAAGGGAACACCAAATCGGCTGAAGAATTCTTTAACAAGTACCTTTGCAACGGTAGCAGCTTCTTGATTTGGTATCGCATAGGCCTCAGTCCATTTCGTAAAATAATCCATAGCTACCAGGATATATTTATTTCCATCATTCGTATCTGGAAGTTTACCTGCCATGTCGATTGCTACTCTTTCCATAGGACTACCAACATTGAACTGTTTCATGGGTGCCCCCTTTTTATCAACTGGACCATTACTGGTTGCACACAGTTCACATTTCCCGCACCATCTTCTTACATCATCTTTACAGTTCACCCAATAGAACCTTTCTCGAACCTTTTGCAGAGTCTTCGTAATACCAAAGTGTCCACCTGATGCACTGTCATGCAACTGACGCAATATTTCTGACACTTTATTTTTGGGTACAATCAAATGAAGCTTAGATTCTGTACCATCATCGTTCCTCAACTCAACCAGATCATCTTTTCGCACTAGGTAATTCCATTGGCCCCAGTAACAACGTGACTTCCGGACTACGTTCACTAATGTCTTGCCAAGAAGGTCTTTTACTACGACGCATCCAATCCAATACTCTTTTTATACATGGATCATCTGCTTGAGCGTCTTGTAGCTGTTGAGGCTGCCATTGATCATTAATGACGGTGGTTCATCTCACGGGGCAAAGTCGTTCTTCTAATTTAAGACAGTGATTACAATTTGCACTGCACGGTCGTCTCGAAAGAGCATCAGCATTTAAGTGAACTCTTCCAGCCCTGTGTTCAATCTCGTAATCATATTCTTGTAATCGTTCTAACCATCTTGCCATCTGGCCCTCTGGTTTACGGAATTGTAGAAGCCATTTTAGAGCATCGTGATCCGTACTAAGAAGAAACTTTCTGCCATACAAGTATTTATGGAAATGCTCGCAAGCCTTCACTACGCCTAGCAATTCTCTCCTGGTAACGCAATAGTTCCTTTCTGGTTTTGACAAGACTTTGCTAAAGTAAGCGATGACTTTTTCCTGCCCATCTTGGATTTGGGAGAGAACAGCTCCTATTGCACTGTTGCTGGCATCGCTGTCCAACACTAATTTTCCTGCCTGTCTAGGGTAGCTTAAATTTGTTGCACTGATCAGAGCCATTTGTAATTGTTCGAAAGCTTTTTAACACTATTCGCTCCATGTATATTCTTTGCCTTCTTCTGTCAATTTTGTTAATGGCTTGGAGATGTCGGCAAATCCTTTGACAAAACGTCGGTAATATGTACATAGACCAAGAAAACTTCTAATTTCGTGTTTATCTCTTGGTACTGGCCAATCCTTAATTGCGGCAAGTTTTTCAGGATCAGCTGTTACACCATTACTTGCTACAATATGTCCCAAGTACTTTACTTCTCGTCGAAACATGTGACATTTCTTCGGACTTAACTTCAAATTCGCTGCCCGCAATCGTTGAAAGACTTCTTTCAGATTGTTGGCATGTTTATCGAAGGATCTTCCAACCACAATTACATCATCCAAATAAACCAGGCATGTTTTCCATGTTAGACCTCTTAAAACTGCCTCTATTAATCTTTCAAATGTGGCTGGGGCATTACATAAACCAAAAGGCATAACTGTGAACTGCCAAAGCCCTGATCCTATCTAGAATGCTGTTTTTTCACGATCAGCTGGCTCCATGTCTACTTGCCAATATCCACTTTTCAGATCGACTGTGGAGAACCAACGAGAACCAGAAAGTGTATCCAAAATATCGTCTATTCTGGGAAAAAGATAACTATCTTTTTTAGTTACCGCATTGAGCTGTCGGTAGTCAATACAAAAACGCGTTGAACCATCTTTCTTCTTTACTAGCACTACTGGTGATGTCCATGGACTGTTTGATGGTTCAATTACCCCTTGTTTGTTCATATCTTTGATGATGACTTCGGTTTCATCTCTTTTCGCAAATGGAAGTCGTCTAGGTTGTTGTCTGATTGGCTAAGCGTCTCCGGTATTAATTTTATGCTTTGCTATGCTTGTTTTTCCCTTATCCTTCTTATCAATGGCAAAAACATCTTAAAATTCTATCAGCATAGACTTCACTTTTTTAGTTCGTTCATCATCAAGATCTTGGCATGTTTTAATTACCATCTCAACAAGCTCCTTTGGATACTAAAATTTCGATGGTTTCTCATTAGTATTCATAAAACAAATCGAAGCCACGGGAACACACTGACCTATCAAAGTTCTTTTACTTAACTTAATAGCAGTTCCCTTTAAATTCATAACTCTTACAGGAACGACATCTCGAATTCTCACCAAAGCTTTTGCCGTTAGGAACTCAGCATTATTCACATCTTCGACCACCCTTAAACTTCCCTCTCGGCAGTAACCATCAGGTCTGGTCATCAAAATTTTCTCACTATTACCGGGTATTGTTACGTCACAAGTAGTTATTAAGCTGATAACATCTTCTTTGTCTTCATGAAACGGCAACTCTTCACCATTGATCTCGAGAACTCCATTTTTGACATTCAATACAGCCCCAACTTTCCTTAGTAAATCCATCCCCAATATGAACTCGTCGGAGATCTCTGCAATTTATACTGTATGTTTCACTGTGGTCTGGCCAATGGATACTGACATATTAAACTCGCCATATGTATTATCTCACCAGTTGCTGTTCTAAGCTTTTTATTTATTTTATTTATTTATTAAAACTTACAAACACCACGTAGGTAGTAATTACATGTAAGAGTGCTCATTACTTGGTATAACAATATACACACAAAAAATACAATATACACACAAGTACAAAATAAAAACACAGAAAGTAAACACATTAAAAAAAGACACAAGTTAATAAAATTTTAAAATTGAGTACATTACTTATCTATTCATAACATTTTGTAATATCCCTTACACTACAGTTAAAGAGGTCTATATCACAGATCTTTATTAACACATTACACTGATATTGCATATAGTTTATTATTGCACAAGAATTATATGGACTACAAGAAAATAGGTCATTACTGTTTACCCTTAGGTTGACGTTCGGCACATGAAACCTAATAAAGTTGTTAACATTGTATATAATATTATAAATAAACATAACACAATGCATATTTCTTCTTTGCTCTAATGACTGCAAGCCAAATATTTGAAGCAACTCTTTTGATGGCGTAAGGTGAGTATACACATTGTATTTCTTAAGGTATAAATACCTTAGAAATCTTTTTTGTACCTTTTCTATATGATTAATATGAACTTTAGCTTTAGGAGTCCATACCACTGATGCATATTCCAAGTTTGGTCTGACTAAAGCGTTATATAGTCTAATGGTTGTGTTTATACTAAAGTGTTTGGAATTTCTTATTACAAATCACAATATTTTGTAGGCCTTATTAACAATATTTATATAGTGTTCATTAAATTTCATGTTAGCCTGGAGGTATATTCCCAGATCTTTACATTTGGTTTTCCTAGATACTACACAATTGTCAATTCTATAATTATTTTGAATGTAGTCGATTTTGCGAGTAAAAGATATGACTCCACACTTCTTAATATTCAAGATCATATTGTTGTCCCTAAACCATTCTACAACTGAGGTCAGGTCCTCCTGTAGTAACTGACAATCATTTGGAGTATGTATATGTCTTAAAAAGACATGGCAATTTGAATCTCATATGTTGTATCGTTTCGTCTCTAGGTGATTCTTCTTTCACTACCGGATCTAAAGGTACTGTATTAACTGGTGGTAGCATTTTTGTATTGGTTATCATGCTCTCTAACTGTTTAATCCTCTCTTCTACTTTATCGAATGTTTTAGAAACTTCTTCAAATTTCTCATTGTTCTTTCTAGAAATTTCTTCCATCATTTGAGAAACATTTTCAAATTTCTCGTCGAATCTTCTAGAAACATTTTCGAGTTTCTCGTCGGTTTGTGAGCTACTTCTTTGAGACGTTTTCAGATTTATTATCCATTTTTGTTAAAATTGTTTCTTCTGCTGATTGAAACTGGAATGTCTCTGGGTCTTCTCCATTCTTGTTAAGAACATTCTTCAGTCGTTCTTGGAGGATCTTCTTGGACCCGCTGCAGTCTTCATCGCGTTCTTCTAGTTGCTCACACAATTGTTTTACTGAAAGTAGTACTAGCAGCATCTTTGGTCAGGCACACACGTATTTTACGTGTTCTATTTTTACAAAGATCACTACCGAACTACGCGGATGTTCCCGACGAACAATACTTTTAAAAAGTTCAAAAGTCAATGCTGAATTTATTTTTTAAATAAATCAGTTATACTCACACCGGACACCAACTAACGTTTTTTAAATAAAACGAGCGGTTCGAATTTATATAAATATATTTATTTATAAGTTTACAGTTCGATAGTATCTTAACAACTAACTTAACTCATAGAAGGTAATTATGTACCTGGGTGCAACTGCATTGTAAATTTTCAAGGATTTTGCAACTTCTGTTGTTATGGATTTGGAAGAAGCTAAATTCGAAACCAGCTTGTTCGCCTTTTGTTGGAGGGTGCACACCGGACTGTTCTTAAGTTTGATGTAACTTTTTGTGTCATTCAATAAACTATTACTTTTTTTAATGTAATCCTTCTTATACATTGCCACTGTTACATTTCCCTTGTCACTCCTAACATATATCAATTAGTTTATATTATCTATAGTCTATATTACAGTGTCTTGAAAAAGGAATAAAACAATTCCGAAAGCTAGACAAAAAGACAAAAGAGTGTTTCTTTAACATCCTGGCCAAACTTGTGAATACAGCCCTAATAAACTGTGTTGTTTGTATATATATATATATATATATATATATATATATATATATATATATATATATATGTATGTTGTATGTTGTATGTATATTTGGAGCGACGTTCGAGACAGATTTTTATAAATAAATTTTGAAAATAAAAAAAAAATTTTGTAAAAAAATACCATGAAGTAGACAATAAAATATTCTACAAATTAGAATTGAACATGATTAGAACCGAAGATATGGTCAAAAAACAAATAAACACGTTTAAATTTTTATTTAGGTTAGGTTTGGGTCTGGGCGTCCAAAAATTTATTTTGGTATTTTTTTATGTAGAACAAAATGGTATTTTTATTTTTGGAATATTGCGGGGGGAGTTTTACTATCAACCAGCTAGACCGAAAATGATTTTTCGTTATTTTAACCATGATGCCCCACCTATAAAAATCTGAAAAATACCGTGGAAATAATTTGACACCCAACCAATAATATATATTTTTTGGAGTGGCGTTAGAGACAGTTTTTTTTAAACAAATTTTAAAAATTTCAAAAGCGTTAAAAAGTTTGAATTTCCCTACAAAAATTTTGTAAAAAATACCTTGATGTAGACAACGAAATATACTACAAATTGAAAAAAGAATGATTTCTACCATGATTAGAATCCAAGATATCGTCAAAACACAAATAAACACATTTTAATTTTGTTTGAGGTTATGTTTGGGTCTAGGGGTCTAAAAATTTGTTTGGTCGGATACTTTTTGATATAGAACAACATGGTATTTTTATTTTTAAAATATCGCTGGGGGCATTTTTCACTATCTTAACCGGCTAGAACCTTTATTTCTTTATGTTCGACATGTTCGTAATATGGACCAAGAACCATCCAGGGAAAAATTCATTCATGCCAGATATCTACAGTATCAAAAGGATTGAGATCTGGGAGTACTTTTTCCTTTATCAAGCCTAGGTGAGTCCGGATACTAACCATTCTCCACTGTCTCGTTTATATCTCAGGATCTCTGTACTTGTTTGTTGGCTAGTTATTAATAGATTATCCTTCCTACTGAGTCATGCCTTCTTTATAATCAGTTCCGGCAAATGCTTGGCAACCCCCGGCAAAATGGTGGATGGTTTCTTGAAATTTATCGTTTTGCACCTAAGGGTCTTTGATGATATATTTCGAGCAGTTTTTGGTTGTAATTATCTGGTCCTGAATGACAATTAGGAAACCCGTTTCTCGGGAAATATTTTTCCTGATTTCAACAAATAGTTCGATGTTGATGATTGAAAAATATCAATGATGACATAGAAAGAAAACAATTAATCTGGTTCGGACATGTTAAAAGAATGCCAGAGTACAGATGGCCTAGGAGAGTACTGGAATGGATCCCTCCTGAAAGAAGAAAGAGAGGACGACCACGGAGAAGTTGGCGCAACGATATTGATGAAGCAATGGCGGCAAGAGACTTAGAAGAGGCAACTGCATATGACAGAAAAAGATGGAAATTGGGGGCGGAGAAGCGGCGACAGCCGTAATAAATCCGTTATTATATATAGTTCGATGTTGTATTGTCGACATAGTCCTGGCTGACTTCATTGGAATGCAGAAGTTTTCCCATCCAGATGCGCATATTTTTTTCGCTTAGATATTCGGTTAATATACATTTCTTGTTTCCTAAGTTTAATCTGTGGTTGTTGATCTATCTATGCGGATATAAGATGAGATATGTGAAGATTAAGGAGACTCACGAAAAGAATCTCAAGGCGACAGCACACAAGAATCGAGAATCGAGGCCGGCGGATAGCGAGCGAAACATAATACTTATTAGCGGTCATATATTTATGTATTGTGTTAATTCAAATAAATTAAAGTCTTTTTTCACACGGAGTTTTGACTATTTACCAGCGGCACATTCAAAGTGAAAATCAAGTTAACATTCAGTGGTGTTCCATCTTTTATGCAAATTGCGCGATGTGAAATATATGTCTCAATCAGAAAATAAACTAAATAATACGTCCTATTTCTCCTAGGTGCCTCGCTAATTTTTTTCTTTCTGTTGCGTTGCGGGGATGATGTTTGTGTGCCTTTGTGAAAAGTTTATTTCTAGTATTATTACGATTATCATTAATGGGCGGTGAGTTACCACCGTCCGATGAATTATCCATTTCTATTATACTTAAAAGTTTATAAAATTTATTTTGTTAAGGTAAACCGGGGTAAATGTGACATAATTTCTATACATAGTGTAAAAGTGAAGCTGTAGACTAAAATTTTAAACGAATCGATTTCCTTTTTTTACAAACATAATCTGTGGTTAAATCATAATACATATGTAAATTACGAAAATAATATTAGGCCTATAATTTTTGTATTTAAAAAAAATTTAATATAGGTCCATTGGTTTACACTTCCCCGTATTCTAGGGCAAATGTAAACTACTAATCTTTTCTAGGTTATAGAATGCAATATAATAGTCAAGGTAAGTGAAAATAAACCCAAGTGTCTTCTTAACAATTAAAAAATCACAAAAAAATATAACGTGAACCCTTTGGCTGTGATCAAGTTATTTTAAGCGCTCCATAAAATTTCGCTAGATAAATCGAACTCAAAAATAGGTGTATCGAAGCATTTTATTGAATCAAAAGCGACTAACTACTAAATAATTATTACAGAACATGAATACATAACTTTAACTAAAAAAAAATGAGGATAAAAAAAAATTTAACAAGAAATTATTCTCACAGTTCATAGGTATCAAAACCTACTGCAAACGTTAACTGATTATTCCTACCACACGTAGGTTCGGGTAAATATAAAATGGTGTAACTTTCTGCGAAATCCCTAATATCTACTACTGACCACCTAAAAGTTGAAATAGTTTTGGAAGCTATCCTTGCTAATTTTATACTATATGACCCATATTCGTTCGGAATCCCATCTACAGGGGCCTGCGTAGCGTAAGCGGTAGGATGCTTGACTCGCAAGCCGGTGGTCCGGGGTTCGAATCCCACCGCCGGCAAGAACATCTAGACATTTTAAAAATGTCTATAGGCCCCAGGTCGACTCAGCCTGAATAAAAATGAGTACCTTGGGTAAAACCAGGGGTAATAATAGACGGTTGAAGCGTAGCACTGGCCATGTTACCTTCCTTGTATACCGTAGGCCCTAGATATAGCAGACTACCCTGCTATACTCCCAAAGCCGCGACAGCGGTATAAAACGGGAGATTATTATATTATCCCATCTACAACCTGACCAACACAGTTTATGGTATTTTTTTTTACTGGCAATCATAACAAGCACCCAGTGTCCAGCGTTGATAGCTGAAATGTTTCTATTTCCGACTCCATGAAATCATTCTCTTGTTCTTGTGACTCAAGTTCGTTTTCAAGATCACTCTCACCGGAATCAAATAATTTATCTGGCTCTTCTTCTGATTCGTCAAATATTGGCTTGCATGACTTTGGCTTTTTTCTACCTTTAGATGTATGAACTGGTTTGATGTTTTCTTTTTTATTTTTCTTGGCTTTTACATTTTGTTTCAATCTATTTATTGCCTCAATCGAAGTAATTACCTCTGCTCCAAAAGAGACACGTTTCTTTTCATACTAGTTGAAGGTTTTTGTTTAATAGTTTCCAATAATATATCTTCAAAACTTCTTAAGCCGAATGAATTTTCTTGTATGGTTTCTAGTTCAACATCTTTTTGTGTGCTGTTAACTGATACTGATGACTCAATTATTTCTTGTGCTTGTTCCATATGAACATGCTTTTGCGTATTTGAGCTTGATGATGGTATCTCTGCTAAGCTTCGCTTTTTATCTTCAATTATTGTAGTTGAGATACTGGCAGTTTGAACAGGAAGGTTCACCATGTCTGATTGATTGTGTTCGACTTCTCTGCATTGATTTATCCACCGCTGATAAATGTGAGGCTATACCAGCTTTTTTAAAGCCATTTATTATGATAGTGGGTTCGGTTTCAGTTCATAACTTACATATCATAGCGGAAAAGACGTTTTGGAAGTTTTTTTCCATAATTTTGCCTTTGCCACTTCACGAGCTGTTTATCCCATCTTTCTTTTAACGATCTAAATACGCAAAGATCCAGAGGCTGCAAAACGTGACTTGAATGTGGTGGAAGCTTTAGAATAATAACATTTTGTTCACTTGCTTTTTGAACAAGTTGAAGATCGATATGTGAACTATGTCCATCATAAATCAATAACGTAGGTCGTTTATCTCCAATAAATTTTAAAAAACTTCTTTCAAAATAATTTCTAAATGTCTCTAACTCCATACAGCCATTTTTTGTTGCAGCGTAGGTTATTTCTCTAAATTCATGATCGCTAGAAGCCATCCACGAATCCCAAACATGTTTTCCACGGAAAACGATTAATGGAGGAGCTTTTTGTCCATCTTCATTACACGCCATTAAAACAGTGATGTTTTCTTTCCCGGGCCCTACTGTTGCTCGATGAGTAGGAAATCCGGTCGGTGCTACCACTTTGGCCTTACTCGGATCCAGACAAAAACTTGTTTCATCAGGATTCCATATTTGACTAGGACTGAGATTTTCAGAAACACGTTTGAGCAACTTAAAATACTCGTTGATGGAGAAAGGATCGATACTTTTTTTTCTTGCATCTTCAACACTGCGCTGTTTTCAAGGAAAGTTTATGAGCTTTTTTGAACCGATTGAAAAAATCATCTCCAGGAACGCCGTCACGAAATGGTGTACGTATGTTATTTTGACTAACATATTTTCCGAACTCAAGCACCTCGTTTTTGAATATTCCAAACCCCCATTGGGTCATTTTTCTAATTCCGTCTGCAATCCATTTTTCAACATCTAGAGAAAATACGGTGGGTCTTCCTTGTGTTTGACCTTTTACTCCTCGGGTGCCGTTTACATGAGTAAAAAGTGTTACTTTGGGTATCGAATGTACTTTTGCTGCTCTATATAAGGTAAGTCTTCCACTTTTGACCTCTTCTACAGCCACCTTTAAAGTATCAGCTGAATACAATGGGTCGCCCTTTCTTTACGTAATTGCGAACCATTTTGAAGCAGAACAGTGATCTGAAAATGAGTAAATCATTAGAAACAAATTGTACAGCCTAAAATTTGTTTCTGATGATTTACCTTAGAGGCAGTATTAAGTACTTATTCAATATTACAAAAAATGAACCTTCTTCCTCTGAAGTACATATAACATGCAGGTTTACATTTTCCGCCAAGCAACCGGTTACACTTTCCCGTCAAATTATTTTTAAGGGGTAAGTGTAACCTACATGCTTTTTTACTTCAAACCATAAGCAGTTTCAAATTTGATGCTAGAATTAAAAACAAAGAATAAAATTGTACTACTTACCAAACTTTTAAACTCCAAAAAACAGAAATGACTAAGTATAATTAAACTAAAACTTCACACCTCGAACTATAAACCCACTTTCCAGATACTAGACAATAATGGTTATCTTGAAAACCAATAGTTACAGTTAACCTTTCAAATTACAGAAACACAGCTAATATAATGCCACTACTATTTTGTAGATGTCACGATGTAACGCATTTATAATAGTCAAATAAGCCCATAAGTTACACTTGCCCCAGAGTTACACTTACACCGGTTCACCTTAATTTAAAATTTGAAATTATAATAATTAAAGGTAGCAAGACTTGTTTTTTTATCTGTGGAATACACAAACCAAACGATATCAAACACATACCACTTTTTGTCCACAGCCGCTTCATTCAACCGTTGCGTACGAAGCATGCATGAATGAGTATATGATCACTATATGTATCTTAATATATTTATTTTTAAAATAATTACACACTGTATTTATATATTTTAGGCAAAAGTCGTTCTCGATACCATTGTTTGTATGTTTAGCCAGTATTGTTCTGATTCACACAGTATTGAGTATTGTGAAGTTATTAACCCTGACGGTACATCAGCATTATATCCAGAGCTAGAATACAGAAGTGAAAATGTCTCTGTCAAAAAATCTAATAAAAAAATCGGAATAAAGTAAGTCTGCATTGTAAATTTACAGTTTGTATTCTGTAGAGAATGGTAAATAACATAGTTGTATAGTGGTCTAATTCTCTTCTTCATAAGGCACGTGATTGTAATAATAATATCGTATGGCATTTTTGCAGAGGAGATCCTTTCGGATTATTCCGGCGCCAATTGCATCTTTAACCCTGTTTCAGGTAACTAGTATGGATGCACACTAGCTTAGGGGATCGATGGCTATAAGTGCTTTCCGAACCACGGGGATAGCTCGTATCATTAACTTCTCGTGGTTGCATTAAAACAATTACATTTGTATCCTTCCGTTTGTCTTTCTTTATTTTTAAGACAAAAGCATCTTCAACTTCCTGACCGCTTTTTCCTATTTTGTTTATTATATGATTTAACAAGCTATGTTTTTCTCTCAATAATGGTCCTGTAATTCGTAATTGTTTTTCGATCCTGATACTCTGTCGATGACATATTGAGTATTCTCACAATATATGCATTACTACGGCATTTAAATAGTCTTATTCCATTTGGTTGAAGTTTAAATTTCTTTCATTATAAAAAAATTTAATGTGGGTTTGCATTTAAGAACGGTATCACAAAACTTCTGACAATCAATATGATTATTAGAAAGGATTACACTACCTTTTCTATTTATCCTTGTTCGTAATTAAACCTTATGTCAAGTTTGTTTGTTGTCCGAGGATGATTTACGTTACACCGCGCCGGGCCATGGTATAGAGACAAATAACCTGTAACTCAAAGACAAGTAAGTACTCTTTTTTGCTGCACCTTTGGTCACCATATCATTGTTGCATATGTTATTGTTGGTTTTACCAATTTATTGTTGGTTATAAATTAAATTTAACATTTATGATTTTAAACGCCAAATTTTTACACGAGTGCGTCTAGCTACCATTAAAGTAGTCACCGCCTTTTTGGTTATTCCTTCTATCTGCTAATAATACCCCAAGGTATTTTATTTATAAGCAAGGAAAAAGTTCTTACCATGTACATCTTTAAATTCTTTATAAATATTATGTACAGTATGTAATTACTGAAGACTTTAGGTATACACTAAGTTGTCATTGTTCATATTACTATTTTTATTTAAAAGTGACCATTTTAAACAAATATGTATTGATTTCTTAATTTAGATTTAATTATTATTTTTTTTTGTAGTGAATCTCCAGAGAATATTGTTCATTTATTGTCTAAGATGTGTCTTACAACTGAGTTAACAAATAACTCAGATATTGTAAAAGTTACCATCCCTCCTACAAGGCACGATGTATTACACGCATGTGATATTTATGAAGACATTGCTATTGCTTATGGTTACAATAATATTAAAAGAACCTTTCCTAAAACAAATACTGTTGGCCAGCAATTTTCAATAAATAAGTTAACAGATTTATTAAGATATCCTATAGCTGAAGCTGGATTTACCGAAGCTTTAACTTTTACCTTGGTAAGAAATGCTGCAATAAAAAGAAACTAAAATATGTGTTATTGGTTACACGAACGGTATTTTCTAAATAATAATAATCTATTGAGATCTTTAATCGATTTGTCACTATGCGCCAGTTTAGTAGATAAGCATTTTTGTTTCAGTATTATTTCGTTTACACTTACGTGTTGGTAATTCAGTTGGTAAGTTTTCTTTCTATGAGTACATGATCTATTTGATTGCAATTGTCACAATTTGATACGTCATTATTGCGTGTTCCAAATCCAAACAAATTGGAGTATCACATCGTATGTATATGTAAAAAGTCTTCCTATCTTAATTTCTTGGACAAACAGAACATCTACTGCTTGTTCTACGTCGCTTAGGTCACAATCACAATTGATGTACCTCTGGTTGCTGATTAGCACGTAGTGGTCGACACAAGGAAGTCTTTTGTCTTTGTTGGTTTCGAAACTCAGAAATCAGCTGCATACCAAGTTCTTTTAAAAAAATTCGTCTTTTTAAATTAAATGTTTTGTATTTTATATATATATATATATATATATATATATATATATATATATCTACGGCATAAAGTGGACTCCGCCCATGTTAAAATTCAGGTTCAAGTGAGCTCCGTGGTCAAGTGGCCACCGATATACAGAGCTCACTTGACCATTCCATAATATTGGCTCTGTCGATTCGTCAACATGTATAGTTTCACAATTTTTAAAAATTTTGTGGAGCCCCTAAGTACCCCTGTATCATGCATGTATATCGCTTAGTTCACGTGTATATATTATAGGGGTCGTTCAGATCTTATTCCGTGTATATTGGAACCATACGTATATCGGTTTAAGTAAGCTCTGATAGTTTGGCAACTATGGGATTAAGCCGTTTATTTCCAGCGTATATTCTAAACGGTTCATATAGACTCCTTACTTTTGTTATCATTCATACGCATTACAGTATGTAACAGATATGTGTACTACCAAATACCTGTTTTTGGTAGGTACGTGCTTTTCTAAAAATAGATTTATAGATACAAAAGAATTTCATTACCAAGTTGAATGGGTTTTTTCATATGCGAAAATTTCCTAATGTATTTTGTTAACGTGAGTATGTCTTTATACGTTTTATTTAAGAATCCGGTTAATAAGAACTTCTTTTATTGTTTCATGATATCTTATATACAGCTTTTTTATTATTTTATTTCTTCTATTTCATTATTTTATTTTTTTCTGGATTCTATTTCTTATTATTCTATTTTTTAATTCTGGATAGAAGGTTATCTCAAAATAAATATTTAAGTGCTAAAATAGATATTTTTTTGTTAAAATGGGTAGTAGTGCACAAAAAAGGGAAGAATGATTAATTTTTCTAACATGAATTATACCACTTCACCAATATTACATATTTCTGAATGTTTTATCTCGTATTTAGGAGTAATATGTAATCAATATAAGTGGAGTTAGTGTCAAATTTGCAATAATCTTTATAAGTAATAGCTTACTGACTGTACTTTACATGTTCAGTTCACATAAATAAACCTTGTCCCTTCAAAAAGAGCGATTTGAACGGTAAAGTTAACTAAGAAAGTGTGATAAGTCTTGTACCACCCCACATGCACATAAGTTAACCGGTGTTTGCAGGCAAGAGTCCTCCTGGTAGATTTAAGGAAGATAACTACCATAAGGAAGTTCCGTTCGAGGGATCAGATGGAGAGGAGCAGCTTATTTTTGTTTGTATATCTTGCAGATGTGTTGATATAGCCAGTTTTTCCTTGATTCTAGTCATAAAATGGGCTGGTATTCGTGGAGTGGATGTCACGAATCTGGACTTTGTTTTTTTTGCTCTCTAGCTACTTATCTTCGGATATTAGGTGGATTGATAGCTACGATATTGTAGAGCTTATGTATGGATGTGAGTCTTAATATTCCCTGAATTAGGCTGACTAATTTATAACTAAATATTTTATAAGTTATTTAAATAACTATTTATAAACGGCATTTAGATTAACAAATACCACTCCTCCTTCCAAATACCTGATATTTTTCGTACTTCTCTTCGCTGTGTTGGGCAAGATTTAGTATTTGTGACATATATGATCTAACTTGTCATATATAGCCACTTTTGTCTTTTAATTTGAGTTTTTCTTCTATTATCGGTTTATATTAAGGATCATGTACAGAAGTATTCTGTATAGCTGACAAAATAAATAGATATATTGGCCGATAGCTTTTGTGGTCGTTGGAGTTTTTGCCAGGTTTAAGCAAGGCAACAATTTTGTCTTTGCTTTGCTTGTCTAAAGACTTTGGATATTAGCCATTGTTGTATTTTTAGTTCAAATTTTATAGTTTTGTGCTCAGATCCTCAGCCAGGAGCCGTAATATTGTTCATTATATAAGTGGATAGCGGATCCAAGCTCAACATCGTTAAAAGGTTCTCTCAGCTGACTGGTTTTGTTTTCTCTCATTATAAGTTTTTATGTAAAGTGGAGTGTCTTTATCTCTAGATATACTCTTAATATTTATACACATAATTAGAATAGTTGGTCCTAAAAAGCACCGATTTAACAAAAAACATATTGAACGGGTGATTTAAGAATTAACGATTACTTAATTATTCATTACCCAGGGTACGCCCGATTGCGGTGGTCTTATTAGTACTTCAATTTTCGTGAACGCTTCTACTTTAAACTTCATAAAAAATGACTAATCTTTCACTTTGCTGTTACTGTTATTTTAAGACGATATTTCGAGTCAGATTTGTATAGTAATACCTATAGTCAATATATAGTCTCTATAAGTAAATGAGTTTGTGGTATCGGTTACAACTCATATATATTGATAATGAGGAAATAAACAGGTTAAAATAGGTGTAGAAAATTTTACCTACATATATCGGCACCATTGTTCAGGAGATGGGTTTATCCCAGAGATCAAAGGTTACATACTTTTACAGGCGTATTCTAGGTTCTATTTATATATTTTTATTAGTAAAAAAGTGTATTTATAATAAAGGCCTTAAGCTATCTGTAGATTCCATGAATATTAGAATCTATGGAAATTAGCAAATTAAAAAATACAGACATAATTCTGAATGACCAACTTGAGACAAACAGTTATCCCCTCCTCAACTTATTCAGTTACAAAATATGACGTGTAAACGCATACCTGTTTAATTGTTAGATAAAATGAATTTCCATCAAGTAACGGTCGAATCTATCACTTACTAAAAGAGTACGAAAAGACCTGCTTATGCTTTAGAGTATGGGTACTTTAGTACAAAGTACCCTTTGCTTTTGCCAATTGCTTTGTCACTTTCTCAGCGATTTCTCTTTCTTTGCTCATCAATAATGTTCCCGCTCGATATAGTTATTCTAAGATATTCAGATTTCACTATATGCTCTACATTTGGCTTTATCTCCTATTAATTTACAACTACGACGAAATCTTTATAATATATCTGATGCATTGATATTAAAGTGGAGTAGAATACTTTGTAGATAATATTTATTTGTTTTGAGTATACTTATTTTACGACCTAGTACATAAAAAAATAAATACTTGTGTGCTCAGTGCTTTCTAAGTCTGTAAAACATAAACATGCTTCCATATTAGATTATACATTTATTAAGAATGTCCACTCTCTGAATTAAAGTTTTTATCTTAAAATATGACTGTGTCCCACAATCTTTCACAAAAGTTATTCTTTTCTAAAATTTTCTGAATAAGGTTCAATAGGTTTTTATATTTTGTTTTACGTTTTAATCTTTAAATCGGAGTTCATTTTTTGAAAAACTATAAACATGTGACAACAAATTGCTATATGAACGGCGTTATGCATCACTAGACCCAGCCCCAATTTCTTAAATTGTGGATTATGGCGCTTTCTGGTGGAAAAGAGGAACAACAGGATAACATCAGATGTAGACCAAACAAAAGAAATTAGGACACGCATTGAAATAGCACGTGCATTATTTTTTAAACTTTAAAAGTTTCTTTGTTTTCGAGATATAAAGTTCGAGCCTGAGAATGCTTCGATATTACGTGTTCCCTACTTTTCTTTATGGCTTGGAAGCGTGAACACTAAAACAAGTCCATCTGAATAAGTTGGCCGCCTTTGAATTTTGGTGTTACAGAAGAATTTTACGAATATCATGGATTCAAAGAATGTCAAACGTGGAAGTAACTAGAATGATAGGAAATGGGGCGGAAATATTATTAACTATCAAAAGACGAAAACTTGAGTACTTAGGACATGTGATGAGAGGGCAAACATACGCATTATTACAACTTATTATGCAAGGCAAAATCCGAGGAAAGCGAAATGTGGGAAGACGAAGAATATTCTAGCTTAAAAACTTAAGGGAATGGTTTGAATGCAGTAGTGCAGAACTTTATAGAGCGGCAGTCAACAGAGTCCGTATAGCCATGATGATTTCCAACCTTCGATAGAAGATGGAACTTAAAGAAGAAGATAGAAAAAGGCATAAACTATCTACGTAATAAATCCCATTAACCTGTTAGTAACGGATAACCAGATATATTTAAAAATATTAAGTACCTTTCTTTTTATTTTGGATTTTGAATTTTGCATAACTAGAGCAAGCGACTAATTTTTGTGTATTAGTTTTGGACCAAGCGCCTCTTGCGAGCGTTTTAATGATTGTAAATCGAATATTTGGCAACATATGTACATAAACGTGGTTAACAATGGTGACGTTGGCAACTTGTTGAGGCGTTTAGGTTAAGAAGTAGTGGCAGTTATTGCTTAAATTTTTCTATAATAGTCACATTACAGAAGAGCTAACACAGAAAGAGAATACTTAACAAAAGACATAACATTAAGTAAAATGCATGAATTGTATATTGAAGAAGCAGACAATGACCTTGTTAAATTTTCGTTTTACAAAAAAATGTTTTTAACACGATTTAATCTTCAAAGAAAAAAGTTGAAAAAAGATACTTGTAGTAGATGTGATTGTTTCGAATTAGAAATTAAAAATTGCGCAGATAACGAACAATTAAGCGTTAAAAAAAGAAAAAATGTGCACTTAGAAGAAAGAAAGCTAGACATGAAGATAAGCAACGATCAACCAGAAGTGGAAACCTTTTGTTTTGATTTAAAGAAAAACTCTTCCCCTTTCGAGAATTCTAATAAATATTGTATATTATAAGCGTCAATTATGTATTTACAACCTTGGTATCCATAGCGCCAAGGATAAAAAAGGTCATTGTTATATTTGGATAGAAGGTGAAGCTGGTCGAGGAGCCCAGGACGTAGGCATTTGTCTTAAGAAACACATTGAAGAAAATGTTACTTCTGCAAAACATGTAATTTTGTGGTCAGACTCTTGTGGCGGCCAAAACCGCAGCATTAAAATAGTTGATTCTGAAAATGATTTTGGAAACTCATCCTACCATTGAAAAAATTACATTACGCTATTTCTTTCCTAGTCATAGCTTTTACCCAATGGTAGTGATTTTGGAGATTTTGAAAATGCCCTAAAATTTCAACAACGTTTATATACCGTTGATGATTACCTAAACGTGATGAAAAAATTCTGTAAAAAGAACCCACTAGTAGTTCACAGAATGAAAAAAGAAGAATTCGTCAAGCTAAGAAGAAATACAAGCGAATCAACAGAAAAGACCAATTTAATAGATCTTGATAAAATATTAAAGTTAACAACTACAATTTCGTAAATATGGAACACTTTAAATATCTTAGATAAATAATCACGGTTAATAATAATGCCACTAAAGAAATACAGATCCTAATTTAAACTTTTTACCTATTTTAATACATAGATGCTAATCATGGACAATGACTAAAACGGATAAGGAAGAACTACGAATATTTGAAAGGAAAATAATAGGAAAATTGTTTTAACCTCATTATCATATCGCTACAAATCCGTATAGAAGAAGAACACATACTTAATAAAGAAAGCTCTTATAACGATATTGTTTAGGCAAATAAATTGCTTAAGGTAGATCGTACACATGCATAGACGCCAAGATGTCAAACTTGTAAAACTGTTATGGAAGGAAGTTAGCACAGAAGAATACCACTTGGGCGTCTCAGTATGCAATGAAGAGAAAACATCCAATCATATCTCAAAAAATTAACATCGTGAAGGTTCTTCTCTGAATCCCATAACAAATGGCTAATCTTTTACTTTTCATTAAAAATTTAAATTTTAATAAGTCACGTAAATAACGTTTTAAAAGTGCCTTTCCTGAGATAACTTTTTTTAAGCCTGGTTTGTTTGATTACATGTAATTGATTTGATAGTCCCCAACAGATGAGTATTGACTATAGGTAGGATAGCAGGTAGTTAAACAGGCATGTGTTGATAAATATGATGAGTCGGTAGATAGTCTCATTATTCCTAAATCTGACCTCATGTTACCTTCCCCCTTCATTTGTGGAAGTCCTAAAGGCATTTTTTCTCTTGGGGCATCCTCCCAATTTAACTTGGCAATGTAGTTATTATAGAGCCTTTAGATATAGCCAGCGCAACTTTAGCATTGAGATTTAGCTTCTTACACGACGTTGTTGTCTTTATATATGTGTTTGGCCTTGGCATTAGTTCCGTTCGGTATTGGTTAGTACGCGGACCTTTGTAAGTCGGAAAATACTTCTGATGGCTTTTCTAGCGATCCTGATCTAATTAATACCTGAGTTTTACGTACATTGTTTTGTTAGCGTTCTGGCCACATATCCACACATTAGCACTGGTTTAATCACTGTTTTATATATCCTGATTTAAGAAAGTCGTATTAGACCTCTGAATTTAAAAGTATTATAAGAGTTATATATACATCAGTTAGCTACCTGAATATTCCCTTTTATTTCTTATGTTACAACGTTATCTACGATATCTAAAATGTTGCAATCCTTTAAAATTATATGGGTCTATTGTTACGTTATGCCCTACTCTACGTCACCTCTTTTGTATGTTAAAGAACATTTATATGCTTTATTACTGACAATTAGACCGTTTTTTTTATGCTAATATCATTATTTTATAGTATTCTAATAATTTATGGATTAAATCCGGATAGCAAATTGATATTCTTCACTTTCTCGGAAAAATAATATTCTAACACACAAAATCCTATTAAATTGCCAAAACCTTCCTTGCATATTCTATTCACTCATGAGGGGCACCAGCAATATCAGTACCATAATAAGGCGTATAGTACTGGACTGGCTAATCTTTGGAAAATGGGAAGCATGAGTTTTAATGTTTTCGGGACTGCCATCTGTTAGCGGAGAGCAGAGATATTAGTACCAAGTTAATGCATATAGTAATCGTTGCTGGAGCTTTATTATTATTAAACAACACTATATTTTCTAGTAAAATCATCATGACTTTACAGTAAGACAAATTTTCGAACGTTGGTTATGGAAACATCATGTACATACCACCAGGTTCCCTATGTCGATATCCAGCAAAATCGTTGTAATAAGGAGACGGCAAACAAAAATCCAGAGATAAAAATATGCACCAAGAAAGTCTGTTTTATTCAACAGTCGAATAAACTACAGATTCTTGATTCAAATAGTCAAAAAATCAATAAACAGCTTAGTAAAATAGAAATAACGCATATTTAAGATGTAATCCATTAACGGGCCAAGGTACAAAGCACTCCTGGCATATGCTAATGATATGGATCTCATAAGAAACTCTCTCCGGTCCGCAAACATCTTTAACAAAGTGCACGAAAAATGTTTCACTTAAAATCAACGAAATGAAAACCGAATACAAGCGAATCAACAGAAGAGACCAATTTAATAAATTTACAACAAACATTAAAGTCAACAACTACAATACATTGATATTTATGTGGCAATCAGCTGTAAAAGTCATTGCCTTTTTCGTGTCGTATCGTATTTTAGCATATCATATTTTGAGTGAAATTGATCCAAAATGCGTCTAATAATATTAAGTTTTTAAAACAGCTTTCCGTTTATGCTCATTTGTTCACCTTTTGTAAAACAGACTGTGTAAATATAAGGGATTTATATAATCTTTTCATTTCGTAATCTTTTCGTTTTATAATTATAGTTCTCTTGCTTTTATTTTCTATGGTAATACATATATATACCCAATTCAAAAGGGAGAAAACCTGAGAGTTCTAAATTAAACAGAAACATTATTCTCTCTTTCTCCTTATATGTTATATAAAGATCATCGTCATCGTATAGTCAGAACGGAACAAGATTCTATTGCCTTTTCTTCTTTTTGTCTTCCCTTTCCTATTGAAAATACAGCCAGGTAAATGACGTTTTTAAAATTTATGTCAATATTTCTGAAGTGCCTTTCCTTGGATATTTTTTTTAAGCCCAGTTCGTTTAATTACATGTAATTGATTTGATATTCCACAACAGATAAGTATTGATTGTAGGTCTCATTATTCCTAAATCTGACCATATGTTACCTCCTCCTTCATTTGTGGAAGTCTTAAAGGCATTTTTTCTCTTGGGGCATCCTCCCAATTTAACTTGGCAATGCAGTTATTATAGAGTCTTTGGATAAAGCCAGCGCAACTTTAGCACTGAGATTTAGTTTCTTGTACGACGTTGCTATCTTTATATATGTGTTTGATCTTGGAATTAGCTCTGTTCGGTATTGGTTAGTACTCGGACTTCTGTAAGTCGGAAAATACCTCTGATGGCTTTTCTAGCAATCCTGGTCTAATAAAGAGGGTTATATATACATAAACATCAGTTAGCTACCTAAATATTCCCTTTTATTTTTTATGTAACAACATTACCTACGGCATCTAAGACGCTGCAATCTTTCAAAATTATATGGCTTTATTGTTCCGTTATGCCCTACTCTCGATCCTCTCTTTTGTATGTTAAAGAACATTTATTTGCTTTTCTTATTAGTGACTATTAGACCATCAGTCAGACTATCAGTCAGTCCCACGGATTCTGGGGGGGGGGGGGCAAAATTCTGACATAATTCATAAAAATTCATAGAAATGGAATCTGAACTTGATAAAATCAATTGGGACATTGTTGGAGTCGCTGAGGTCAGAAGGAAAGAAGAAAGCCTAACCACTTTAAAATCCGGTCACATTTTCTATCATGTCGGAGACAACTATGGGAATGGAGGCATTGGGCTCTTTATTAATAAAAAACTAACTGAGAATATCATATCAGTAAAAGCAGTTTCCACAAGAGTTATACTTGCAAAATTACAACTAAACACCCGTTACTCCATAAAGATCATTCAAGTCTATGCACCAACATCGAGTCACGCTGACGAAGAAATAGAACAGTTCTATGATGACTTGTACACAGCTGTTTCAGAAGACCAAGAACATTTTACGGTAATATGTGGCGACTTTAATGACAAAATAGGAATAAGCACTGACCCAGCTGAAAATGCCCTTGGAAATTTTGGCACACCAGGTAGAAACGAAAGGGGCGAAATACTCTTAAATTTCCTATAAGAAAACAATCTATATTTAATGAATAGCTTCTTCTATAAGAAGATCCATAGAAGATGGACTTGGAAGAGCCCCTATGGTAAGACAAAAAATGAGATCGACTTCATCATCACTGACAAAAAACATATAGTCAAAGATGTTACAGTCTTAAATCAATTTTCGGTTGCAAGCGATCATAGAATGGTCCAAGCAACTGTAGAAGTCAATATTAAGCAAGAAAGACTGAAGATGATAAAAAGTAAAAAATTCAAACCTTGGATGCGCCCAACGAATGAACTTGAGTTTGAAAAATATATCACCAGTAACTTACTCAGAAATACAACAAGAGAAGACATAAGTAACCTAAACGAAGAAATAGTAGATACATTAACACAAGCTCAGGAAAAATTTGGCCCTAAACATGGAAAAGAACAAAAAAATAGTAATGAAACGAAACAAAAAATGGAAGATCGTAGAATACTGAGAAGTGAAGGAAATGTTGACTCACAAGATATACACAACATAAATAAAGAAATCTCTAAAGCCATCAGACGGGATATTAGATAATACAACAACGAGAAAATTATAAAAACTATAGAAGACAACAAAAGCATGAAAGCATTGAGGAGAAAAATAGAAAATGACAAAAAAGAAATCTTCCAACTTAAAGACAAAAATGGAAATATTATCTCAGATAGACCAAGCATATTACATATAGTGGAAAGTTTCTATGAAACATTATAAAAAGTCAACTTATTCCAGAGCTCATCGAACAACCAATACAAAAGGTACATAATGTAGGATCGGAGGATATACCAGATATATCACGAGAGGAAATTCAACATGCCCTCAAAAATATGAAAAATAATAGAGGTCCGGGGGAAGATGGTGTAGTCATTGAAACAATTAAACTAGGAGGTCCACTTTTGATGTCCCGAATCCAAACACTTTTTAATCTATGTCTGCATAGTGAAAACATTCCAAGTAAATGAAAAAATTCGGTTACAATCATCCTCCACAAAAAAGGGGATAAAGCAGATCTCGAAAACTATAGGCCAATTAGTTTGCTTAACTACCTATACAAGCTCTTTACTCGAATACTGACAAACAGATTAGAAGCAAAACTCGATTTCTATCAATCAGAAGAACAGGCAGGATTTCGAGTGGGACACGGAACAAACGACCATTTGCAATGCCTTAAAACTCTAGTTGAAAAGTCTATCGAATATAACAGACCCCTTGCTCTTATCTTTGTCGACTTCCACAAAGCATTTGACACAGTCGAAACAGTTGCTATCTTAAAAGCACTATCAGAATGCAGAATATATCAAAGGTATGCAAATATTATTCGAAATATATACGACATGCGACAAATGCGACAACAACCGTTAACCTCCATTGCACTGAGAAGATAAAAATTGGCAGAAAGGTGCGACAGGGAGATACCTTGTCGCCAAAACTATTTATAACAGTTATGGAGTACGCATTTAAAAGGCTAGAGTGGGAATCAAAGGGTATTAGAATCGATGGAAAGATATTCAATCATCTCAGATATGCCGATGATATTGTTCTCATAACAGACAACTTAGGAGAAGCCAGAGTTATGCTACAACAACTACAGCAAGTAACCCAGAAAGTCGGTTTAAAAATAAACTATGGAAAAACAAATGTGATGACCAATATCGTCCCCAATGAGCTAATAGAAATCAAAAAGTCGCCCATAGAACTTATAGAAAAATATGTGTATTTGGGTCACAAAATAAGGTTAACGCGAAACCAAACATGCGAGCTACTCAAAAGAATAAGTCTGGGTTGGGCTGCATTCGGAAAAATGAGAGACGTATTTAAAACAAATATACCGATCCATTTAAAAAGAAAAGCTTTTAACCAGTGCGTTCTACAAGTCCTCACATACGGAGCAGAAACCTTAACTCTCACAAAAACATCAGCCGAAAAATTGAGAAGGACACAACGAAAGATGGAGAGATAAATGCTTGGAATAAACTTAAGCAATAGAATAAGAAACGAGGAAGTTCGTAGAAGAACCGGAGTGGAAGACATTATCGAACATATTACAAAAAACAAAAAAGGAGATGGACAGGACATGTTGCAAGAATAAAAGACAACAGTTGGACAAAAAAATTGCTTGAGTGGAGACCACGGGCTGAAAAGCGAAGCCGAGGAAGACGACCTCAAAAGAATCATGACCAATTGGATACCAGAGGCGCAGAACAGAAGCAGATGGAAAAGTCTAGAGGAGGCCTATGTTCAACAATGCACAACTCAGGGCTGATTGATGATGATGATGATGACTATTAGACCGCTTTTTTTGCTGCTACTAGCATTATTTTAGAGCATTCTATTATTTAATTTATGGATTAAATCCGGATAGCAAATAGATATTCTTCACTTTCTCGGAGAAATAATATTCTAACACACAAAATCCTATTAAATTGTCAAAACCTTCCTTGCATATTCTATGCACTTATGAGGAGCAGCAGCAATATCAGTACCATCATAAGGCGTATAGTTCTGGACTGGCTAATTGTTGGATAATGAGAAGCATGAGTGTAGCAGTTTTAATGTTTTCGGGACTGCTACCTGGTATCGGGGAGCAGAATTATCATTACCGAGTTAATGCATATAGGAATTGTTGCTTGAACTTTATTATTATTAACCAACACTATATTTCCTAGTAAAATAATCAAAAATTTACAGTAAGAAAAATTTTTGAACGTTGGTTATGAAAACATCATGTACATACCACCGGGTTCACTATGTCCATATCCAGCAAAATCCTTGTAATAATGATACTGGAAACCAAAGATGAAAATATGCTCCAAGAAACTTTGTGTTATAAAACAGTCGAATAAAATACAGATTCTCGATTCCAATAATCAAAAAATTAATGAACAGCTTACTAAAATGGAAATAACGCCTATTTAAGATGTAATCCATTAACGGCCCAAGGGACAAAGCACTCCTAGCATATGCTAATGATATAGAACTCATAACTCTAATAAGAAACTCTTCCGTCCACAAACTTCAATAAAGTGAAGAGAGCACAAAAAATGTTTGACTTAAAATCAACGAAATGAAAACCAAATACAAGCGAATCAACAGAAAACCAATCAACCAATTCAATCAATTTAGAAAAAACATTAAAGTCAACAACTACAATTTCGAAAGTATGGAACACTTTAAATATCTTAGATCACTAATCACGGTTAGTAATAATGCCACTAAATAAATACAGAGCATAATTCAAACTTCAGACCTATTTTAATACATGGATGTGAGTCATGGAGAATGACTAAAACAAATAAGGAAGCACTCCGAATATTTGAAAGGAAAATAATCAGAAATTTTTATTTAACCCCATTATCATAACTACTATTTAAATGGGAATAAGCCACAATTAGAGTTTAAAGTTAGTTTATTGACGTTTCAATTTCCACTTCGGAAATCATTCTCACTAATGTTTGTATTTTGAGAACGATTTCCGAAGTGGAAATTGAAACGTCAATAAACTAACTTTAAGCTTTAATTGTGGCTTATTCCCATTTAAATAGTAATTACTTTAAAATGCCACGAGAAAATAGCTTCAGAACTCATTATCATATCGCTACAAATCCGTATAGAATAAGAAAACATACTGAATAAAGAAATCTCGCATAACGATATTGTTCAGGAAAATAAATCCCTTAAGGTATATCGGACACGTGCATAGACGCCAAAATGTCAAACTTGTAGAACTGGTGTGGAAGGAAGTTCGCACAGAAGAATATGCCACTTGGGCATGTCAGTATACAATGGAGAGAAAACGTCCAATCATATCTCAAAAATGAACATTTCATTTGATTGCAGATTCGTGGAAAATCGATCAACTTGGAGATAAGTTGTAGTCAGCGAAGACCTACCCAGTGTTGTAGCGCTACGTATTGATAATGATAAAGAGAAAGGAGAAACAGTGACAAAAAGCAACAAAAATGGACTATGGAACAAAGCTGCTTCAAAATCTTTGATTGGAGAGGATTTAAATGAAAGTATAAGAAATACAATGGATGATTGATGGATTCGAGAAACTTGAGACTTGAGAAAGGCACTCTCCGAAACAGCTGTAGTGATAAGATAGAAATAATTTTGTAGAAGTTTTGCAGTTTTATTGTTAAACAAAATGGAATTAACATACGACATTATATACGCTAAAATAACTAGACAACTTATATGATACGGACATATAAGGAGAAAGTTTAATGATACAATAATCTACCCAATATTTGTTATGAGTAAAAACGATATGAATAAACAAAATAAAGAAATCCATGGCAAAAGGCAAAAAGAGTAATGATTTAAAAATGAGAGAGGTATCCTGTGGATAACATGTGCTTAATTAGGAACGAATGGAGATGAAGATCAGAAGACGACAAAGAATGTTTTAAATTGATAAATGTATACAATTTTTAACAATGTATATTTATAGGTCATTATTAGGGCAAACGTGCTAATTTTATGTAAAATAACACTTTTCAAGTCGGATCGGTTACAGCACGGTGGAATCAAATACACCCAAAGTTAAAAACTATCGATGTTTATATGAAAGATGAAACCTTATGGCACATGACCGTGCAATCTTGACACCTACACATTATCACATAATTGTGAACGGTATATTGTACCTAATTACTAAGAAGTTTGTTATTTTATTCTAAGAATAAGTTTAATAATTTACGGGAGATTTAATGTATTTAAAATTTTACAGGATCCGGTATCGTAATAAGAAGTCAAATTTCACTACAACTCCATAAAAACGTGTTAAATTTTACTTTGGATATTCTTTTTGTGAATATAATAAGTAAAAATACAGTAAGTTTCATCTTCTTATTGTGCCGTATTCTAATTAAGGTTAGCGATTACTTCTTTAAACGCTTCCCATAAATTATTATAGTTTAAATTTAACTACTTTATGAAACAAATATTGCACGTCATAAATTGCAGGAATTGAAAAATTACAAAGATCTCCTGTTTACAGAGTTTCTTTTAATTTTATGTAGTCTATTATAATCCTACCGAAGGGCTTCTACTTTCTTAAACTGTTACACGACTACTCTACTCGATGTTAGAACATTTAGAGACTAAATGTTTAAGTGCATATTCATTTTAACAAAAAATAATAATAAATAAAACGAAAACTAGCCATTTCCAAGCTTATAATAAATACTTTTTTAAGTTTGAAAATAATTAAAGCAAGTAATATAAATAACCACCATAAAATATTTAACTACATTAACCGAGTACCTATTTGTGAAATTTCTCGATGACTAAATTGATTGATATTTAAATAAATTTGAAGTTCCAAAACGTACCTGCTGTAAAATTTAAAAATCTACGACTAATCAAATTATTGGCAACATCGGAGGAGTTTAGTTGTATACGCAAAGAAATGTATACGGATCCCAAAAGTGTTTTAACCTATTACAGAGTCCACTTAATATGACGTGTTGGTCGGAGTCCACATAAAGCGCTACCCAGATAATAATATACACGATGTATATTCGCCTGGAGTTAGTATAATACCGTTTTAGTACGGAGCCCCCATTAACCGCTAGATCTATATATATATATATATATATATATATATATATATATATCCTCTAAAATAACAGCTGAACTGGTAGATGAAAAAGGGGGGTTGAGGTTAATTGGGTATACAGCTGATTAAAAGCCAAGTGTACTCTGTTTAACAATTCATTATATTTCGCCAATTTTCATTGGCATCATCAGATGAGAGCTACAATTATTTAAAACATGGTAAAATACAATTTAATAATAGTTTGTTGTTTATATACTTACTTGATTGAGGTTAATGGCAGTGCGATTTATTTTAATACCATCAAGTAAAAATTTTTTTGTTGGAATAATGTTGATTGTAGTTGATGTTGATTACAAATTAAAATATAGGAAACAAATATATATATATATATATATATATATATATATATATATATATATATATATATATGTATATATATATATATATATATATCTATGTATATATATATATATATATATATATATATATATATATATATATATATATGTATATATATATAGAGAGAAAAGAAATTTAATCTTTGCAGAGATTAGTTAAATAGTAAACTCTTAAATATTGGGGAAATCTGCAAGAAATACTCTAATGTGTATCAATTGTTTCGCCGAACGTTTTCGCCAAAGAGAATTAATTTGGCTTCTTCAGGGCTGAAAGAGAATAAATTGTAATTAGCTACCCTTTAATAGATAATATATGGTAGCTAATTATAATTTATTCTCTTTCAGCCCTGAAGAAGCCAAATTAATTCTCTTTGGCGAAAACGTTCGGCGAAACAATTGATACACATTAGAGTATTTCTTGCAGATTTCCCCAATATTTAAGAGTTTACTATATATATATATATATATATATATATATATATATATATATATATATATATATATATATACATATATATATATATATATATACATATATATATATATATATATATATATATATATATATATATATATATATATATATATATATACATATATAACTTGAGCATTCACTCCAGCTTAATTCAAAAACGAAAAAAAATAGTGTTAAAGTCCAACTACTGATATTTCTTGATACGCTGTAATTAGCAGATAACTCATCCAATGTGTCTACACCGCCTTTGGTTGAATTATTGTAAAAGTCGATAATTTCAGGTAATTTCTTTTCACCAGTTTCTTCGATTATAATATCATGATACAATGTAGAAAAGAGGATTATATTTTTTTACTTTTTTGACACATATGAGACAGCATTTATATCTTTGAAGGCAAAGATTTAAATACTGTCTCATATGTGTCAGGTTTTGAAAGTAATATTACGTTTAGTACCAGAAACTGTAGCAAAACATGTATAAACAACCTACTAGGCGCTATTTCGTCTACTTTCGATTTTATAGTAATAAAAGGAGTACCTGGGGTATGGTATACCCCAGAACACTAACCGAGGGTTAAGTTAATTCTAGGTATACAACAATGTTCTAAAAATTGTTTACTTCCTGAAGAAATGTACCTACGGAAACCCCGTTTTCTATTATTCAGTAATAATGTTATTTAAAATAAATAAAAAAAAGAAAGATTTCGTACAATGAGCCGGCATTATAAAACTATGTAATCACATACAAATAAAAGATTATAAGTATTGTAACAGATGGAAAATGTAAAAATAGAAAACAAAAAATATAAACACTCAACCTTACTTTTCGTCAATTATTTCTTGTATTAATAGAGGAAGATAATTGTTAAAATAAAATTCTCTTATTTTTTTTTTACCATTTGCTCCCATAATTGCTTATCTTTTTCAATAAGCTGGAATATCAATAATTTCGGGGTCTACACGCAAAAATAACTTTTTATTTGCTACAAATAACTGCCCTTGAATTTGATAGTAATATGCATGATTTCTCTGTAAAATATATCTATCATCTTTCACTTCCATATACTTTAGTATCTTCCTATCTATTGCATCTTTAGGACATAACTATTTCGCTGAAATTGGACATTTAATTTGACAATGATATTATTACCTATGAGTCCATGAGGTGTTGCAGCTAAAAAAGGATATTCCTGATGAACATACATTCCTGATTGTCAAATATCTAACGCAAGCATTTCGCTTAATTCTTGTACTGCAATGGATTCTTTTTCTATTCCATAGGCTGTGAATTTATTTCCTTTAAAAGCATTTAAAATAATATCTTTAGCAATCTTTCTTTTGTCGGTTGTTACCTTTAATTTACAAATTCGACCGAAATTCGAGGCTGTCGGACGATTTCTTCTTTCTGAATACCATTTACTTGAATTCCGTTGAGTTATTGTGTTATTGAATAATTGAATACATTCCTCGTTATTCTTACGAAGTTCCGATATAAATTTTTCTTTAATTTTCTCTAATTCGTCATGATCAATTTCTAACGTTTTTTGTGCTTGTGGCCCATTATCTTCATCTGGAGCATGGTTTTTTGTTATATATTTTTTTGATTTTTGCAAATTTTTGTAATATATTTTTTTTCGCAATGTATTTTTGGTGCATAATGAAATAATTTTTTTTGTATATACACCAGGACTTCTTCCTGTAATGCTTTTGTGAAGGGCTTGGTGATAATGCAACCTTTAGAGTTGTACGACAAAGCAACAGCGTGGCATCTCATTTCATAGGACCCCCGAGAGTTATAATTTATTCTTTTACCTCCTAGAAACTTTGCTATTACATTATTATGTTGTTCAGCATAATTGTTACTCATATTTTTTATAAGAATATTTGCATTGAATTTTAATTTAATGGAATTTAATTCTTGCTACACGTGAGCTTATATCTTTCAAGAGGCTGCATTCTTTCATTTGTATTGTATAATCTGTTTCTGATGATTTTCTGTGACAAAAATAATGCGCAATTCAAATGATTCCCAAATACATGAAGATGGCTATTAGATATATCGTTTTTCAAAAACTTTATTTTTAAGTCACTTGGTTTATCTAACTGTCGATGGTATTCAGTTGCTTTTGTAACAGCAGTTCTTAATCTTAATATGTTATTTTTTAAAAGCTTTTGTAAGAAAATTGGTACCAGTTTTCCATCAGAACTATATCGTTTTGTTGATAACTCTTTTAATCTTGTACAATAGTTTCTTAGGAGGTGGTTACGCCATTCAATTTTCTCAACAACATTATAGTCTATTTTCTAAAAATTTTTGATGAACACTACAATCTCCATCGGCTATCAAAAATTTGTAAGTAATTCCATGCATGTATTTACTACATTTAAATCCATCTAGAATTATTTGACTTTCCATTGCAGTCGAAGCTTTTGTCCAATTTTTATAACATACGTGTTCTTTATCTTCTCCGTATAATTTACAGTAGGAACAGTATTTGTTCCTAACTCCCAATATACAGAATCTTTTGGGTTTTGTAACAAATAATGGCTGCAGCTCCAGAATTGGCGTTACAATTTGTTTTATATTTATGATCTCTTTGACCAAGAGCAGTCCACAATAACAGTTATAAAAGGATAGCCATCTTCATTAATATCTCCGTGCTCTTTTGCTAATTTGATTTCTTCTTGTCCAGCCTCAAGCATTGATGTCCAAGAACTTTCATGGTATAAGTCAATTAGAAAACTGGACGTTAATTCAGTGAGTTGTGTGTATCCTCCACCAATACTAACTATTCCAGTTATTGCTGCAGAATTTACGTTGGGGTATGGTTTTTTATATTTTTTAATTTCTACTTCATGTTTCACGCGACACATTGGGCAAAAGAAAATGAATTTAGAATAAAAACCTTTTCGCTTTTCACTAGTCACCGTAATATCTTCCGAAGAGCAATTGAATAATCCGTGGTGAGGGAATTGCAATATTTGCCTAATAAAATATTGAACATCTACAATTCTTCCTTGTAAAATGAAGCCTGAAGTTCTTTATCTAAAAAACATATAAATTATTTATTTATGTTTAAAAGTTTACTGCACTTTAAATACATTTTATATTTGGTAAAAAAACTTACGTAGTAGCTGAATATTTCTTTATTGTGTTCTCCTCTTCAGATTCTTCGAAATTACGGGATTGACTGTTATAGAAAAATCGTATTAATTTCATGTTAAAAAAAAAATTAAAAGTATGGCTTACTTAATAATTATCTCTGCTACTTCTTCAGCCGCCTCTCCAGAATTCCGTGCTGGTCTATAATAGTCCAAATTAAATAACTTTAAAAAAAAAATTAATCTATTACTTACTTAGTACCTACAGTTTCCCCTTCGACTAACTCTCCATTCATTTTTGGATAACTAGTGGATCGTCTGCAATAGTGAAATAAAATAATTACATAAATAAGCGGTAAAAAGGATGACTTACTTATTTAATATCTTTTATTTGTTTTCTTATCATTCAAATATTTCGAATATTCATTTTGATTGAGCAATCTATCGCTGTATATCTATATAATATAATACCAAGCGTGTACGGTCGAGGCTATACAGGCTCGCAGCGCTTAAAAATTTTTGTTTAAATGTTTAAATTTAAAATTGTTTTTACCAAGATAGAAACCACTTATTTTTGTCAAAATATTCCTAATTATACGTGAAAGTTTAAAGATTATACAGCTTTTTGTAGAATTGTAATTCCTTTTAGTAGTAGATTTTTAGAAAAAAATCTCAAAAATAACTAATTAAGGCATTTAATTAACAAAAAATTGCAAAGAACTCGAAAAGGAAGCATTTTTCGAAAAATTAACAGGAAAGAAATTAACAGGAAGAAGTATTTACTTCGATGAGATACGTCTAAAAAAATTTATTCGAAGCAATTTGGGAACGTTATTTGTTAATAAAAATTTCCGGCCCACTTGGAAAAATTTAAACAAATTACATTTGAACTTAAAGATATATATATATATATATATATATATATATATATATATATATATATATATATATATATATATATATATATATATATATATATAGAATCGAATAAAAAATGTTTGGTGCGGTAGAAATGCAAAAAAAAATTAGTCGGTATTTTCCGTTTCTAAGCGTCTTTTTAGGAGTAAACCGCTCACCTATTAGTAATAGGCACAAAATATTAAATAGTGTATTAACATGTAGACCTTCTACTACAATGCTAGCAGTGATAACCACAAACATACAGTCCACAAAAACCAAACAAATAGTTTATTCCTTTAAACGAAAATAAAATTTAATGCCAAAATTCTTGGTTTACTAATGGATTTTATAGATGATATTTTCTATAAGATATATATTGAATACAAAAGTAATTAATTTGATTTATGTAAAAAGTACTTACTTCAATTGAGCTAATCGTCTATTTCTTCGTTTTACACTAAAACATTTCTTCTAACAACTTCCCATATTTTAATTTATGCATTTTACTACACGTAATTTGCTGTGTAAAGAAAGATAGACTAGGGATAGGAGAGTCAGTGTCGATTCGCTCCGTCTAAAATCTGCGCCTACGCTCTTAAGATATGGGTGGAACATTTCTAGAATTTGTTGTGCACTGGTGATGATAATGCTCTATATATGCAATTAAACGTTGATCTAAGTGAGAATGAAGTCGGTCCATCGACCTTACAGGAAACTAACTAGATAATCCAGAAACTAAAGAACAACAAAGCGCCTAAAGAAAATTATGAAATTCCCGCAGAATTCTACAAATGTGGAGAACACTTATTAAGAAAAACTAAGATAATAGTATATAGAACTTTAATACTCACAGTCCTAATGTATAGGTCTAAGACACGAGTACTTTCTAATACAGATGAAAACAGACTCTGTACATTCGAAAGACATATACTCAGAAAAATATTAGGCCCAATAAATGATAATGGAACTTGAGATGCGCTAGTTTTTTTAGAAATCTAGTTTTCTATGGAAAATATTAAATTGAATGATAAGGTTTTAACGATTGGTTATAAAAGAAGAACAAATTGTCAAGAAAATGGCGAAAACCGCAATTAGATATCTTTTACCTATCCCGAGATATTTTAGGAATTGTGGATTGGTGGTAGGAACTTTTCTTCTAACTTCAATTAAGCTGGTTAAAAAGTCTTGTTAAAAAGCTCCATTTCTTCGTTATACTAATTTTGCCGCCGGTGTGAGAGGGCATAATATTTGATCAAAATTTTAACAAAAGTCATCTGAAAATGCTAAATTTACCTTTGCGTAAAGAAAATTGTCTGTTTTTATTTTTAACTGACCGCTACACCAAAAACAAATTACAAAAAAGATATCTAAAATATAGATAAGTTTTGCTTAATAGTTCTTACAATATCGGTAAAAATAAAAAAATTGCAAGAACAAACGAATAATTCCTAATTATTAGTTGTAATTACTGCCGTCCAAAGTGTTCAAAATGCTACTTATAATTTTCTACGACTGAAGAAATGATATTGTTGCGTTCTGCACATACGATGATCTCTATATAACAATTGAGGTCATCAGAAAGAGAAGATAAGATATTATGTTCAATCTAGAACTCGCTGGTTTCTCCCTTTCGCATTGGGTATGTATATTCCTATAGAAAAATAAGAGATGAGTAGACTATATAAACTATATTTGAAATCAAACAAAAGCCAAAGACAAAACACATACATAAAAATTAATTTACAAAAGAAAAGTGTACAAGCGACAATCACTCAAAAGACTAAACTCTCAGAACTTGTAAAACCAAAAATCGATACATGTAATGATATCATTAATCGGTGGTAAAATGAATCAGCCTTGTTAATAAAGACACACAAAATGCAATCCAAAATAATTCAATGAAATATATTATATATAAGTATTAATTAATGGAATTTTAAAAAGAAAATCAGTAATACATTACACATTCAATTAATAGGAAAATTAATACAATTTAGTAAAAATCAGCACGTAAATTGTACGCAACAATGGTGTTATTAATACAATAAAATAAGTCGTCAATTAATAATAAATCAATAAAATTATTAATGCAAACAAGTCAATAATAATTGCCGATACAGTAAAAGATCAGATTGCGGAAGCTTGCTTAGATTGCGGAAGCAATAAAAGACACGGAATTAGGCATTAAGGTGAACGGCATACCAATTAGCAACCTACGTTATGCGGACGACAGTGATTATAACTGATAATTTGGAAGATCAGCAGTTATTACTTGATAGGGTGAATAGCATAGGTAAAAAATATGGCCTCAAAATCAACATTTTGAAAACGAAATATATGGTCATTAGCAGAAACCCTCCAGAAAACCCGATAATATGCATAGGTGACGATAGCATAAAACGCGTAAAAACTTTTAAATACCTTGACACTACAATCAATGACCAATCGGATCCACAACAAGAGATCAAAACCCGAATACAAATGGCAAGACAAGCTTTTGTGAAATTCAGACGGCTCATATGTAATCAAAACCTAAATTTCGAAATACGCTACAGAATGGTCAAGTGCTACATATGGTCCATCTTGCTTTATGGCATGGAAACGTGGACTTTAAAAAAAACATCTATCAACAAACTTGAAGCATTTGAAATGTGGTCATTAAGAAGAATGATGCGCATACCTTGGGTGGATAGAGTTCGAAACGATGACGTCCTTAAGAGAGCCGGCGTGGAAAGAGAACTCTTTAAATTAATTAAAAAACGCAAGATTTGTTACCTTGGGCACATATTGAGAGGAGCAAAATATGAAATACCACAGTTAATCCTACAAGGGAAGATCGAAGGTAGGAGAGGAGCCGGCCGCAAACAATTATCCTGGTTAAGGAATATTAAAGAATGGACAGGAATACACAATACAGGCGAGCTGTGTCACGCCGCCAAGAACAGAATTCTAGTAAGGAGATAGTCGCCTACGCACTTTGGTGTATGGCATGTTAAGAAGAAGAAGTAAAAGATCTGTAAGTAAACGTAAAATATTCTCAACGGGTGACACAATGTAAAATAAAGTACAGCACAATAAAATGAATTCACAACAAATGTAAAATGT
This sequence comes from Diabrotica undecimpunctata, assembly GCF_040954645.1. NCBI lineage: Eukaryota > Metazoa > Arthropoda > Insecta > Coleoptera > Chrysomelidae > Diabrotica > Diabrotica undecimpunctata. Next base: position 92,610,873 of record NC_092806.1, on the reverse strand, counting down.
TGTTCAAAGATTCAAAATCGCGACACGATATGTATTAATTGGGCACCAAGTAAACGTACTTGGTCCATGCAGCAACAAAATTATGGTGTATATGTACCAGGTTTCTCATTATATTTTGACCCCCACTTATTTTCCTTAATTTCGGGAATACAAAAAAAAGATTCAAATAAAAGTTGTATTATTTTATTTGTAGCGACCAACAATGTAGCAACAGACCAAATTTTGTATACAGGGAGTGCCCAATAAAATGCGTCTTCAATATTTCAAATGTGACACTCTGTATTTTTTTATAGTTTTGAGTAGCCCTGCATTTCCTGATTACCAATATATAACATTGTGTAGCATTAGTTTTGTTCTATAATGGCATATGGTACTACAAAAGGGTAACCATAGGTGGCTATGCAACTGACATTTTAAAATGAAACAATTATTAATTTATTATAAACTGTCAGTCCTCATACCGAAATGGGTTATACTGCAGATGAAAAAGTAAATATATTCTCAATTTATGTAAAAAATAATAAAAACAAGCAAACGGCAAGGAGAGAATATAGGCTAATTTATCCAGATCGACAGACTCCTTCTACAAATACATTGTTATATAATTATCGTCATGTCATAAATGAAAAAATGTTTGAACAGAAGAAACGTACTATCGTAGGAAGTGATGATGAAGATCCTAATACTTTGCTTTACTTTGAAGGTAAAAATTAAATACTTAAATAATAGATTAAATCCATAATAACATTTTTATTTTAGAAAATTCCGAAACTAGTCTAAACAATGCTACTAATGCATTAGAGAAAAGCCGTGCGACGATACATAGAGTTTTAAAAAAGCACAACTATAAGCCGTACAAAATCTTACCGGTACAAGAACTTACCGATGTTCATAAGAGAAAGCGTTTACAGTTCTGTCAAGACATGCTTACAAATTTGAACAATGATCCTAATTATTTTTGTAACATTTTATGGACAGATGAATCAAATTTTTCAGCTTCAGGCATTTTTAATAGAAGAAATAGGTATTCGTGGGAACAGAAAATAATAGAAAAAGAAAAATTAAGCACATGAAAAAGTCAGGAAGAAAATCAATAAATGTGTGGTGCGGAATATTTCAAAACAAAATAGTTGGACCATTGTTTTATGATTATAAATTAACTGGGAAATCATATTTGGACACAGTCATTGCAGAAGTGGATGAGTTATTCAATCAAAATTATACACAAAATCAATTAAATAGTATGATATGGCAACAAGATGGAGCACCGCCACATAATGTAGCCGTTCAAGAACATTTAAATAATCAAATTAATGTGTGGATCTGCAATAAGGGTACCATTACATGGCCACCAAATAGTCCCGACTTAACACCAGGTGATAGCTTTTTATGGCGGTTTTTAAAAGAAAAAGTGTATTTTGATTTAAATACAAATATTAACACTATCACGGCAAAAGTTCGCGCGGAAATTAAAAATTTAAATGGTCATAATAACACAATATCTGACGTATTAGAAAATTTGAGACGAAGATATTTCTTGTGCATTGATAACAATGGAGGAAACTTTGAGCATCTATTGTAATCTTAAATGTAGTATTCTCTTCCTGTTGTTAAACAATGCAAAATTCTCGGATTAACGTTTGACTCACGACTAACTTGGAAGCAACATATATTTGCAATAAAAGGAGAAACGTGCATAAGACTAAACATAATAAAAACTCTATCACATCATTATTGGGGATCTGACGAAAACTCACTTCTTAAAATATACAGATCACTAATACGCTCCAAGCTAGATTATGGTTGTCACATATATATATATATATATATATATATATATATATATATATATATATATCCGCCTCCAAAACATATTAATCTTCTAAACTCAATTCACAACACAGCCCTTCGTCTTTTGTATTGGCGCTTTTCGATCTAGTCCTGTAGATAATCTTTATTGCGAAGCTAACGAACCTCCTCTTTGTATAAAACGAAAACAACTGCTACTCTCTTATGCAGCATCGGTATCAGCTAACCCCTCTAATCCAGTGCATCCCTTATTTGTAATGTCCACGTATAATTTACACAATACCAATTCCTTACCACCAATAAAACCTATTCCACTAATTTTAGCACAGACACTTAATGATATTTCTCTTTCACATACCCCTCCATCTCCTCCTTGGATCATGTCCACGACAAAATTTAACACCTCGCTCACCAACTTCGATAAAAATAAACATCCGAAAGAGATCATTATAAATGCATTTAAAGACATTATAAATACAAATAAATACGACCTAATATTATACACGGATGCCTCAAAAATTGACACAGGAGTAGGCTGCTCTGTTACAGCCTCTCATTCACTAATTAAGTCATCACTTATACCAGCCGTCAGCAGCGTTCATACTGGCGAATTATTTAGTATATTGCAAGCCTTTAACCATATATCTCACCTAATAAGCAGGTTGCCATATACACAGACTCTTTAGCATCAATCCATTCTATCAAAAATATATTTACCGATCGTCCAAAAGATCCTAGACTCTTACCAAATTATCTTGTCCCAAAACATAACAGTTACCATAATTTGGCTGCCATCTCATATTGGTATAGAAGGCAATGAAACTGCAGATCACTATGCTAAACTTGCTACAGCATCACCTCAAATCACCGATAAAATTCAAATTTGTAAGGACCTAAAATCATATACTAAAAGAAGAACCAAACTTCTTTGGCAGCAGCATTGGAACTCTAACCGTTCGATCTTACACGAAATACAACCGTCAATAACCAGTCAGCCTACATTTGACTATTCAGCCCTCTCAAGACGAGATCTCATTGTGATAAGACGACTTCGGATAGGACATTCAAATTCACACACGGCTACCTAATGTCCTCTAGCATCCGTCCCTCCTGTCAAAGCAGCCAATCATACTTGACAATCAAACATATTCTCACTGAATGCCATCAACATTTGGCCAGAAGATTACAATACAAACTCAAAAAAGAAGTACGAGATATCCTAAACAACCCTGACCAAATAAAAGCTGTGCTACAATTCCTTAGAGATGAACACTTATATCAAAAAATATAATTATTTTAATTTAGACATTGTATAACATATTATCATTCCGTATTATTGTAACATATTCTTAATGTAACACTTAATGTTTGTGTAATGAAAATTCATGTTATAGTACCTGTGTAAGTGGCCATAGTAGCCGAGCACGTTAAAGTTAAAAAAAAAATGTAAGTCATTAATTTTGTTGACTTTCTAAATATATATTTTTTTTATCTTTGTATAGTGTAGTAGTACCATACGCCATTATAGAACAAAACTAATGCTACACTGTGTTATATATTTGTAATCAGGAAATGCAGGGCTACTTAAAACTATAAAAAAATACAGGCTGTCCCATTTGAAATATTGAAGATACATTTTATTGGGCACTCCCTGTATACAAAATTTGGTCTGTTGCTACACTGTTGGTCGGTACAGGTAAAATAATACAAGTTTTATTTGAAACTTTTTTTTGTATTCCCGAAATTAAGGAAAATAAGTGGGGGGTCAAAATATAATGAGAAACCCTGTACTTTACCATGCAACATGTGGAAGCACTAGAACTGTCTAGTCCGTCAAGGAAGCGAAGTCCCCTAGGAAGCGCTGCGGTTAACCCAAACACACATCTGTGTCTGTTTGCAGATAAAACTCGACTATGTTGTTTTTGAGGTACCTTAAGCTAGCGGAGACAAATGAGCGGAATCCAATTTAACCTTTGTAATATTTTGTCACCTATTTTTCACTAATTTATTACCACTCTAATCATTTTTCACCACCAAACCACCCTTAATGGCAGCGATGCTGCTGGCTTAAGGTTCAAGCTAGCAGAATTCAGACAAAAAACTTTTTGCTTATGCCATACTTTTTCACCCATTTTTCACTAATTTATTACCAACCTAATAATTTTTCACCACCAAACCACCCTTAATGGGAGCGATTCTGCTGGCTTAAGGTTCAAGCTAGCAGAATTCAGAAAAACAACTTTTTGCTTATGGCATACTTTTTCACCCATTTTTCACTAATTTATTACCAACCTAATAATTTTTCACCACCAAACCACCCTTAATGGGAGCGATTCTGCTGGCTTAAAGTTCAAGCTAGCAGAATTCAGAAAAACAACTTTTTGCCCATGGCATATTTTTGTACCCATTTTTCATTAATTTATTACTACCCTAATAATTTTTCACCACTAAACCAACCTTAAGGGGAGCGATTTTGCTGGCTTACGGTTAAAACTAGTATAATTCCAAAAATAGTATTTATGATATACCACAGTGCTCTGCTAGATTTTTATGAATTTATTACCACACTAGTAATTATTCACTCCTCAACTACTCCTTATGGGAAGTCAATAATTCTGTTTGGTTAATATTTAAAATGATGAAAAATCTATTTTTACAATTTTACTGTTCTCTTCTTGTAACTGAAAGTATAAATTGCTTGCCAGGTTTTTACTGAATTTTATCCACCCTCATAATTTTTGACCCTTAAGCCACAGTTAAATGGAAACATTTAACAAGCTACGCATTCACGCTAGCTAAATGCAAAATATTTTTGGAAGTACAAAAGTGCTCTGCTAGATTTTTACTATATTTTTACCAGCCTAGTCATTCTTTTTGTAACTACCCTAATTAAAAACATTTTGAAATGTTACTCTGCTCTAACTAATATTTATATTTTAAATGTTTAAATATTGAACATATGAGAATACTTACAAAAATTATAAATTTTAACTGTTGTAAAAAATTGACTCTGATTATAGTAGTGAGTACATGGCTAAGAGAAATCGAATCGTGAGCCCCTTTTATGAATATAAAATAACTGAAATCAAGGTGAGTTTTAGTAAATACAATAGAATTGTTATATTTCACATAATAATTACCAGGCAAGAAATATACAAATTGAAATAATTTTATTATGTCTATTACATTAATTACCTAATTGTAAAGGAGGGTCAGTACACCTTGCGCTCCTATTGTTAAACGATTACAAGATTTATATTTATTGGGTACATCCATAGACCTGAGCACCTGAGCGAAGTGTACCGCCAATTAAGGAGTGGGGGCTGCAGACTTAATCGGATTTTAGATTGATACCGCCCTCTTCACTATTATTTAACGTTGGCAATAAATTGCAAATATAGCTCCTATTAACTATCCCTGAGTGTGTTTTATGCTGAGTACAATAGTTTTTGAGTAATTTTTAAAAGTAAACACCAGTGCACATTCATCTATGCACGATTACGTCTATAGTTGATTTTTAATTTTTGAAATGTGAAAACGTTCATTTTTTTATACCAGACGAGAAAGTACGACTTTACGCCCCCAAAATTAAAACGTAAATTGCGGAATTTATGCCCAGTGTGTTAGTTGAAAAATATGAAGATAGCAAAAAATAGTAAAAGGTTGAAGTAAAAGTAGAATACCTACAAAAAAAAACGTATTAAAAATACCTTTTATAATTTTGTTTTATCAGTTCAGAATTCAACCTAGCAGAATTATTGGCTTCTTATAGAGGGGTAAACAACTGTCTTCTTCTTCTTCCTCTTTATAAGCAATTCTGCTTGTTCATTGGCGGATTAATGCCTCCATGAAAAGTTGTCACTCCATCTTTTGCGCGGTCGTCCGATACTTCTTCTGCCGATTGGTGACTTATCTCTTGCTATTTTGACGACACGAGTCTCCTCCATTCTGTTTATGTGGTTATCCCTTTTTTTCTATTTTGTGTCCATTCATTTGTACACTGTACGTAACATTTTCTTCTAATGTCTTCACTTCTCTTTTTATCTCTCAGCGTATTTCCTGTAATACTTCTCAGTACTCTTATCTCTGCCGTTTCCAGTAGCCTTTGCGTTGTGGCTGTGTCGGGTCTTGTTTATGAGGCGTATGTCATTATTGGTCTTACACCGGCTTTAGAAATTCTTGACTTTATCTCAGTGTCAATGTGTCTGCTTCGCCATATAGTGTTATTAAGGCATCCTGCCAGTCTATTTGCTTTTTGTACTTGATCTCTCACTTCTTTGTCTTGGTCTCCATAGCTAGACAGTATAATGCCCAGGTATTTTATTTTCATTACTTGTTCAATACTGATGCCATCAATTTCTATTTTACATCTGGTTGGTTCTTTGCTGACTACTATTGTTTTAGTTTTCTCAGATGAGATAGTCATATTAAATTCTTTTGCTCTTATCTTAAATCTGTGGACCAGTCTTTGCAGATTATCTTCATCTTATTCATGATCAAATTGAAGTGCATGGTGCTCAATGAATCCCCTTGTCTTATTCCGCTGCCTATTTTTATAGGTTCTGTAAGTTGTCCATCTATTCTGACTTCCATTTTGTTGTTTTGATAGATGTTATCGATAGTTTTTATAATATTTAGGGGAACTTATCTATTATACAGAAGATGGATTACATCTTTGAATCTTACTCTGTCAAACGCTTTCTTTAGGTCAATCAGACACAGAAATGCTGGTCTATTATATTCTAGTGATTTCTCAGTAATTTGCTTTATAACGAATATTGCATCTGTACACGATCTTTCAATACGAAAACTCTGTTGTTCATCTGCTAAACATTTCCTCTGATTTATTAGAACTTGTAAAATTTTAGTTGTAAGTTTTAGCGTAGTATTTAACAAGTTTATACTTCTGTAGTTTTCAGGCTGTTTTTCATCTCATTTTTTGAATAATAAAATTAGTTGGCTCGTTCTTCATTCTTCCGGTATTTTATTGTGTGTTATAATTTTATTAATTAATGTTGTTAATTGTTCTGTCATTACTGCTTCACAATATTTCAGTAACTCGTTTGGTATTCCGTCTGTAAACAATTATGAAAGTGGTAAGTGAATTGCAAAAGGTTTGTAGCATACAGTGGTATTTAAAAATTATTTTTTTATTTTAACCTAAGTTACCAAGTGAAAAATTAATAGGATGGTAATAAATTTGTAAAAACCTATCAAAACACTGTGGTACTTCACAAATATATATTTTTTAAATTCTGCTGGCTCGAATATTTAGTTAGCGGGAACGTTTGCAAATAAAATTGCTTTAGTGGCGGAAAATTATCAGGGTGGTGAAAGTGTAGTAAAAACTTACCAGAACACTTTTTTATTTCAATTATAAGTATACTAAATTTTAAACTAACAGAAATATTGATTGATAGAGTACAGTAAAATTAAAAAAAAAATTTTTGATGATCTTCAAATTCGTAAAAACCTAGCAGAACACTGTGGTATTTCAACAATAATTTTTATTAATTCCGCTGGCTCGAATATTAAGCTAGCAGGAACATTTCCAAATAAGATTGGTTTATTGGTGAAAAATTATCATGGTAATCAAAGTTTAGTCTAAACTTAACAGAATAGTTTTTATTTCAGTTATAAGTAAAGGAGCGTGAAATTGTAAAAAACCATTTTTTTCACCTTAAATTTTAAACAAACAGAATTATTAGCGTTCCATAAGAGGCACTTGATGCGTAAATAATTACTAGAGTGGTAATAAATTCGTTAAAACCTAGCAGAACACTGTGGCATTTCAAAAATATATGTTTTTCTAATTTCGCTGGCTCAAATATTAAGCTATCAGAAACGTTTCCAAATAAGATTGGTTTAGGAGTGCAAGATTATCAGGGTGGTTAAAGTTTAGTAAACATTTTAAAAACAGTTTTTTTTATTTCAGTTATAAGTAAAGGAGAGTGAATTTGAAAAAAAAATAACTTACCTAACCCCTTAAATTTTAATCTAGAATTATTGACTTTCCTTAAGGCGTAGTTAACAGGTGAAAAATTACTAAGGTGGTAATAAATTCATAAAAACCTAGCAGAGCACTGTGGTATATCATAAATATTTTTTTGGAATTCTACTAGTTTTAACCGTAAGCCAGCAAAATCGCTCCCCTTAAGGGTGGTTTAGTGGTGAAAAATTATTAGGGTCGTAATAAATTGGTGAAAAATGGATGAAAAAATATGCCATAGGCAAAAAGTTTTTTTTCTGAATTCTGTTAGCTTGAACCTTAAGCCAGCAGAATCGCTCCCATTAAGGGTGGTTTGGTGGTGAAAAATTTTTAGTGTGGTAATAAATTAGTGAAAAATGGGTGAAAAAATATGCCATAAGCAAAAAGTTTTTTTTCTGAATTCTGCTAGCTTCAACTTTAAGCCAGCAGAATCGCTCCCCTTAAGGTTGGTTTGGTGGTGAAAAATTATTAGGGTGGTAATAAATTGGTGAAAAAATATTACGTAGGTTAAATTGGATTCCGCTCATTTGTCCCCGCTAACTTAAGGGTCCTTTGTTTTTGGCATATTGAAATCATCGCTTATCTCTAACCCACGGCTGTGTCATTTTGCAGATGGCTCGTCTTGTATTGTGTGGTTTTTAACACAGCTGTATTTTTGTACACGAATCTTGGCTTGGCTATATATACGGGGAGAATCAAAACTAACACAAGTCTGTTAATATTTTATAAACGTTTATATACAGGGTGGTCCTTAAGTAATTGTACAAAAAGAAACAGTAGATTCTACACTTTAAAATATTACGATTTAAGCCAAATTGTTTTAATAAAATGTTGATATTAAGAAAGATACAGGGTGTTAAAGTGCAAATTTAAAATTTTATTTTTCGCTATAACTTTTATGATTGTCAACATTTATGCATAAAAATTTACAACTGGGTACTTTTAAAGATGAGAAATTATAATTTGATGCACAAATTACGGTGCAGTAACCCCGGAGGTCAGCAAACCCAATCAACAGTTTTGTCAGCATTTAATTTTTGTATAAAAGAAATAGTATTGTACTTAAATTCAGTTATTTTCAATCAATAAAACAGTGCAGTATAGTTGTAAAAGTTAATAAAGGGTCTTTTTAAAAAGTACCTTCGCGAGTTTAAACCTTTAAGTGGCACAGTGCAGTAAGATAGTGGGAGAGTCTACAGAAGATCCTCGTCGTTCTTAAACGTTTACCCGCTACGAACCAACCAACTTCCAGGGAAAACTACGGCCGTTTAACCCCAGAAGTCAACGAAAATCCAGTGTTAAAGTGTAGAAATCACTTTATACGACGAAAGACGATAAAAAGAAAGCGAAAGAAGAAAAGAAACCAGTTCCTTCGAAAAAAAATGCGCCCAAGCATCATCATTTATCTGTAAGCAAATTTAATCTTTTTTCTAATCATAATTTAATTGCTTCACAAGCTTCATCTCTTAGCTTCTTAATCATTTCTGGGATCATAATAATCCCGATAACTTCCAAAATCACATGATAACTCGAGGTGTAATGAATACAATTAAAGGAAGAGCTCGAGAAATTATTTCCGTATATGGGTGTAAAGATTGGCTCACAATAAGGACCATACTAATTCAAAACTTCCCGATCAACGTAATGAAAATTCACTTACAAGAGACATGGTAAACTTACGGCAAGGACCCAACGAAACTCCTCAACAATTTCACTAGAAAGTAATGTCACTTTTAAACACAATTTCGAATCATATCGAACTACATACCGACAATGCATATGTAAAGAGGAGCAAAAAGGAATTCTTTCAACAACAGGCCCTAACTACTTTCTTAGCAGGATTACGAGAACCAATGGAATCAACCATACGATCAATGAGGCCTACAAATCTTGCTTTCGCTCTTCAATTCATCCAAGAAGAAGACAATATTAGATATTTGCAGAAAACAACCAATTTTTCATTGCCAAATAAGAATTCTACCCACATACAACCCCAGAAACAGCCGCAGTTCACAACACCACCACAATGGCAACAACCCATGCCCAGGCCACAGTTACATCAACCATTTTTCGGAAGTAATCCAGCACCGTCCCGACCAACATTTACCCTAAGATGGCCAATACAACCCGCTCGATTCCAACAACCAAGGCAACAATTCATGGCAAACACACAACCTCCAAGACCTAACCCATGGGCAAGCAGACCACCACAACAGTACAAACCAACACCGATGTCTATAAGTACACGCCAAACGGGACATAACAGAGGTTCAAGCTTCAGAAACTTTAGGCCGCAGTAACCGCAACCACACACCCCAAAGTTCACCGTAAAGTAGCTGTTCAATATTGAACAACAAGACGAAAACGATACCGATGCCTACTATGGAAAACAGACATACTACTATCCAAATCAGGACGCATATTCAGATGACTACCACGTAGAAGATTACCAAAATGCCCAATACGAAGAAGAAGATGTAAATTTTCCAAAACTCCAAGAGAAAAACCAAGAAACGTAATCGAACTCAATTCTTATTCAGATAAAAAAGAACTTCCATATATCGAAATTAAAAATCCTCCCCTTAAACTTCTTCTCGATACAGGGGCAACCAAATCATTTCTTAACCCCGAAATTGCATCCAAATTTCATAAAAATTTTATGAAACATGAACTGTTTTTAGTCAGTTCAATATTTCAAAACCATTCACAGGAATATTGTGCTGAAATTCCAATCTTCCCAGAATTTAACTCTAATATTAATTTAAAATTCTACCTTTTTAAATTCCATAAAACATTTGATGGTCTTATCGGCCTCGATAATTTAAAACTTCTACAAGCACATCTTAATTTCCCAGCATCCACACTAACTACAGCACACTCAGTTCTCCCTATCTTTTATTATGAAACCAACAAAACACAATTTTATACAATTCAATTGCAACCCAGAACAATCACACGACTTCCAGTAAAACAAACAAAAGGCACCATACTTATACCAAAACAAGAAATACAAGGGGCAACTCTAAGAGAAACTCTCAGTGAAGCCTGCAATCATCTAGCCTGGACCGAAATGATCAACAATACTGATGAACCTATTCAAGTAGCACTCACCGATCCTGTTAGAAGCAATCCAATAGATCTTCATGAATATCACCTGTATACCTTGGACATCATTTCAATGGAAACAGAAACAATAATAGATAGCGATCCTCTCATCAGAACAGATCATATAAATCCAGAAGAAGAGATGCACATCAGACGTTTATGCAAAAAATTTGCAGATATATTCCATAATCCTGATGATACTTTAACATTTACAAATCAAATAAAACACCACATACGAACAACGGATGAACCAGTTTTCACAAAATCATATCGATATCCACACGTACATCGAGAAGAGGTTCAAAAATAGATCACATCAATGCTGGACCAAGGCATCATCAGACCAAGTCAATCACCCTGGTCATCTCCAATTTGGGTCGTACCAAAAAAACCAGACGCCTCTGGAAAAATTAAATGGAGAATCGTAGTCAATTCTTCTTCTTCCTATGCCGTCCCCATTAACGGAGGTTGGCGACCACATTTTTAAAAGCTTCTCTGTCTTTTGCAACGTGGAATAATTCGTCTACAGTCATGTTTGTCCAGTCTCTAATATTTCGCAGCCATGACTTCCTCTTAGTAGATTACAGAAAGATAAATGAGAAGACCATAGACGATAGGTATCCAATTCCAAATATCACGGACATCCTTGATAAACTCGGACGCTGTCAATACTTTTCCACCCTCGTTCTAGCCAGTGGATTTCACCAAATAGTAAAGACCGGGGAAGATATACAGAAAACAGCATTTAACGTAGAAAATGGCCATTATGAATACCTTAGAATACCTTTTGGTTTACCGTCTACATTCCAGAGAATAATGGACAATGTGCTTAAAGGACTCATAGGAGAAATCTGCTTAGTATACATGAATGACATAATCGTATACTCAACCTCACTTCAGGAACACATGGTCAACCTTAAGAAAATCTTTGAAAGACTACGAGAAACTAGGTTCAAGATACAGATAGACAAATGCGAATTTTTAAAAAAAGAAGTTGAATTCTTGGGCCCCGTCGTAACTCCTGAAGGAATAAAACCAAATCCAAGCAAAATTAAAGCCATCATAGACTATCCCATACCAAATACTACCAAGCAGATTAGAGGATTTCTAGGACTACTTGGATATTACAGAAATTTCATTAAGGATTTCGCAAAAATAACAAAACCCCTCACCTCATGTTTAAAGAAAGATGCCAAGAGAGAACACACAGAACAATTCCTAAACCGTATCAAAATCTGCAAAAACCTGTTAACCAACGAACCACTTCTACAATATTCGGATTTTACGAAGCCTTTCAATCTCACCACAGATGCAAGCAACTTTGCTATACGTGCTATCCTGTCACAGGGTCCTGTAGGACAAAACAAACCCATTGCATATGCATCAAGAACACTGAACGAGACCGAGCATAAATATTCTACCATCGAAAAGGCAATGCTTGCAATCGTATGGGCTACTAAATATTTTCGACCTTATTTATTTGGAAGGAAGTTTAAAATTCTCTCCGATCACCGACCACTTCAATGGCTATTCTCTTTAAAAGATCCGAACTCGAAACTTGTTATATGGAGACTAAAACTCGAAGAATTCGATTATGAAGTCATATACAAAAAAGGAAAATCCAATACGAACGCTGATGCATTATTCCGTGAAATCCACACTAAAGAAGTAAGTACCATTGACGAACACGTAGAAGAAATAATCAGTCTATTATCCAGAAAAGAAGATGACAACATATCTATGATCAACCATCCAAACTCAGTATGCGATCCAGATAAAGAAGATCCTATGGTTAATTTAGACGAAATTATCAAAGAAAAACAAACATTCGGCCTAACTGCAGAAGAAATGAAAGTAATAGACGAACTTCTACAAGAAGAAAACCAAAAGATTGAAAGTCAGCCACCAATATCGCTATACCAACAAGATAACAACACAGATGGTACCCAACATTCTACAAAGGAAAACCCAATACTCGGAATTCCAATCAGCGAAAGACCATTGAACTGTTACAACAACCAAATCATATTCAAATTGGTAAATTATAATCCTGCAAAACCTATAACAGAACAGTGCTTCCTAACAAAGAAAAGAATGCACGTCTAACTAGATAAAAACGACCTGAAAAACGATATTTTTAATTTCTTCAAGAACTACATCGATACCAAAAAGAAATATGCCATCCTATTCGAAACTGATGAACTCTACCAGTCTGTCTGCAACATACTTCGAGAAACATTCAAGAATTCTGCATTTGATCTTGTAAAATGTAACAATTTACTAGAAGATATAAGCAGTCCAGAAAGACAGAAAACCATTGTACAAGACTATCACCAAGGAAAGACAAATCATAGAGAAATGAATGAAACAGAAATTCAAATCAGAAAACATTATTACTGGCCAACGTTGAAAAAGGATATAGAAGATTATATTAATCTCTGCGATACTTGCCAAACAAACAAATACGACAGAAATCCAGAAAAACTGAAGTTTATGTTAACCCCAACACCAACGAAACCACTGGAAATTGTTCACATAGACACATTTCAAGCAGCAGGACAAAAATTCCTTACCATTATCGACGCATTTTCAAAATACGGTCAAGCGTACCCAATAGAAGGATCAAACGCGATTAACATCTTAAACGCATTCGACTCACAAGATCTTAATCCACTACACAACACCTGATAACCCGCAATTCAATGGAATGATCGAACGCTTTCACTCCACAATCATCGAGCATATTCGAATATTAAAAGAAAACACTTAACATAAAAGACCAGATGCTATACGCCATTATGGCATACAACAATTCTATTCACTCAGCTCCCAAACAGAAGCCCATCAACGTCCTTAATGGTCACATAGATGCTCAAGATCCATTCGATATTGGCATTAATAGAACACTGATAAATAATTACACACAGGAGCACAGATTGAAAACAAAAGAGATGTATAAAGAAATAAATAAGAAATTGCAAGAGAGCAAACAGAAAAACATTGAAAAGATAAACGAAAAACGACACTCTCCGATAACATATAAACCCAGCACGAAAATATACACTCGAAAAACAGTAAAACGAAACAAACTGCTCCCCAGATTTTCACCTAAAATAGTCCAAAACAACAATCCTGTTACTGTTGATACCCAAGATACTACGGTGCATAAGAAAAATATTAAACATCAACCACCAATAAAAACTAACCGCAAAAATACTTTACAGATGTATCTCAGTAACAGCTCAAGAAGTGAAAATCCAGGACCTTCGAGACAATCCAGGGATCCTCCCAGTTAAGCTTGGAGAAGCCAGAATCCAAACCAGCACCCATGATTTCATCCACTATTTCCAATTGGAACCAATAGCACAGGAAATCGAAACATTGGCATATCAATATCAAACTACAACTACAGCTATAGAAAATGGACTAAGTCAGCCGTACTTCGACAGTCTACAGAACTTCGAAAAAACATTGCAGTATCTTCTTAAAACAGCCCAAGAGAAACTCGACTCAGTTTATCCAGCAACCAGAAATAAAAGAGGTCTTATCAATGGATTAGGAAATATTATAAAATCCATCCCAGGAAACTTAGATCAAGAAGACGCAGAAAGATACGATGCAGCAATTCAGTCACTTAAACTCAATCAACAAAATATTATTAACAACATTAATAACCAATTAAGCCTTAATAAGAAAATAATGAACAACTATAACGAGACAGTGACACTACTAACCCACAATCAAGAGATAATAGCCGCAGAAACCAACAAAATCCGAACAGACTTAAACCAATTCGTCTTTGATTTCAACCATTACATGCAAGTTCGAAACGTTTTAGACCAGATGAATTTAGCCTTACAAACCATTATACAAATATTAGATGACCTACAGAGAGCAATCACATTCGCAAAAATCAAAACTCTTCATAATGGACTTATAAAACCAGACGAAATCAGATGGACCATCCAGAAAATGCTAGAACATCATCCAGCTTCTCAGCTACCATACCTCGAAGAAGAAGACCTGATGAGATATTACGAGATAGTAGAAGTAGATGGTTACTACTCCAACCACTCTCTAGTCTTTATGTTACATTTTCCCATTCTTTATTCCAAAGTATTCACATATTTTCATCTATATTCACTTCCAACCATAAATAACACAATAATTATTCCACCTGGACCATATTTAGCTTCTAACTCAGAACTTTTTCAATACATGGACCTACCATGCGAAAAGTGTGAACCAAAGAAATTCATTTGTCCAGAGAAGTTCCCGCAAGAAAATACAGAAACTATCGACTGCATCAATCAAATCCTAAAATTATCCAATGATGCCGCCCAATGTCAAAACGTGCCGATCACAATTAGCACAACAATTATCCAAAAAGTATCGGAAGCTCACTATATTGCTGTTTTCTCAAAAGCTACTAAAATCTCCACCCACTGTTCTACTTCCAAAATTGAAGTACTCAAAGGAACATTTCTAATAGAATTACCCCCAGGATGTGAGCTCAGAACCAACAACGAAGTTTACATCAACTCCTAAGCAGCAATAAAAGAAGAACTGTTAACCCTGCCAAAAATAAAAGTTAATCTTCAAGGGGAAAATCCAACAGTAAAGCCTCTAAAATTAGATAGAATCCAGTTAGATGAACTACATAAACTCTCAACGGAAGAAGAAAGATTCCAACCCGTGTCTTTAAAAACAATGGATCATTACCATCTATGGACACCACCAATATATATCCTGGCAACAGCCCTTATCATTATTTTGGTTTACAAATTACGAGAGATATGGAAAAAGAAGACAACTGAAGAAGAAGATACAGCCGATCCAGAATCCATACCTTCAGTTTTGTTCATCCCTCACAAAACTTCCCAAGGGGATGGAGAAATTACGGTGCAGTAACCCCGGAGGTCAGCAAACCCAATCAACAGTTTTGTCAGCATTTAATTTTTATATAAAAGAAATAGTATTGTAATTAAATTCAGTTATTTTCAATCAATAAAGCAGTGCAGTATAGTTGTAAAAGTGAATAAAGGGTCTTTTTAAAAAGTACCTTCGCGAGTTTATCGCATTTTACAAATCAGCTGCATAATTCTGATTTAAGGCAATTACTCCAGCCAACGAAGGAAAAATAGACAAAAACGTTAATAAATCTAAATTTTGGTATAAAATACCTTTAACTAAAGTTAATAGTTAACGAAATATTAAATAAAATAAATATATCACCAGGATAATTAATAGTAGGATTTTAACAAAATAACAGAATAATAGGATTTTACATAAAACATTTTACGTTTTATGTTAAATTAAAGTCATAATCAAAACATTTTGTTTACAAACCAAATTAAGAAATAATTAAACTAAATAACATATTTTTTGTCAAAAGTACGTGTTCGATATGTCCACCAATTGCATTAATTCATTTGTCAATATATTCCATAAAAATCGTCCATATTAAATAGCATCATTGGTTCTAAAGAAACCAGTAGTTATTTCTAATTATTTCTTCCCATAGTTGGTTGTGAATGTTTATGGGATTCTTATAGACACGTTGTTTTAATACACCCCATACACCAAAATCAAGCGGATTAAATTCTGGGCTACTTGGTGGCTACAATGTATAATGAATGAATGTATTCTTTTTAATACATATCCAAATCTTTTGGTATATTATGGAACTACATCTTATTTGTCGCAGAGGTTAAATAATGTATTAAACTGTGATGTATCTCATTCATTGGATTCTTGTATACAGCTTACGAGTAACTATAATTACATATCGAACAAATGCACTATTATGATTAACTAACGAACTAATAATATGCTGAACTAAATTGCCTGTGTGTTTACTTTATTTATAACAATATCGCTTATTAGGCCAACGATGATGTTTTTGTAAAAATGCTAAGTCTTTAAGGTTAGATTTGTAGCAAAAGTATTATAAAACAAGACACGTATGTGTTATTCAGTACCTGTGCTTTAGTTTCTAATTGTCCTAATCAAAATAGTTAAACAATTTATGTAATGAATAATAAGTATTCTTTTGGGATTTTTTTTATAAATTAAGGAATTATATAAATATCTCACCACATTTCCAAGGAATATGACTGCCACGACCAATCCTACGTTCACAAAAGTTATATTTAAGTATATTCTCACTGCCTTCTATCTAGAATGTGATGGTGTGCCATCTTACATAAACCACATATTTTGGGTTTTCAGCATTTTACAATAGGGAAAAAGTAATACAACGCCAGTAGGTATAGAAACTTAAGAAGCGATAGAAAAGGGAAATTGTAAACATGATGACGACCAACGTCTGAATACAGACACGGCACCTAAAGAAGAAGATGAAGAATATTTTCTCCAATAAGACATTATGCAGCCATAACAAAATTTTTGTAATGTTACATTATCATCTTTGAGTTGTTTTAATAAGAATAAACTATGAATTATGCTTATCTACAGGTATTCAGTGCTTTACCGCACAAATATCACAACTAAGAATTATTATGCAGCTGACTTATAAAATGCGATTATCTCAAAAACGGTTAAATTTTGTGGTTACTAACAAGTATACCTTTTCTTTGTGGAAATAATGTATCTTTAATATTTTTTAACACAAATAGAGCTATCTTAAAGAGCAAAAAAGTTAAGCGCACATCTATGCCACACATGTGGCACATGTGGCGCCCTCTATCAGTTACATTAAAGTATGTATAAAATTATAATTTATCGTACTTATATCGAGCATATAATTATAAATTTTTGACCAAAAATATTTACAAACGTAAAAGTTATAGCGAAAAATAAAATTTTTAATTTTCACTTTAACATCCTGTATCTTTCTTAATATTAACATTTTATTAAAGCAAGTGGGCTTAAATCGTAATATTTTAAAGTGCAGAATCTACGGTTTCCGTTTGTACAATTACTTAAGGACCACCCTGTATATTTGCGAAACTGCAACAGATGTAATTGTATTTTTTCGATCATGTCATTTCTTGTTGTGGATCTGTTGGCATAGAATAGATCTTTTATTCGTCCCCACAAATAAAAATTTAAACACGTCAGATCTCTTAACTTTCATTGGTTAATTATGATATGTGCTAAGTGATATAAGGCAGGAATTCGCAGGTCAACTGAGGATTGAATTAGAAGAGATTCTAAAACTACCAATAAGCAAGTTGTTTTTATTAAAGTTTAATGAAAAAACAAGGTATGGTACAAAGGTCTTACGACAAAGTGCCAGGGATTAACGATTCTCTCCTGAACTAAGAATAAGAAGAAAGAAGATACACAATATATATTTTTAACTTAGCAGATATCTAGTACCACTATCTTGAGTACCTCGGCCACGTGATTCGGAACGAAGAAAAATATCGAATTCTTCAACTTGTTATGCAGGGTAAAGTATTTGGCAGAAGAGGACCGGGACGCCGTCGTATCTCGTGGTTGAAAAATCTCCGACAATGGTTTGGGATGACCTCAGCGGAGCTGTTTCGCAGAGCAGTCAACAAAACCATGATAGCCTTGATAATCTCCAACATCCGGACCGGATAAGGCACTGAAGAAGAAGAAGATATCTAGATATTGTTTGACAAAAATGATCGAATAGCGATTTTTAATAACATTGTAAACATTAAGTAACGAAGTGTATATACTCTAAACGTAACTTTTTTCCTCGTGTGAAGGCGGGCCGCCCAAGTAGAATATCTTCACGGCTTCTCCTGCTTCCTGAAAATGTTGAGCCAAAGGAGAAAAACGAAGGGGAAACGAGAACATAGGTGAAACAGTGGAGAAGAATGGCAGTGAAAACGAAACGGCGGATAGTAATGACGAGAGTGAATGGACGACCAACACTAACAGAAAAAAGAAAAGGAAATCGCACGGAGAGAAAACTGGGAAGAGGACCCAGAATTACAAAGAAAAAGGATTGAGGAACTATATAAGAAAATGGATACGGCAGAAAGCACCGAGGAAATAAGTGAAGTACTAGATCAAGAATGGCCAGAGGAGGTTTATGATAAAGTAACCATCTGTGAAAAAGGAATTTTGGAGGCAGCGGACAATGTGGCAATCTTGGTAACAGAGGATGCTGCTGACGCAAGAGTGAAGGGGGATTTTAGAGCAAGGTACCCAGACCTGCCCGTATTATACGTGGAAGAAGATGAAAATGAAGGAATTGGGACTATGTCTCAAATAACATGTATAGTGGAGGAAAATGGGAGAGAGAGGACATCAAAAAAATTTGTCCACAAGCTGAAACAAAGGAGAGGAGAAGAACATTAAATTCTTGGCAGTAGCCAGGAAACTATTCTATTGGCCATTGCCATGGAGTGCAGTAGAACGCCGAAGCTGAGCGAGTTGTACCTTTTACCGTAGACGAAGTCAACGAAGCGTTGAGTGCCCTAAAGACACGAAAGGCTCCGGGACTCGATGGAATACCACAAGAAGCGGTGAAAGGCATTGGCAATATGGAGCCGACGTGGCTTTTGGACCACATGAATGTACTGCTTGAAACTCAGCGATTTCCGGCAAATTGGAGGATCTCGAGGCTAGTGCTACTCCCAAAGGGGGAAGACAAGTATCGACCTGTTTGCCTTCTGTCGTTACATAGGTAAATTATACGAGAGGCTCCTAAGAGGGCGAATAGACACAGTGATTGAAGAGTCAGGCCGGCTGTCATCCAGGCAGTACGGTTTCAGAAAGAACAGGAGCACGGTGGAAAGAGAAAGAGGAAGAATATACGAGAGAAGAAATGAAGACATAGCAACACAACGTTTAAAGAAAGAAGAAAGGGGAAGGTCCATAATGGTGTGGCAAGAGGAATGGGATGAGATGAGAAGGGTGGCGCAGTGAACGAAGTCGTTGATTCCTAATCTGAGAAGATGGATGGATTGCGGGCACCGGCGTTTGGATTATTTCCTGACGCAGATGCTCACAGGACATGGTTGCTTTAGGGCATACCTTTACAAATTTGGAAAGGCAGAAAATGACAAATGCCTGTATTGTGAAATATCGGACACTGTCTCACACACTCTATTGGTATCCGATAGATGGATAGGTGAGAGGAGCCTGCATGAGAGAGCTAGGAAGTAGGGTGCAATCAGCCACTGAACTGGTGGAGGAGATGCTTAGGTTATCAGATCGGTGGAGAGCAGTTCAGAGATATGTGAGGAGAACATTGGAAAGAAAGGAACAATAAGAAAGGCGACCCGAAGGTAGGCAGGGTGTCCATGACCAAGAAAGAAGATAAGACAGAATGAGAAGGGGTGAGATTGAACATGAACAGGGAGGAATAGAGGGAGAGAAGAATTCCGTCGTAGTGGGAAAGTGCTAGAATGTGCGAGAATTGTGCGTGAAGAAAGATCGGGTGAATGCCGTGCCGATCTTGCGTCCCAATTCTGGCGATACGGCCGGTAATTAACCGCTGAGGAGGGTGTTTTTTTAGCAGGTAGGTCTCTGGCATTGACGGCGATGGTATCCGAACAACGCTAGCGCGCGGCCTCGGATATCATCGTGGCCACGCTGGAGGAGTACTGCATAACCGAGGCTGGAAGGCGGTTCTGCCCACCTTCTAGGACCGAGGTATGTTTCGAACATTTGGACCACCCCCCCCTCTAAAAAAATATGTAACTTTTTGGTGTGTTTCTTTACACATCGGTTTCTTTTATCATTTTCAGATATTCTTTTTAAAATTTCCATGTAAAAACAATTCAATGTCCTCTAGTGGCGATGTCAACAATATGACAATAGCTTAAATTGCTGAAGAGAGGCTTTATGAATCTTCTAAATTGATTGATTTTCTATGAGGATTTACAACCTGATTAAAGTTAAAAAAATATTTCTATCACTAACTTACCTTGATTTTCTTGACAATTTGTTATTCTTTTGTAGTCCATATATTCCATCCTTCCGTTTAATATGTTCCAGAGAATACTAAATTTCTAAAAGATAGCGCCCTGTAGCGTGCATGTCACTTATTACATGTCTTAAAAATTGTAATTTTGTATTGTTGCGAAAGACAAGACTGAGTTTGCAAAGATTGGGTAACTAGAATCGGAGTTATAGGCGCTGTTTATTACAATATTTCCAGATCCTTCACCGCTTAATTGAAAAGATAGACTGAAACTTGTATAATCAAATACACGCAGAATTTTGCGAAGAATACCGTGATCGTATTTCCAGTGTCCATTTATTTGGTAAATTTTGCTGTTTTATTTTTTGTGATTTAATTACGCCATCTAGGCCCCATTAACAGGATATGCCGAGAGTAGTTTTTTATTGACCACCCGGTAGATCTCCTTTTCCAGTTTTGTCTTACAATTTTCTGTGGCCATTTGTATTCCATAATTTAACAAAACATCCAATATGTTTTTGGTTCCCTCTAAGTATATGTATATATCCCTCTCCTCTACCCCTATTGTCCCTTTCTCTTTTATTATTTTACTCGTATTATACTTATATTTATTTTCTTCTGTATCGAAACCATTTGTGCATGTGTTTTATAGGTGTATATAGGAGTAAAAGAGATTATTGTTTAAATCCGTAAAATAGTTTCGAAACACAATTCAGATTTCTCTGAGCAATTTCTTTTTCTCAATTAATCTGAGCCTTCTAAAAATTGCAAGGCAAAGCAGACGTTGATAAAGATGTTAATAGAGACATGGGGAATCTAAAATTTGCATTCCACGACATGTCTCCTCAACTAAGCAGAAATCAT
This sequence comes from Diabrotica undecimpunctata, assembly GCF_040954645.1. Classification (NCBI taxonomy): domain Eukaryota; kingdom Metazoa; phylum Arthropoda; class Insecta; order Coleoptera; family Chrysomelidae; genus Diabrotica; species Diabrotica undecimpunctata. The sequence goes on along the minus strand of NC_092806.1, from coordinate 92,589,235 downwards.
TAGCGAATTGGTTTCTTGTACTCATACAGAGTAGATCCGAATAAAATGAAAAAAATAGTCAAGATTTGATTTCACGTACAAAGCGTCTATGTATCTGTTTATACGTATTTCGCTTTAATAAAGCTCATCAGAACAGCTATTCATAGGCGTTCTCAACGTGAAAAATAAATCTTTCCTATCTTTAAGAAGCAACAATAAAATGGCTTCGAAACGGACGCAATAGCGACATCTGATATTAAATCCGTAAAATAGTTTCGAAACACAATTCAGATTTCTGCCTTAATCTGAGCCTTCTAAAAATTGCAAGGCAAAGCAGACGTTGATAAAGATGTTAAGAGAGACATGGGGAATCTAAAATTTGCATTCCATGACATGTCTCCTCAACGACATTATTTTTCACGTTGAGAACGCCTATGAATATCTGTTCTGATGAGCTTTATTAAAGCGAAATACGTATAAACAGATACATAGATGCTTTGTACGTGAAATCAAATCTTGACTGTCTTTTTCATTTTATTCGGATCTACTCTGTATGAGTACAAGAAACCAATTCGCTAATGATTTCTGCTTAGTTGAGGAGACATGTCGTGGAATGCAAATTTTAGATTCCCCATGTCTCTATTAACATCTTTATCAACGTCTGCTTTGCCTTGCAATTTTTAGACTAAGCAGAAATCATTAGCGAATTGGTTTCTTGTACTCATACAGAGTAGATCCGAATAAAATGAAAAAGACAGTCAAGATTTGATTTCACGTACAAAGCGTCTATGTATCTGTTTATACGTATTTCGCTTTAATAAAGCTCATCAGAACAGCTATTCATAGGCGTTCTCAACGTGAAAAATAGTGTCGTTGAGGAGACATGTCGTGGAATGCAAATTTTAAATTCCCCGTGTCTCTATTAACATCTTTATCAACGTCTGCTTTGCCTTGCAATTTTTAGAAGGCTCAGATTAAGGCAGAAATCTGAATTGTGTTTCGAAACTATTTTACGGATTTAATATCAGATGTCGCTATTGCGTCCGTTTCGAAGCCATTTTATTGTTGCTTTTTAAAGATAGGAAAGATTTATTTTTCACGTTGAGAACGCCAATGAATAGCTGTTCTAATGAGCTTTATTAAAGCGAAATACGTATAAACAGATACATAGACGCTTTGTACGTGAAATCAAATCTTGACTGTGTTTTTCATTTCAGATTATTGTTTATTTCATCGTCAATTACTAAAAATCCTATTCCTAGCCTCCTACCTTTTTCTCTATTTTTCGAAAACAGTGTAATATTCGTTTATTACGTGATAATGTATTATTTTTGATTACGCATGCATTTTATGTATTTTTTATTAATTTACTGACTAAATTATTTTCAGTGTTCAAGAGAGGACATATCTACAAAATTAGGTATTGCGTCTATAGATAGTGTACCAGCCGTGCACATCTCTAATCCGAAAACATTGGAATTTCAAGTTTGTCGTACAACGCTTCTACCTGGTATCTTGAAAACAATAGCAGCCAATAAAAAAATGCCATTACCGTTAAAAATATTTGAAATCGCCGATGTAGTTGTAAGAGATGTGGACACAGGTAAATAGTTATGATAAAGTTATGTAATGTTATTTTATTTTTGTCAAATATGTACATTTAGTTAATTTCGGTTTTTTAGGCGTATACGCCCACCCGGTGGAGATCTATGGAGTGAGTAACATCGAACCGCAAGCACCCATCTCTTGCCGTACTGCTCATCCATAGGTCGATCCGATACACCAGCTTATTCTAGTCTAATTTAAAAAATACTTACTGAAAATATAGTTAATATAATAATTAAAGCATATTCCTAAACAATGTGACTGATCTAGATATTAACGTGAAAACAAAATAAATAGTACTACATAACATAACGTATATTCTCACTAATTCTCGTAAAAATTGGTCTCACTATTCAATATAACTGATATTATACTGACGTAAAGTATCCCGAAATGCATTTAGATCGACGTATCACGTGGAGAGCACATCTCTACACAAAATGTAAACAATTATGATTAAAACTGTATTAAATGTACTGGCTGATTGACAGGAAGTCCAGACTAAAAATAGAAAATAAACTCCTATCTACAAATCCATCCTAAAGCCGGTATGCACATACGCAATAGAACTCTGGGGTGCTGCTAGTAACTCAAACCTTGAAGTCCTCCAAAGATTTCAAAATATAAGATCCTGCGCATAATAACAGATGCTCCGTGGTAGTGGGAGAGGACTTGAATTTATTTCTTAAATACGCTATTTCTTAGATAGAGACAACTGCCAGGTTAAAGTTGTCCGATTTTTTGTGTAGCAGTACAATTTCCTTGGATTTTTCCCTATACTATTTTTCCTTAGCTGGACGTATTTTCGAGGTGGATACCCTTTGTCTTTGTACGTGTGTTTGTCGTTATTTTGATGTCTTCTTTTTTCGACCATTAATCTTAATACATATTTCATTCATTATTTTTTATACTCTTTGCTTTTAAAGTTATTCTTTAAACGGTTCGATTAACGCTTTTTTTTGGTTTCATGGAAGCCGTTGGCTTACTGTACATCTTTAATTTCTTTATGATGAACATTCCTGGATTCTGGAACCATGCTCCAGCTTGTACAGGTCTAGTGGATGGGTACGATATGTTTTTGAAGTCACTTGGCACTCATGTACCATATGGTTGACTGTTTCAGGTTCTCTGGTACAAGTCTGTAGCTTAAGTCTTTGAGCTGATTCCTGCTTGTTTTCCGCAGTACTTTAGCCTTATTAGCACATGTCCGTCCCATATAAATTTTGCAATTTCTTTGGCCGTGTATGTTTTCCTAGTGAGAGTTATGTTGCCTTTGTATCCAGGCTTTTTCTGGTCATGGATGATGTCCGAAGACGGCCTTGTTGGCACTCCCACGGCCGGCTCTGGACTGAAGTATTTTGTAACTAATGCTCTTCTGGCAAGTACATAAGTTCTTTTATTGCCGTATATTCCCTGGTGATCTGGAACAACCACCACTGTGACACTGTTATGTTCCGCCACTCTTTCGAGTTCAAGTCCAGTTGGAATTGAGATCTTGAAAGGGATAAACCACGGCGTGGTAATAAAAAAAAATCGGCATTTTTTTATGTAGAGGTGAATCTAATCAAATACAAATGTGGTAGTTTTGTTGATTTAATCACCGATTTGTTGGACGTGTTGTGTCCCATGTGGGAGATTTGTAAGCAGCGTTACATAGATTTGAGAGGTCCACATGGTTTCAAGAAGGAGTGTTTGAAAAGCCAACTTTGAAGATTGCAGTTTTTTAACCCGAAGCCCGAATCCGTTCCAACTTCTCAAAACCAATTTGCAGCTTATGGGGCACAGCTGTACAGTGATTTCGTCCAATTTAGATTCCGAAAACTTTCTTAAAGGAAGTACATCAGCCAGGGATACAAAGTATTTTTTGTTAAAATTTTACTAAGTAAAAATTTACATTTTTCATTAAAATAAAAAATTTTGCTTTCATGTTGAAAAATTGTAATAAATAAAATTATAAGTTTTAATGTTTAATTTCGACATATGACAGTATTATCTCTTTCGGACATGTAAGCCCCTTTGAAAAATCTAGATATTTTAAATTTAATAATAATTTAAATTCCTATAGTGTCCCCAACGTCTAGAGTTTGTTGTAAACCGATAGCACCATTGTAAGTTGTTTTTAAATTTTATTATTATTATTTGTAATAATGTGGTTGTCTCCAGAAACCATATGGAGAAACATATCTGACCACGGAAAGCAAAATGAAAGTATACAAGACAACAGTAAGACCAATCCTAACATATGCAGCGGAGACAAGGACCGATACAAGAAAGACGAAACAACAAATCAACAATATCGAAATGAAAGTAGTAAGATCAGTAGCGGGCATATCATTAAGAGACAGACAACCCAACAGAAGTATACGCGAACAATGCAAAATTCAAAATATTAACAGGTGGATAAAAACAAGAAAAAAAACTGGAACGAACATGTAAACCGAATGGGACCAGATAGATTAGCGAACATCTGTAAAAACAACAAGCCGTATAGCAGAAGACCCGTTGGAAGGCCGCCAAAAAGGTGGAAAGATAATGTACAGTCAACAACGACTGAAACAGAATAAGAGGCAGACAAACAGGAGTAATCCTAGTCGCGCGAAGAAGAAGAAGATTTGTAATAACTGTTTATGATTAAGTAATAATTAATATGTAATGTTTCTCTCTATACCAAGTGTAGTATCATTTGTTTTAAAAATATTCTCACCCTTTTATATTTTTTAGGAGAGAAAAGCCTTTCTTTCGATCCGGCGGGAAGGTTCTTGTAAACGGCGTCCAATTTAAATAGTTTAGAAACCTTAAGTTCCTAAACTCTGTTATTCACTTACTTACACCCAGCTCTCCAACCAAATCAAGAGTAGCCGTTCGCAGACGTTTCGGTTTGTTTGCTTACTCTATCCCAGTTCAGTAATTGCTGTCCCCAGTTACAACCCTTTATAAGTAATACCAAATGTGGTAGGCAAATATAACCGCTACATATTTCGTATAATCCTTTTAGATTAGATTAATTGCCCTTGCGTGATTCGGTAGGAGTTGTTGTCGAATGCTCCTTCTACATCGAGAAATGCACCCAACATCACTTCTTGGGTTTCTATAACGTACTCCACCCTCTGTCCGAGATGGTGCATTGCCGTTTCCGTAGAGACACCTGCTACTTAAAGGTTTTAACTCACGAAGGTACTTTTTAAAAAGACCCTTTAATAACTTTTACAACTATACTGCACTGCTTTATTGATCGAAAATAACTGAATTTAATTACAATAGTATTTCTTTTATATAAAAATGAAATGCTGAGAAAACTGTTGATTAGGGTTGCTGACCTCCGGGGTTACTGCACCTTAATTTCTCCATCCCCTTGGGAAGTTTTGTGAGGGATGAACAAAACTGAAGGTATGGATTCTGGATCAGCTGTATCTTCTTCTTCTTTTTCAGTTGTCTTCCTTTTCCATATCTCTCTCGTAATTTGTAAACCAAAGTAATGATAAGGGCTGTTCCCACGATATATATTGGTGGTGTCCATAGATGGTAATGATCCACGGGTTGGAGTCGTTCTTCTTCCGTTGAAAATTTATGTAATTCATCTAATTGGATTCTATCTAATTTTAGAGGTTTTAGTGTTGGATCTTCCCTTTGAAGTTTAATTTTTATTTTTGGCAGGGTTAACGGTTCTTCCTTTATTGTTGCTTTGAAGTTGATGTAAACTTTGTTGTTGGTTCTAAACTCATATCGTGGGGATAGTTCTATTAGAAATTTTCCTCTGAGTACTTCAATTTTGGAAGTAGAACAGTGGGTGGAGATTTTAGTAGCTTTTGGGAAAACAGCAATATAGTGAGCTTCCGATACTTTTTGGAAAATTGTTGTGCTAATTGTGATCGGCACGTTTTGACATTGGGCGGCATCATTGGTTAATTTTAGGATTTGATTGATGCAGTCGTCGGTTTCTGTATTTTCCTGTGGAAATTTCTCTGGACAGATCAATTTCTTTGGTTCACTTTTTCTGCATGATAGGTCCATGTATTGAAAAAGTTCTGAGTTAGAAGCTAAATATGGTCCAGGTGGAATAATTATTGTGTTATTTATGGTTGAAAGTGAATATAGATGAAAAGATGTGAATACTTTGGAATAAAGAATGGGAAAATGTAAGATAAAGACTAGAGAGTGGTTGGAGTAGTAACCATCTACTTCTACAATCTCGTAATATTTCATCAGGTCTTTTTCTTGGAAGTATGGTAGCTGAAAAGCTGGATGATGTTCTAGCATTTTCTGGATAGTTCATCTTATTTCGTCTGGTTTTTATAAGTCCATTATGAAGAGTTTTGATTTTTGCGAATGTGATTTGCATCTAATATCTGTATAGTGGTTTGTAAGGCTAAATTCATCTGGTCTAAAACGTTTCGAACTTGAATTTTTGAACCATTTTCTATAGCTGTGGTTGTAGTTTGATATTGATATGGCAATGTTTCAATTTCTTGTGCTATTGGTTCCAATTGAAAATAATGGATGAAATCATGGGTGCTAGTTTGGATTCTGGCTTCTCCAAGTTTAACTGGAAGGATCCCTGGATTGTCTCGAAGGTCCTGGATTTTCACTTCTTGGGCTGTTACTAAGATACATCTGTAAAGTATTTTTGCGGTTAGTTATTGGTGGTTGATGTTACAAGTATGGTAGTTGGTAGTAAGGTTGAGATGATGTACAGTAACAGCATTGTTATTTTTGACTATTTTAAGTAAAAATATGGGGAGCAGTTTGTTTCGTTTTACTGTTTTTCGAGTGTAGATTTTCGTGGTGGGTTTTTATGTTGTCGGCGAGTGTCGTTTTTCGTTTATCTTTTCAATGTATTTCTGTTTGCTCTCTTGCAATTTCTTATTTATTTCTTTATACATCTCTTTTGTTTTCAATCTGTGCTCCTGTGTGTAATTATTTATGAGTGTTCTATTAATGTCAATGTCGAATGGATCTTGAGCATCTATGTGACCATTAAGGACGTTGATGGGCTTCTGTTTGGTAGCTGAGTGGATAGAGTTGTTGAATGCCATAATGGCGTATAGCATCTGGTCTTTTGTGTTGAAGATGCTCGATGATTGTGGAGTGAAAGCGCTCGACCATTCCATTGGATTGTGGGTTATCAGGTGTTGTGTAGTAAATTAAGATTTTGTGAGTGTCCACGAATTCTTGAATAAGTCCATTCTTAAATTCAGTTTCACTATTGGAAATTATCATATGTGGTAGTCCATGGTGGGTGATGAATAGCAGGAATGCGTTTAAGATGTTGATCGCGTTTGATCCTTCTATTGGGTACACTTGACCGTATTTTGAAAATGATGGTAAGGAATTTTTGTCCTGCTGCTTGAAATGTGTCTATGTGAACAATTTCCAGTGGTTTGGTGTTGGAGTTAACAAAAACTTTTTTTTTTTTTTTTTAGGATTTTAGGATTAGGTTTTTTAGGATTTCTGTCGTATTTGTTTGTTTGACAAATATCGCAGAGATTAATATAGTCTTCTATATTCTTTTTCAACGTTGGCCAGTAATAGTGTTTTTTGATTTGAATTTCTGTTTCATTAATTCCTCTATTATTTGTTTTTCCTTGGTGATAGTCTTGTACGATGGTTTCCTGTCTTTCTGGACTGCTTATATCTTCTGGTAAATTGTTACATTTTACAATATCAAATACAGAATTCTTGAATGTTTTTCTTTTTTGTGTCTACGTAGTTCTTGAAGAAGTTAAAAATATCGTTTTTTAGTTCGTTTTTACTTAGTTGAGCGTGCATTATTTTCTTTGTTAGGAAGCACTGTTCTGTTATAGGTTTTGCAGGATTGTAATTTACCAATTTGAATATGATTTGGTTGTTGTAACAGTTCAATGGTCTTTCGCTAATTGGAATTTCGAGTATTGGGTTTTCCTTTGTAGAATACTGGGTACCATCTGTGTTGTTGTCTTGTTGGTATAGCGATTTTGTTGGCTGACTCTCAATCTTTTGGTTTTCTTCTTGTAGAAGTTCGTCTATTACTTTCATTTCTTCTGCAGTTAGGCCGGATGTTTGTTTTTCTTTGATAATTTCGTCTAAGTTAACCATAGGATCTTCTTCATCTGGATCGCATACTGAGTTTGGATGGTCGATCATGGATATGTTGTCATCTTATTTTCTGAATAATATACTTATTATTTCTTCTACGTGTTCGTCAATGGTACTTACTTCTTTAGTGTGGATTTCGACACGGGATAATGCATCAGCGTTCGTATTGGATTTTCCTTATGTATATGAATTTATAATCGAATTCTTCAAGTTTTAGTCTCCATCTAACGAGTTTCGAGTTCCGATCGTTTAAAGAGAATAGCCATTGAAGTGGTCGGTGATCAAAGAGAATTTTAAACTTCCTTCCAAATAAATAAGGTCGAAAATATTTAGTAGCCCATACGATTGCAAGCATTTCCTCTTCGATGGTGGAATATTTAAGCTCGGTCTCGTTCAGTATTCTTGATGCATATCAAATGGGTCCTACAGGACCCTGTGACAGGATAGCACCTATAGCAAAGTTGCTTGTATCTGTGGTGAGATTGAAAGGCTTCGTAAAATCCAGATATTGTAGAAGTGGTTCGTTGGTTAACAGGTTCTTGCATATTTTGATACAATTGAGGAATTGTTCAGTGTGTTCTATCTTGGCATCTTTCTTCAAACATGAGGTGAGCGGTTTTGTTATTTTTGCGAAATCCTTAATGAACTTTCTGTAATATCCAAGTAGTCTGAGAAATCCTCTAATCTCCTTGGCAGTCTTTGGTATTGGATAGTCTATGGCTTTTATTTTGCTTGGATTTGGTTTTATTCCTTCGGGAGTTACGACGTGACCCAAAAATTCAACTTCTTTTTTTTTAAATTAGCATTTATCTATCTGTATCTTGAACCTAGTTTCTCGTAGTCTTTCAAAGATTTTCTTAAGGTTGACCATGTGTTCCTTAAGTGGGGTTGAGTATACGATGATGTCATCCATGTATACTAAGCAGATTTCTCCTATGAGTCCTTTAAGCACATTGTCCATTATTCTCTTGAATGTAGACGCATTCTTAGGGTGCATTCTTCAAACCAAAAGGCATTCTAAGGTATTCATAATGGCCATTTCCACGTTAAATGCTGTTTTCTGTATATCTTCCTCTGCAATTTCTAATTGGTGAAATCCACTGGCTAGATCAAGGGTGGAAAAGTATTGACAGCGTCCAAGTTTATCAAGGATGTCCGTGATATTTGGGATTGGATACCTATCGTCTATAGTCTTTTCATTTATCTTTCTGACGACCTTTCTGTACGACCCAAATTGGAGATGACCAGGGTGACTGACTTGGTCTGATAATGCCTTGGTTGGTCCAGCATTGATGTTATCTGTTTTTGAACCTCTTCTCGATGTACGTGTGGATATCGATATGTTTTTGTAAAAACTGGGACTTCATCCGTTGTTCGTATGTGGTGTTTAATTTGATTTGTAAATGTTAAAGTATCATCAGGATTATGGAATATATCTGCAAATTTTCTGCATAAACGTCTGATGTGCATCTCTTCTTCTGGATTAAGAGGATCTATTCTAATGAAAGGATCGATATCTATTATTGTTTCTGTTTCCATAGGAATGATGTCCGAAGTGTACAGGTGATATTCATGAAGATCTGCTTGCTTCTAACAGGATCAGTGAGTGCTACTTGAATAGCTTCGTCAGTGTTGCCTATTATAAGTATGGTGCCTTTTGTTTGTTACTGAAGTAAAACAAACGTTTTATGGAAATCGTACTTGTGTGATTGTTCTGGGTTCCAATTGAATTGTATAAAATTGTGTTTTATTGGTTTCATAATAAAAGATAGGGAGAACTGAGTGTGCTGTAGCTAGTGTGGATGCTGGGAAATTAAGATGTGCTTGTAGAAGTTTTAGGTTATTGAGGCCGATAAGACCATCAAATGTTTTATGGAATTTAAAAAGGTAGAATTTTAAATTAATATTAGAGTTAAATTCTGGCAAGATTGTAATTTCAGCACAATATTCCTGTGATATTCCTGAAATATTGAACTGACTACAAACGGTTCATGTTTGATAAAATTTTTATAAAATTTGGATGCAATTTCGGGGTTAAGAAATGATTTGGTTGGTTGCCCCTATATCAAGAAGAAGTTTAAGGGGAGGATTTTTAATTTCGATATATGGAAGTTCTTTTTTCTCTGAATAGGAATTGAGTTCGATTACGTTTCTTGGTTTTCCTCCTGGAGTTTTGGAAAATTTACATCTTCTTCTTCTTCTTTTTCTTCTCATTGGACATTTTGGTAATCTTCTACGTGGTAGTCATCTGAATATGCGTCCTGATTTGGATAGTAATATGCCTGTTCTCCATAGTAGGCATCGGTACCGTTTTCGTCTTGTTGTTCAATATTGAACAGCTCTTCTACGGTGAACTTTGGCGTGTGTGGTTGCTCTGGCTGTGGCCTAAAGTTTCTGAAGCTTCAACCTCTGTTATGTCTCGTTTGGCGTGTACTTACAGACATCGGTGTTGGTTTGTACTGTTGTGATGGTCTGCTTGTCCATGGGTTAGGTCTTGGAGGTTGTGTGCTTGCCATGAATTGGTGGTTGAAATCGAGCGGGTTGTATTGGCCATCTTGGGGTAAATGTTGGTCGGGACGGTGCTGGATTACTTCCGAAAAATGGTTGATGTAACTGTGGCATGGGCATGGGTTGTTGCCATTGTGGTATTGTGAACCGCAGTTGTCTTTGGGGTTGTTTGTGGGTAGAAATCTTATTTGGCAATGAAAAATTGGTCGTTTTCTGCAAATATCTAATATTGTTTTCTTCATCGATGAATTAAAGAGCGAAAGTAAGATTTGTAGGCCTCATTGATCGTATGGTTGATCCAATTGGTTCTCGAAATCCTGATAAGAACTTAGTTAAGGCCTGTTGTTGAAAGAATTCCTTTTTGCTCCTCTTTACATCTGCATTATCGGTACGTAGTTCGATGTAATTCGAAATTGTGTTCAAAAATAACATAACTTTCTCGTAAAATTGTTGAGGAGTTTGATTGGGTCCTTACTTTAAGTTTACCATGTCTCTTGTAAGTGAATTTTCATTGCGTTGATCGGCAAATTTTGAATTAGTGTGGTCCTTATTGTGGGTCAATCCTTACACCCATATACGGAAATGACTTCTCGAGCTCTTTCTTTAATTTTATTCAGTACACCTCGAGTTATCATGTGATTTTGAAAGTTGTCGGGATTATTATGATCCCAGAAATGATTAAGAAGCATTGTAGTAACTTCAATGAAGTTGTGAAGTTCATTAGGGTTACCATCGTAATCAGGTACGATAGAAAGATCTTTATTGACGTGGAAAACGAGAGCGGGAGCGGGTGCCACGGCCATAGTATTTAATTTACTAGCGGGGGTAATAATTATAGATAGTATATCTAGCTATTTAAATTATTACTTATAGGAGTAACGTTGGTTTTTAAACTAAATTGAGAAGCTGAGTTATTTTGCGAAACAGAAGCAGCACCAGGTTCGATAATCGATTCACTAATAGTTGAAAGAGAACTACTATTTAGATTTTTAGACTCACTTTCCGCTAAGTTTGACGAATTTGTATGCACAGTGCATCTTATTAAACCGGAAATTATTTGTATTGCCGAATTCTGGCTTAAACCCACAATTCCTGACTCCTCTGTTAATATAAATGGATATACAATATATCGTAAAGACAGAGAAAATCGTGTGGGTGACGTTGTATGCATTTACTTATCTAATATTATTACCACAACTTTCAAAATTAACATTAAGCTAATAGATATTACTGGAATAGATGCAATTCACTTATCTGTTACTAAAAATTCTTTTTGCCTTAATTTAGTATGTATATATCGTCCACCTACTACACTACTTGCTCACGATAATGTTTTCTTCACAAAACTTGAAGAACTATCATCTCTTGATAATCTTATCATTACTGGAGATTTTAACTTTCCAGAGATTACCTGGCCAATAACTTCATTATCTGACGCCGAAAACGCTCATAATTTATTTAAAAGCTTTGTAGTAAATTCAAACCTGATACAACTCATTACAGAACCCACTAGATTTAGAAATAATAACCAACCTTCTACTTTAGATCTAGTGCTTATTAATGACGAACAGCTGATTTCATCTCTCGACGTCAGTTCTCCTATAGGAAAGTCAGATCATGCAGTTATAACGGCTCACATTCAGTTCAATCAAATATTACCCCGCAAAAATAATATTGTAACATATGGTACTACCGACTTTTCTGAAGTGGACATTGAACTCTCTCAAATAGACTGGCATTTATTTTTTGCAAACTTAAACGACCCCTCATTAATGTGGACTGCATTTCTCGATAAAGTCCACAATATAATTTCTACAAATACCACTTTCCGTAAGAGTTATAAAAACAACCTTAAACCCTGGATAAATCGAACAGCAATTAAACAAATTAACCACAAACGACATCTATGGCGAAAATTTAAACACACCGGGCTTCTTAGTGATTTCCAAAGCCACCGCAGATTTTCAAACAACTTAAAAACATCTCTAAAAACCCTAAGACAAAATTTTGAAGCAAATGTTATCGAAAACGGTAACATTAAAAAAGTCAAATACATACGTTCCTCCATGATGTCTAAAGTTTCCATTCCTTTACTTCAAAAATCCAACCAGACTTTATGCTCTTCTGACAAAGAATCTTCCGAAACTCTCTCTTTAGCATTTTTACCAAAGAATCGAATGATGGTTATCTACCTGCTATTAACTGTAATCGTGTCAGCGCATCCTTACAGCAAGTTGAATTCACAGTGGATCATGTCAAACAACATTTAATTAAACTTCGCACAGCCGCTTCACCCGGTTTAGATGGTTTAACACCAAAACTGTTAATAAGGGAAGCGCAGACACGCTTGCAATACCCTTAACGTTAATTATGCTTCCGTTACCCCTATTTTTAAAAAAGGCAACAAACTCGATCCCAACATTTATCGTCCTATTAGCTTGCTGCCAGTAGTTGCCAAAGTTATGGAAGCCATTATCTCCGAGGAGATGACCAAATTCCTTCTCCAGGTCTCTGGTCGCTCTACTCTAACCAATCTCTTACATTGTGTTAACGACTGGACGTCATCCCTTAACAGTTCACAGCCGGTCGACGTTGTTTATCTAGATTTCTCTAAAGCCTTTGACCGTGTACCTAAGCGCAGACTTCTACATAAGCTAAAACATTTCGGAGTTCGCGGTACTTTACTTCGTTGGATAGATGATTTTCTGACAGATCGACATTACAAAGTTAGAGTTGGCGAATCTTTCTCACAGGACAGGTTAGTGGAAAGTGGAGTGCCTCAGGATTCCGTCCTTGGACCTCTGCTGTTTACAGTTTACACCAGCGATGTTCCTTATTATGTCTTAAGTAAAATATCGTTCTACGCTGATGACACAAAAATATATGCAAATCCAATCACAAACCAGCTAACCCTCCAAATGGACTTGGACTCTATTTTAACTTGGTGTTCCCAGTGGTTACTACCCTTAAACGCCGAAAAATGTGTAGTGCTTCGAATTGGTAAAAATAACCCACTTGTGCCGTACTTTGTTAACGGGCAGCCATTAGATTCAGTGTTTTCGTATAACGATCTTGGTGTTATCATAAACAGCAGCCTAACTTGGTCCGACCATATTACCTCTATTTGTAAACGTGCGAACTCCAGACTGTATCTTATTCGGAGGTGTTTTTCGAGTTTCAATGCAATTATTCTGTAAACTTTACACTCTGCACGTAAGACCCATACTTGAATACGCTGGACCAACGAGGTATCCTGATCTGGTTCGAGACAAGACTATGTTGGAAAACGTCCAAAGAAAAGCCACCCGAATGTCTTTGGGACCGAGAAGACCTTCTTATGCAGAAAGACTTAGTATGGCTAACCTAACTTCCTTTGAACTTCGCCGACAACGTGGAGACTTAATTACAACTTTTAAAATATTAAAATTCAATTTTGGAAATCTCGATGAAATTTTTATCATTAATCAAGATGATCTCCTCAGAGGTCATCAGTTCAAACTGAAGAAAGAAAATTTTTCTACAAGATCAAGGCAGAACTTTTTACCAAATAGAGTTTTTGAGTGCTGGAATAACCTTAACGATAACATTGTCTCTGCTCTGTCCGTTTTACATTATAGTTAAAATATTGTTTTTCTTTTAAACCAAAAATTGTAATTTTATTTCTTTTATTTGTAATTTTTATTTCTTTACTAGTAGGTTATTAATGAAATTTCTTTGTTTTTGGGCATAATAGGGACTTAGTTCCTCTGCCCTCGCTTATGTATAATAATAATACTAATTCTAAGACATGAAGCTTGTGAAGCAATTAAATTATGATTAGAAAAAAGATTAAATTTGCTTACAGATAAATGATGATGCTTGGGTGCATTTCTTTTCGAAGGAACTGGTTTATTTTCTTCTTTCGCTTTCTTTTTATCGTCTTTCGTCATATAAATTGATTTCTACACTTCAACACTGGCTTTTTGTAGACTTCTGGGGTTGAACGGCTGTAGTTTTCCCTGGAAGTTGGTTGGTTCGTAGCGTGTAAACGTTTAAGAACAACGAGGATCTTCTGTAGACTCTCCCACTATCTTACTGCACTGTGCCACATAAAGGTTTTAACTCACGAAGGTACTTTTTAAAAAGACCGTTTAATAACTTTTACAACTATACTGCACTGCTTTATTGATCGAAAATAACTGAATTTAATTACAATAGTATTTCTTTTATATAAAAATTAAATGCTGACAAAACTGTTGATTGGGATTGCTGACCTCCGGGGTTACTGCATCGTAATATAAGACTTATCCGTCTCAGGGACTTAGCTTTTTCCTGTCCGGTTTTGCCAAGTTTGGGCATAAAAGCTACCCTTATTGGCCTCAATTCTTTTGTACTCCAGTCCTAAGCTCGCCTGTAGCATAATACATATATATTATACAAAGGGACATTCAAATCCCGTCCGGACCCGGATTTATAAGACTCAAATAAGTTTATGACAGTTAATTTGATTTTGTTTTCGTTCATCACTTCTTTTGTCCCACGCCAGTTTTCCCTAGAACCATAAGTCATGGTTTCCAATCCAGTCTGCTGCCATGTGTCTGTAGTTAAAGTCACACTGAGAGTGCAGTACGGTTAAGATAGGATTGTGCATTTGCCGAATTTCACGCCATGTGCTTGGCAGCAAACAGGTCCAAGTAGTACAGAACCGTCCTAAGGTCTTTAAGGCGGACCTCTGGTACGAGTAAATCTACCCTTTTTTGATGTTAATTTATAATGCAAATGAGAATAAAACAGAGAGTCATTAAATATTCATTATAAAATACATAATCTACAGTCGGAAAAATGAAAGATTACCCATGCGTCATCGATCATATGCATACGAATCATATCAAAACTTTCTAGTCAAAACATAGTCTAATATCTACCGTAATTTAATACTGAAAATAAACGGATGTGACTACTACTTCAGCGTACGACTTTTCGCTACGTAAGTATTTTTCAATCAATTTTTGTGATGTTATTCTGGTTCTGATAATATATATTTATTTGTGATAAATGTTACTATTACTACTGTAATTAATTATTTGATTTGTAATATATAATATAATTTGATATAATACAAAAATAATGAGTAAGTAAATATAGTATTATGAATTTCTCCATGTTAAAGTTGCCAGTGGACATAAATAGTAACAGAAATTTAAAAAATGTCGTGTATGTCAGCTGCATTAACCGATTTAAAATGAAAGTAAACTTAATGAATTCAGATATTTGTTTGATACTTTACTATGCTGCTGATTTTTTACTTTGTACAACAGAATACTGAAAAACATTTGTACTTGAGAGACTACTAGGAGAGATTGATAAGTTTTATGTGAAGGTAGGATTACATCAGGGGTCGGTGCTACTAGTTAGAGTGCCCGCCGGCAAATTTTTTAGAGATTTATACTCTCTTGAAACTTCTTGTATGGCTTCCTTAAACCAAGTCTGCCACAGTTTTACTCTCTGTGACTTTTTTTTGGTTAGGAGGCGTTTTCTCCCTATATTTTCCGAAACATGACCGTTTCACGACATGTGCAAAAATGATACATACTCTTGCCATATTTATTGAATGACAGTAAGGGTGTCCACCCCCCCCCTCCCAAACATGACCGAAAAACGGTCAGTGCAAAAATGAATGATAAATAACCAGCTAATTTTTTCTGTGTGCCTTGCTTTAACGAGGAAACTAACGATTATTTTATTGCCTGACACCAAGAGCAAGCCCTTTTTCCTGTCTGACGCGTCAAACGTGCCCTTCTCACGCCATCTCTAAAATGATTAATACTCGTCAGATATCGATATATTGTCAAAAAAAGCAATACTTAATGAATGCTAAAAAAGTCTGACGTTTAAATTGGGGCATAACTCGAGTTTGTCGCAAAACCCTATTTTTCTTTAATGATCGTAGTGAACTTTTAGTAATCATACACGATATTAATTAATACAGCAAATTGATTCTACATCTAATATTATTATTAAAATTGCATTTCGAATACTTTATAAATTAGGTATGCGTATTTTTGCATTATTCTAATTAATTAACATTACCATTTGTTAAAACATAACAAATGGTAAGAGCTATTGCCAAATTTATCCCCATTTTTTGGAAAATTTCATTTATAAAAAGGTATTACTTCTTTTTGTTAGTGCTCAAATCAACAATAATTTCAGCACCCGATTGTAAGTATTTTATATTGGCCAAAATTTATAGTTGGTATATCGGAGTCAGTGCAGCGAACGTAAAACTTATAGTCTCTTGTAACTTGATGAATGTGATGGACAATTTTTGTGTCAGCCTCTTCATGCATGGAAAAAGAATTATAATCGATGGTTCTGTTCATATGACCATCACGCCCTTCAAAAACGTAGCATTTATCATAGTCAAGTTTGACAGTTTTGCCATCGCACAACGCCGAGTATTCGTCATTCATTTTTCCAATCTTCTATTAAAAATTCTATAAACTTTTCTTTAAAGTATCTGCTTTGCTGTAATTTAGAGAAATCAAATGAACGCCTATTTTCTCGGCTAATGATATATTGTGTTTCATTTTCTTCTCTTAATTTATGTTCGTAATCTTTAATAGAAGGATGGTTATACTTATCACAAACAATATGTACGTTATTTTTCTCGAAAACTAAAAATTTGAGTATGTGCTTAGAAATAGCTGAGTATCTCTCTGGAACATTGGTAAATGTGTGAAGTAAATAAAACCCATCGTACATTGTTATTTCTGGATTTGGAGGATCAACATTAGAACTCTGGTAAGACTTCAATTCTGCAAGGATGACTGACTTCGGTGTTACAGATAAACCCATCACTGTGACACAAAGAAAATGGTATGGGTTTCAAAGGGTAACTTAAAACTTTTTCAAGATCGATCCCGTTTTGCATTGCAGCGTATAATAATCGTCCAAAAATATCTCGCTGAATGGTGACATCTTTTACTTTATTGTTGATTTTTAGTTTTTTTTTTGTTATTGTAGGCAAAGTTAAATATTACGTTTCTCTTAATTGGTAGATCAAACCTGTCTGGATCAGTACAATTTTTTGAAATAAATGCAATACGCTGCTCATTTCTTTGTATTTCTACGTTCGACAAAAAATTATAAACGTTGTTAGAAATAGATTCTCCAGGAGAAATTTTGTACAAATGTTCTTTCGATAAGTTAGTAGAAAATGGGTTTGTACACTGCTTTATTATATGTAATAAAGCGACAATTTTTTTGTTTTTGTTTTTATTATCACAGATTTCTTCAAATCATTAGCTACACAATCTAGTGAACGTAAATTTATGAAATCCAATAATTTTGAAATGCAACTTGTACGAAGAGAATGAGTGATAGCCCATTTTTTTCTCCGACTGAAGGAGTCTGTGATTTCTTTTACGCCCGATGTTGAAGCTGCATCTGCGTTGATAGTTTGTTCTAAAGTAATATCAGTTGGGATTCGACTAAATCGTTTTGGAGTTCTGCGAATGCCAAGCATTGTACTCAGAACATCTAGTAACAAACCTGGATGCGTAATATAAATATTTTCTAATTTATCAAGATTTATACTTCCATATCTACAATAATTATGATGATTCATAATAAAAAAGATATTAATCATCGTTTGCAATGTATATTTATAAATTTCCAAATCTGCTGTTCGGATGGCATAATCCATTAATAAGTAATAATCGATGAGCTGTACATATACTCGTATTAAAAATACTTGAGCAATTTTGCCATGTTTACCCTCCAGAGTATATTTTTTGTAGATTGATATTTCTCAAACAAGGCATTGAAAGCTTCATCAGGAATCTCTTTTTGATTCTGTGGTTCAAGATTCAAATTTGCTACATACGCTTTAATGCTATCTAATTCATTTCTCTCAGTTTGTAAAAAGCTTTCGAAGTGCAGCGTTTCTAGGGTTGCAGCAAGAAGAGGGTGCATTTTTCTGCAGCGATTATAATGTTTCTCTGATAAAAAAGAATTAACTGAACCATTAGCCAGAATTCCAATGTCCACCAACATGTTGCATAAACCAGATCCATCTACAAATTTGCCAACCGCTTTGAAATAAGCTAAATAAATGTGGAAAGAACACAATTGAATAAAAAGTCTTTCAAATGTGTTTTCTGCGGTTTGAATTCTTAACGCATATTTTGCCATATTTAAATCATACGTGACATTAAAATATTTTTTGCCACATTCATCAGCTATAGCCAAGATTCTTCGCATAGTTTCCTTAACCACTTTCAGATCTGTAGAAGAATCATTTATCTGAAGTAAATATTCTACTTTCTGAATTTCACTCTCATCTTTATAGTTTCTAGCTACGAAACCTGTCCACGTTGGAGTTTCTGGAATCTGTAATTTGTAGCATAATAACCAAGCAAATCTTAGTTTTAGAACTGCTTGTAAATTGCTTGGCACAGTAAAAATATTAAAGGCGTTTTCATTATTGAAGGAAGTTATTGTGTTTTCTGAAACGTTTGGACGACTTTGTTTTGCACTACTTAAAATAGGCATTTCAGTAGAATCATACGTTCTTTTTCGACGACCACGAGCGTCTCGTATACTCAATGCTAAATCATCAAGATCCATGTCATCGACAGTGAGATCATGTGATTCTTGGTCAGTGGGAATGTCTTGGTACATAATTCCCACAGTGTCGTGGAGTTGGTCTTTTCCCGACTGACCAGTGCGCTCAACAAAGCGGTCGTAGTTATCCCAAGCTACGCCGCAACTTAAAGTCGAACTTGGTAATATACCAGAAGGGCAGAATCGTTTTTTGCAAAACAAGAG